>NC_143387.1:33116801-33440661 GCF_980474605.1 Leiobunum rupestre
CGCCAAATTGATTGAACCCGGATAAAATCTAACCTCGTCGACTTGAGCGGTTGTTCGTGATTCAGCGCCGCTTTGGGGGTACGTGCTTTTCAACCCTTTTTACGACGATTCGTCAAAGGACGTTTTTAGAGGGACTGAATTGTTTTACGCTCTTTAAAACGGGCCTTTGTGGAGGCGAATACGGGTGCGTTAAACGTATTCCGGCTCTCGGAACTAGTAGAGCCAAAGGCGGGAGGTAAGAGTAAGTGGAGAAGCTTCAATCTCGTATACCCCGCTTTGAGCTCTGCTATATTTCGATGGCGGAACCAGAGTATAGGCGTCGATATTGTTTAACCCGCATATTTCTTATCGCTCTTGAGAGAGAAAGGGGGGAGGGGGTTAGAAAGGTGGTGGTGTGATGGTGGAAAGAGGGCGTCCAGGGGGCTCTGGGTGCTTTCCCTATTATCTCTCTCTGATCGAAAGCTAATTCATAATTTGAATGCGGCGAGACCCCCGCTGCTGGCCCGCTAATAACAAAGGGCCGACCATGCCTTCCTTTATAAAGCTCGGAATTTAATTAAACTCAAATTCAATTCATCGACCATTTCCGAGCGGAGATTTAATCTGCAATTGAAAACCAGTAAGAATATGAAATAATGCTCCGTCCGCCAGTCCAATTTGCGAGCTAGCCCAACCTTCCTATTGATTACGTTTCCTTATTTTCGATTTACTCATTTTTCTTAATAACCAAAATTCGTTGTAGTTTTCCTTGGACCAGCCCTAATTTCTCCGCAACATGAGGATGCATTTTCGGGGCTGTATTAACCTTTAAGCAAATTAATCACGTGCTTAGGACATCAAGGCAAAGGGACGTTTGATAGATTTGGTATGGACTGGGCTCGTTAGTTTATAAAAGTGTGGTTTTTTCGGGTTTAGAACGGGTAGAAAAGTACTTTTGTATTGCGTTTTCCACCATGGTGGTCAAGCGTATTTGCCATTGCATTTTTATCCACTGTTGTTGGCTTTTTCATTAACATATAAACAGCATCTAAAGTTTTGAGTTTGTGTAACTGCCAGGGCCGTGCAGAGGGGGGGGCAGGGGCGGCAAAATCCCCGGGGCCCGGGTGAAAAGGGCCCACGAGGGGGGCCCGTAGCTGTAGGGCCCATCGAAGAAGCTCAAGGGGGGGTGCAAATTGAAGGGGCCCGCGAGTAAGTTTGCCCCGGGCCCCAGGATACCTCTGCACGGCCCTGATAACAGCGTACATCTCTTCTACTGTTGTTTTTGCCTGTTTTTTCACGACATAAACTCCACGAGCGTTTCGGTGTAACCCTCCCCGGAATTGTTGGTAAAATACGCTTGTAAGATTCAGCCGGAAACACCCTCCCCTCCCCAGGAAATATAATTTCTGCCTAATAAACCAGTTTGACGCGTGATTCAAAATAGTATCGCTTCCCAATTTTTATGGTTTAAAATCATCTCACAACTCACAGTAACGTTTTTAAACGAAAAAAAAATTGTAAGATCTAAGTATTATAGTAACCTAATTTAAACAACCCTTAACCAAATTCAAAAACGTAGAACAGTCCATAGTAAAAAGGGGGGGGGGGAAGCTAAACACTAACAAATTTACAATAGTGATAAAACTTACGAAATACTCGGATAAAATAAAAACGCGAAATTCAGACCAAATAGATCTTCAACTCAAAATCTTTATATGGAATTAAAATAGCCCTATTGGTCGATCTTAAAATTCATTTTACTCGTGAAAATACGCCGCCATGTTAGGGTATAAAAGTAGGTAAATATGCCTGCTATACCTCACAACGTAAAGGTAATGTCAGGCGCAAAAACTTAATTTTGAAATCGGGCAATTGGAACTCATCAATATCGGGCCGGGAATCTGGCTTGCAACTAACTAAACCGAAAAGAGAAGCTAAACATGAAAAATTTCAAATCGGAAAGCCAAATTTTTCATGTTAAGGTTCTATTGTTGGTTTAGTTGGTCGCAATAGTGATAAAACTTACGAAATACTCGGATAAAATAAAAACGCGAAATTCAGACCAAATAGATCTTCAACTCAAAATCTTTATATGGAATTAAAATAGAACTATTGGTGGATCTTAAAATTCATTTTACTCGTGAAAATACGCCGCCATGTTAGGGTATAAAAGTAGGTAAATATGCCTGCTATACCTCACAACGTAAAGGTAATGTCAGGCGCAAAAACTTAATTTTGAAATCGGGCAATTGGAACTCATCAATATCGGGCCGGGAATCTGGCTTGCAACTAACTAAACCGAAAAGAGAAGCTAAACATGAAAAATTTCAAATCGGAAAGCCAAATTTTTCATGTTAAGGTTCTATTGTTGGTTTAGTTGGTCGCAAGCCAGATTCCTTGCGTGGTACTGATGAGCTCCAGCTAGGACAAACCCGATCTACCGCTGGAAATTCCATTTTAATTTGCTTTTGACTCGAAGATCTATTTGGTCCAAGTTTCGCGTTTACTTTAAATTTGTTAGGTTTTAGCTTTTTTGCCACCTTTTATTAAGGACTCTTCTAGCTTTTCGCGTAATTTAACTAAAGCATTTATGATTTTAAAGCCAGGCTTACGTTTCTGATAATATATCAGCATATTTATTGATCAAAATTTCCCCGTCTTAAATCCCTCAAAGGATTTTTTGGTCCATGCTTTGCTTCTTATCGGCTAAAAGTATAGTTAAAAATTAACTCATTAATTATTGTGGGTTCATTTAAAGTATTGTTGGCCACGTTTATACCTAATAACATAAGTCTATAATATTGTTCCATAGGTTTGTCACTTCGGGGAATATTTTACTGAAAGCTAGTAACGGAGTGACGTCATCACAACCAGAAAATCTCCCCCTAGTGAGGCGCTGTCGAAGGCTACGTGTGACGTGGGAGCGAGCGGACGCAAAACGGCGACGAAGACCCTAATGCAGTCTTAATTGTGAATAGATCTCAGTAAAACTTTTGCGTGTGAAGAATAGGAAGTGTCACACTTATGTAACAATCTTACACACTTATGTTAATAAGCATTTTAAAAATGAACGTAGCTCTACACTAAATTTATGTAATTTAGTTCTATTTTAAGCGGGCATGATACGATATCGAAATATTCTAATCCGGTGCTCGCATCTGTCATGTGGGAACGAGCCTTTTGAAACGTAATAAAAAAGGCAGCCGTTTCTTTTCTCTAACTTTTCTTAAATAAATAAAAAAAAGAACAAACAGGGGGGGGGGGTTTATTTTATTTCAACGGGTTGATTTTTTTATCGGCTTCGGAGTAGTAGAGATGATATCCCTCTTTTCTCTTTCGGCCATCTCTCACTTTCTCTCTGGGATGCCAGCGAGAGGAGGCGAAACTATCTTTCCCCAGTCGTTTCGCCAGTTCTAAGGCAGTAAAATTCTCTACCGTCAGATAGAGACCCATATTAGGCGCGAAAGCTCCGATTATTTCACAGAGTTTGCTTGCATCGAGACCTCGCCCTGAGGGCTAAACCCCCCTTTCAGTCTCCCGAACTGGTTTTTTCCCTTTCCGCGTGGAAAATCCTCCTGGCTCGAATCAATCGGGGTCTGTCATAAAGAACTTATTCCCGTCTCGTCCACCGTGAGACAAATCACGTGTTCACTACTCGAGGTTTTCAGGGCTTCCAGCGATCGTATAGTCGTATATCAGAATATATAATGTATACATCGTAGAGAAGAACACATAATAAGAAACGTTTAGCTTTTAAACACAATTTTAGCACCTAAACACATATATTTCCTAAACATATTTTTAAATCGTTTAAAACCTAAATGCATAGATGTTTTTTTACATAAATACCAAACTTGTAAACATTTTATTAGTGTTATGACGCGTCGATAAACGTTTATTTTAGAAACGGATAAGAAAATTAAACGTTACTCTAAAGGTGGGGTGGCGGAGTGGTTAGCACTTTCGCCTCTCAGTATGAGGAGCCGGGTTCGATCCCAACTTGTGGCACTGGATGCAAACTTGGAATTACTCCTTCTGCGTTGAGTTTGCAAGTTTTCTCCCCACTGTTTTAAGGGGTTTTCCCCCGAGTTCTTCGGTTTCCCATTCCATAAAAACTTGTCGAGGTTAAAGGGAATATAACCTGCAAAGCAACCTTTATCGAAGACCCCTTCAATTTTTCAAACTTCCCTGTATAGTGGCGCCAAACATTTCTAAAGCCAAAGGCGAGAGCGGCCAGAGCTGCAAACGTTGGTGTTCCACACCAAATACCTGAGGTTATATTCCCTTTAACGGTAATAGTTTGAGTAGGGTGCTGTTGGCTCGCGTGGCATGAAGGGCTTGCCACCACCCTCCTACGCATTGTAACCCGGCCACCTGGATTAATGGCTTTAAAAATCGCTTGATGACTTAGGCCTAAGGTGGTGCCTTGGGTATTAGCCTAGCTGATTATTATTATTAAACACATGCCGTTTCAATTGTGAACTTACAGGTTTAGGGGAAATGTAATGTCCAGGTAAATAAACCGCCATTTTCTGTTTTAAATTACTCATTCAGGATCGGTTTATTTGGTAAGTACTCTGATTTTAAATCATAATAAATAAATTAGTTATAGTGGGTGAAAAACCAAATTTTACATGAAAGAGCTATTGATTTTAACATGAAAAACTGAAGATCCAAGTCAAGTAGTAGTAAAAAAATTGACAATAGAGTTACATTAAAATGACCACATTTCTTTCTAGAAAGGCCTGATGAAATGTGTGCAGTTACACTGCAGTAGCCTGTTTGAATTGTTAAAGGGACTTTCAAGAAAGACTTAGTCAAATTGAAATAAGTCATTCAGTCGTAACTTTGGGTTTGCAATGTACGGCATGTTAACTTTAATAACTTTCTTGATTAAATTGATTGCAAATCTCTTTTATTGATGACTTCTTTACTAGTTTAGTTTCTATAATGAGTTTCAGCAATTTAAATGCTGTAATTTTACACGTAATCCTTTACAATTTAAAATTTTCTCAGTTTACTGTTACAGTTTCAAGGCTCAAATTTAAGGAAATGGTTTTAAAATATATAAAAGGTGAGGGAAAATTTATGGAAATTATTTTAGAAATATATTTTGCTTTTTAAAATAATTCCAAAAAATAACTCTTTAATCTAAAACATTTCAAATATCTGTGCCTTCATAGATCCGAACTACCCCTTAAATCAACCTTCCAACTGCTTTGATAAAAGCATTTTTTATTTAATAGCTGTCCCTTTGCTCTGCATCACAGGGCAAATTTTGACTAAAATTTATAATTGAAAACAAAAAAACCCATAAGTTAGAAAATAAATAGGTTTTAATTTTAAAAATATTTTGTACAGACATTTTAATATTATTGAATGTAATTTAATATATTGAATATTATTTTAAATATTTTACTTAACATTGGGAAATAAAGATGATAATTGGTTATGTCAAATTGAGGTTTAATTTGCCATTAAGACTTAGATAACAAGATAATAGGTGTATAACTGGTTCTAGTAAGCAAGTGAAATATGCTAATTTTAGTAAAACTTTCAATCAAAAACAGACCTTTGATGAGATAGTGTTTAGCGTCTAATCGTTTACTTTTATCTCAATCATGTATCAAGAGTTTTCCAACTCTGCCGAGCTTTCAAATAAAAAACTAACCATGTGTAATTTATATTATAATAGAATGGGGTACACAGACATTGTAAATGAAAATAGCCACAAAGGCAATTAATATGAATAAATATTATATTAAAAATCTAAAAAAAAATTCTAACGCGCTTAGTGTAAGTAAGCACATTTATCAACAGTACTTGAATGGGGGGCTCCAGTCCTGTTCTGGCTGTACTACCTTACAACGGTATGGCTCGTACACTACTGATCCTCAAATAACAAAAATTTCTCTTTAAGCTTTTGAATAATTAAGACGCCTTTACATAGAGGATTAAGTTTGAATGCCCAAAACGTTTATGGTTATGAAAAATTATTCAAATATTTACCATACTTCATTACTGTAATTAAAATTCTCAAAATTATTTTCACAATGCTAAATGGATACACCTAAATCAAAATTCAATGATTATTTTAAAAAAATATGTAAGAGATAAAACAAAATTAACTTCAAACTAAATTTCACTTTCCACAAAAATAATTCTGGTACTACTAAATACGTTAGTTTTAACCTAGAATATATGATCGGGTTCTACAGGATAATTTTCCCTACGAAGCAAAGGCTTAACGGTTAAATGTTAACTACTATTAAATTGCAATTAAATGAATTACGAAAATGATAATTGTTACTTAAAAAATACTTAATTACGTATAAATAATGAGATTTAAATAAAGTTCCCATACGAAATGGTTTATTATTTCTTGAGTAAAGTGCGAAAATCAACGTTAACTCGAAGACGGACAAAATTTTATTTTTGCATTTTTCCGGGAAACTGGCTACGAGCTGATCAGTTGGCCTTCCATGTCAAAAATGGTACACTAACTCATAAAAGTACGAAGCTTCTTATCTACAGTCGACTAACTTTCATTAAATAACGGGATTCTAATACGTTTCTCGCTGAAGTTGACAGTAGCAACAAATCCGTATGAGTATCTCTGTACTGTACACCAACGCTGTTACATTAATATTAATTGTAGTACTGGCAGACAATAATTGTTGACAGTAAGAATAATGCCGCTAGGCATCCACAATACTGAGTCTTGGGTATTAAAATCGCTTAAAATAAAGCACGGCCAACTTTGATTTCTCGCGCATCTCTCGCGCTACAGCGGCCATCTCATTCGTTGACGTTTCTGTGTTAACCTATGAGCAAAAGATGTGTATGACGTCAGCGCCCCTAGCGGATTATTATTATATATAACCACCGAGCGTGGCGCTTACCTCCTACACATTATAGTAGGGGGAAAATCCTAGCTCGCGGAATTTCGACGAATGTGTTGGCCGTAGTAGCGCGAACAGCACGTGATCAAAGTTGGCCGTGAATAAAGTCTTAAATTTTTTTGGCGACTATTGATTCTCCTGCGCTTGGCTGTATTAATTTTTGCCATAGGAAATCGCGCTGACCCCTTTAAATAAGAATGGCCTACCGGACATTCTTAATAAGGTAAACATTAAGCCTTGGCAAGCCTCAATGATTGCGTTGTTAATAAATACAGTAAAAAGTAACCACATTAAATTTTATAGAACTAGTAAGATATGGCTCGCGGAAGTATAAGATATGGCATTTAAATAAGCTGGAGTTCTTATAGGTTATATCATTTTTACATTTACATCGTTTCAATAATATTTATATATTGTATGCTTACGTTATATGTTGCTATAACTCTAAGATGGTCGTACAACATATTATTGATAATAAAATAAAAATAACTGATACTTCATGGCTTTAAAAACATTATTTGTTAACGTTTATAACATTATTTAAAATAATGTTTTTAAAGCCATGAAGAATCAGTTGTGTTATTTTAATTTTATTATCAATTTTTAACCATGGATACAAAATTCAATTTATATAACATATTATTATTTTAAATTTTGATATTTTCGTGTTATTCTATTTTTATACACAGTCCCATAGAGATTTATGATTACCATTTTCACCTGGTACGTAGCCGACGCCGTATTGGACATAACTCTTTAATTGTTAGGGTTAAAATGATGAATTATAGTAAAAAAGGGTCATAAGAGCCGTATATTTCCAAATATTTGATCTCCGACCTTGAAAGACGAATTGAAGAGCTCTATAATTAAAGGTGCGGTAATTTGAAAGGAGCAGTAGCTGTCTCTCTATCAATTTGGGCACTCGGGCGCACAAATGTTGAGCATTCGCTACCCTCACGCCGTTTGCGATAGAAAGGACAATGAAATATAGATCGATAGGTGATATCGTGCTCTCGCTATCGCCGTCTTAATTTTGGGCACTTTGGGGCCCATATGTTGGGCATTGGCTGTCCCTCGCGCCGCTAGAGATAGAAAGGAAAATGACGCATTTGACGCATTAATCGATAAGGGGTATCTAGCCCTCGTGGTTACTGTAAAAAGTTTGGCACTTCGGGCGTTTGCCCAGTTCACGTTTTTTCTCGATATTCGGACCACATGGAAGGATTGTGTAAACTTAAATGTCCGTTACATCTTGTTTCAATTATTTTGGTTCAAATTCTACTGATATAATGAAGTTTTAAGGAGTCAATATTTGTAGGTGGAATCTAACTGTTAAGTTTTAACGATTTTTAATCTAAGGTTTATATTATTTTATTATTATTATTATTCATAATTTTACTTTTAAAATTTCATATAAATTTTAATTTTATATATTTAATTCATTTCATAACTATATGTATTTTCGTGCTAAATAAATATTATTTTTATTACAATGATAACTGTCTTCTAGATTTATAGACATCCACGAGTTATATATTTTTTGTATTCTTCTATAAAATCAGAACTGAACTATCTAGACTGTTAAAAATAAAGGTTTATAAAACGACCAAAATTGGACTTTTAATTTATTTCAAACCATTTGGTTACTGAAAACGGTCTAATCAATTATTTTAAACCCATTTTACTCTTTCATGTTTAATACAATACCTTTTGGGGTATTGAAAGGGAACGAGCCCTAAGAATAGACCTTTTCCAGTCCTGGTGGTAAAGGTATAAAATGTTATGTTCTAACATTTAGTCTTTTTGAATACCCATTTAATTCCCTTAAACGAAGAACAAATGATATGGACCAATTTCGAGACTAGTATTTGAATACTAAGTTATTTATTTTTTAATATTTTCCTTAAAAAACATAATGCAAAGAAATTCTAATCACCAGGAATATTTAACAAAGGTTAATTCTTTAAAAATTTTATAACAGATTTAAATATAGGAGATATTGACTACGGCGTCAAACTATTATAACCCAAATATCGGCACCCCAGAATTCTTGCTACGTGTATATCAAAAACTGAAAGTATTAAATGATACTTTACGTGATCAACTCCCTTTTTTCAACGACTATTTCCCCCTAGCGAAAACCAGCTTCATCTGCTTAATCTGGCCTATTAATGGTTAATCTATTGAGTCGTATTGAATAATAATAAAAGTATTAAATAAGGGCCTATAAAAGACTGAAAATAAAGTTAAAAAGGATTAACTTCTTACTGTTTATGAAGTAAAATGGATAAAAGAGTGTAAAATAAGTACTTAAACACTCCACAAAAGGACGGAATTTGGGGAGCAGCTGAAGGTTTAAATATGTTCTATGATAAAACCCTGAATGGTCTTAAATATTGTAAAATGTTTTAAGCACTTTAGAGGTCTAAAATAAGACCTTTATTTTTAACAGTGACGTAAAAGTAAATCTTTAGACACGTTAATACGTCGCGGACTTATCAAATTTTCAATAGTGCTTTACGACTGACAATATGAAAATTTAATGAATACTCTATTAACGAATCTATTTACTCCTTTCAGATGATAAAAAAACTGAATTATTAATGAGGCTAAAAGTGAAATTTTTATCCGCCCAAAAAAGTCTGTATCGCCTTTTTGGGCCATTTTTTGAGCCTTCTTTTCCCTAAAAAACTCATTGACCTGTTCGAAAATCCTTAATCAGCCTAAAATCTCGATATTCTTAAACTCGTTTTTTGGAAGTTAATTTCGTAGGCTTAGGAATAGAAAATTACTTTTATTTTTTCCCTCGTTTTTTTTCTTCTAGGCCAAAAAGCGAATGCTTTTTTCTTTTCTCGCACATGGTAGGCCAATTCTATTTCTGGGTTTGTCTGTCTGGCGAAGATCGTCTTAATATAGCCAAGCTATTGAACCGATTTGAAGTTAGTCACTAACCAGATACAGTATTCTAGCCAGGCTTAAAATCCGTAGTATATAAAATACAAACGATAATTTATGGGACTCCTGGTAGAGATCTTCTCCCTGACCACCAAAGTGCGGCGTGTGGAACACTTCTACAGGCGTCTGACCTCTTTTTGGTCAATGAACCTAAGAACCAGAAATAGCTACCCCTAAATAACAATAATAAAAAAATACATTTATATTTCAGTATTAAATTAAATTTAATAATATATTAGATTCGAAAGAGATATTCTTTCACCTTCTTAGCATCACTATTTTTTATATAGTTAAATTATATCTTCAATGTTTTTCGCGAGTGTCTTGATTCTTCAATATGTATAATTTAATTTATATGCAAACGCGACTGCTGTTTCGTCTATTTCTTCGCGGATTAAAGTAAGAAAGTCGGAAGGACTTATTGAAGAAAGTTCGCCAATTTTATCAATGTCTAGAAACTTGTTTTCCATCGAATGTAAATTGCTTCTTATGCTAGCTCACTCGCGCAGTTTTTTTTCTTTTGCCGTTCATCCACTTTCACTGATCCAAACTCGGAGACTGTCAGATGAGAGAGAGAGAGAGAAGGGAAGAATCCAATATAGGTTTTCCATCTCCCTTCCCCCACTTTTTTCCTTTATTTTTCCACGATTCAATCCTACAGTTTAAAATATATTTCATTCCCCGTCGAGCAATATTTGGTTTTAAAGAGCTACTTTTGAAACGAAGAAATATTACCTTTATAATAGAAATTCAAACAAGACGCGATCGAAATTAAATGTTTCATTTTTTAATTTTTGTTGTTGGTATTTCTGGTATACAATGTCCTTTTTATCGAACTAATTTTTTTTTTTTTTCAATTTCTAAAAAGCTAGGGGCTAGCGTCAGCCGTGGTCCAGCCTCGGTACTTCTCCTAGTACACCAGCGTACTGCGGGTGGAACACTTCTACAGGCGCTGGTTGGCCAAAAACAAAAGGGCACCAATGGGATAATTGGAAGCCTCAGCCGTGGTCCAGCCTTGGTACTTTTCCTAGTCTAAAAATAGACCAATGGGAGAATTAGAAGTGCATCTTACAAATGCTTTTTCGGGCGATTTTATAAAAATGCGCTTATAATTTGTATAGAATTATGTTTGTTAAGCGTACGTTTTCCAAAAAAAGAATATAAATCTACTTTGTGATAATAATTACGTGTATATTTTCGATGATTATCATTTCTAAGGCTAAAAGTTAGTTTACATTCACTAATTAAGTTACGCTTTTAATAACCATTACGACATTTTTACGGTGCAAATTTATCAGATTGTATAGACTTCAGAATAGTTAATTATAACAGTAATAATTATATTGTCTGGAAAACCTTTCATAGGAAAATCTGATTGTATTTATTTATATTTATGTCAGGAGGATAAATAAATATATTTTTAATCAAGTATACTTGTGGAGGTACAGATAACCTTAATAATAGAACCTCCATTAAAATATCAGTATTATTATGGTACTTTTAACAAATAAGATGAAACTTATGACGTATGTATCTAATTTTCCGTGTGACTGCGATTGTGTCAGAAATTGAAAGAAGCTTTTTAATCAACAGTGCCATCTAGGAGCAACAAACACAGCACCCCGCACGTCAAAAGTCGTCCATTTTCTTGTGTACAGTTTTCATTGGCTAGACGCTCTAGCGCCTGCGGCCGTCGGAAGGGGAAAATTCAGAAATTATATTCCCCCTTTCCGTAAAACGTTCATCGGAAAGGCTCGTCCAATGAAATAAGCGTTCTCAGGCCCCTGCCCCCCCCCCACCAAATATTTACTCCAAAATATGGTTTTTTGGAAATAGTCAGAAGAGTCGGGCCCGGGGTACTTTTGCCCCGCTTACCCCCCCCCCCTAACGCCGGCCCTGGTTTAAAGGCTAGTTGCGTTCTCCTTGCGTTTGTTTCTACTAGGTGCCATTATGTAGAATGAGTTACGAATATATTTTAACGTATTTCAAACTTAAAAAAATTCCAAAATCCTGTTGATTACGTGTAATTTCGCTCGTTATTAAAACTCGTATGAAACCTTGATGGGCAACTATAATTTCGACCATAGAATGGTATCTCTCTTTCTATCGTTTCAAGTGCCGTAATAGCTAATCGATGAAATCCTAATAATGGCTGGCAACGAGACGGAGCCAATCGACGTTGAAAGCGAAGGCAGCCCAGTTTCAGGCATCGCCCTGATTTTCGACGCGGCCAAATTTGAACTCTATATCGCGTTAATCCAGGGAGTATACGGGCGCGAGAGGAAGGGCTACTCTAATGACGTAGAAATGACCCCGAGTTCAAGTGACGGCGAAGTAATTTGCAGCAAATCTCCGATCCGAGAGAGAGACGAACCAAACCTTTAATTTCTTCATCACGGAATCGCCAACCGAGCCGACTCGCGCGAGAAGGGGGCATTTGCTCTCTCGCGGTCTGTTATTGTTACTCTCTATTTCTAACGGCGACCTTTAACCCCGGCCAAGTTTCGCTTTCTGTTTTTGTCAGATCAATGGACCTTGATTAATTTTTCTAGCTGTACGAACCGCGTTTTGTTGTTTCAACCTCCGGGGAACATTTTTCGGTCGGTTGTAATAATATTTCTCTTCACCCCCTCCCCCCCCCAACTTGCCCCCCCCTCCCACTTTCAACGAATTAAAAACTGTGACCACTGACTGGAAAATGGCTCCCTGTTTCTTCTTATTTTTCCGCACATCACTTCTTCCCAAAAAAAAACCACGCTCTCCTTATAAATATCGACCCGCCAATAAATTCAATTAAAATTTGATTAGTTTATTATTTTTACTTTTGAAAGTTCACCCTTACTAATAAAGGTTACTATTTAATTTTCAAATATCAGCTTTTTACTATTTTTTTTATTCAAAGGAGGTATTATTTTCCAGTGGAAAGCCCGCGTTTGTTAACTCTCATTTCTAAAGATAACAATTATTCCACTTTTTCTTATTCAATTATTTTATTTAGTTGGATTTCTTTTGACCATTCGTGTGGGGATATGACAAGTCGAAACAAGCTCGTTATTTTTCTCCTTTATAATTTCACTACTTTGGTTCCCATTTTGCAAGTGTTTAGTGTTAACCCTAGGAAATAGTCGAATCTACGATAGAATTTGCTAGCAAGTATAGTAACTCCAGAGAACCAGGCTACTCTTTTATATGATCTTTGCCTTTTGGGTTTAAACTTTTAAAGGGGTGTAAGAAATAAAGGCTAATTTTCAAAAGGGCAAAAATGTGTCGACGCCAAATCATGGGCAGAAACTCGTTCGAAACTATGTCGATGCGAATTAAATGTACGTTGCTATCAGGATTATTAAGTAGAGTTTTAAGTTTCGGAAAATTACCGAGGCCTTTTTTCAGGAAAACATTCCGTATTTTTCCGAAAAAAAAAGGTTTTCATTCCAAATTTAAATTTATCAGCGTTTTCACCTCATTTTATCGAATCCAAAAGTAATACTAAACCTCTAATTTATTTTAGATAAATAGCCCTTAAAAAGCAATGTATGTTTAAATTTTTATTTTTCCGATTCGCGGAAAATTTTCCGTATTTAATTTTTCCAGAAAATTAACAACTCTATTAATAAGGTTATCACGTGCTTGATTCTCAAAGATCTCTAGGTTAGATGAAATTTGACTCTAGTTGACGAAGAGTTTTTTTTCTTCTCATTGTTTAGTCACTCTAGTTAGAAATATCTAGTGTTGTAAGTCGGAAAATGACCGAGGCATTTTTTTTCCGGAAAATTTTACGTAAAAAATAAAAAAGTTTTAATTCCATGATTAGTCTAATATATTGTTTGCAAATTTAAACAAAGCAAAATTTTCACCTAATTTTTTCGAATCTAAAAGTAAAATTAAACCTCTAGACTAGTTTAAACTGATTAACAATATAACACTATTAATGTTTTGTAGTATTTTTACTGTTATTAGACATTTTATATCGATAAAAAGATAAAAACATTAAAAACCCTTTAACAGTAATTTATTTTTAAATTTTTTTTCCGATTTGCGGGAAATTTTCCTGAAAATATTCTGGAAATTTTCCGCAAAATTAACAGCTCTAGAAAAATCTCTATCGCAGTTATAAATAAACATTTAAGCGACGGTGTATTGAAGATTTTGTCCCATTGGGTCGATTCTCATTCAACCGAATCCCATTTGACCGCCTGTCCCATTCGACCGACATTTGGTTTGCTCACAAGTGAAAGCATGAAACCTAACCTAACCTAACCTAACCTAAAAATATTCTATAAACTTTTTCGAATAAATGGGATTCGACCCAATGGGATTGCAAAATTAGAATTCGATCAATTGGGAAAGTATATTTTTTGATTCGATCCATTTGTGAAATCGACCCAATAGGATTCTATCCAACGGGAATATACTATTTATTCTTTTAAATTTGGTATAAAACTGCGGTTGAGTTGACCGTAACGATCATTTTTTTATGGAACACAAAGCGGAATAAAAGTGGTAGTGAAAACGCGACGGAGTTCGGCACTGAACCTATACTGAAAATTTATTAAAATACACGGTCATAAATAGTCGCGAAACGAAGTCGACTACAAAGACGTCTGAACCTTTTTAGCGCAAACAGGCAGCGAACTCGCTTGTAGGTCGTCGTCATGATAAACTGGCACATTCCCGCATATTTTCATAGAGAAGGCGAACGGACGCGCTTATTAAAATCTCTGAATATAGACGGCCGATCCTTTATAAAACATTAATTTGGTTAGTGGCGAAGAGTTTGTCTTTCTGTTTTTCTTGATGCGGCGGCAGTAACGGCTTCTAGCGGTCGGTTGGAGGGATGCTTCGTTTTAAACAAAGCCTCGACGCGAGTTCCCCGACTTCTCTGTTATACGCGACCACCGACGTACCATTCAGCCGTCCTCTGTCCTCCGTCCTTGCCCGAAAGAGACAGAGCCGAAAGATTCTCTCTTTTTAATATGAAAGAACACTAGCTAAAAGAGAACGCCAGAAATATATTAATTCCAGAAACGAGATAGCCTACCAAACGGGTGGAAACTGCTATTTGTTTATCCCGACTGCGTGGCGAAGAACGAAGAAACGAGAGGGCTGCCCTTGGGGGGGAGGGGGGACGTCAGCAACGGGCCGCCGTCAAAGGGGAAATAGTCCGAATTCTTATTTCAATGGAATCTATACCTGTAAATGTCGTCCGGGAAATTAAAGGATAGATTATACTTTATCCTCGAGAATGGAATTAAATGCCAAGGGTGTCGTGTCAAGCCCGTTCGAACCCTCTTTCTCCCCCCACGGTTCACTTTCTTTCTATTTTTTTTGTAAAAAAATCCTTCGCATTGAACCGTGTGAGCGTAATCTCCATTCTCATTGAACCGTGTGAGCGTAATCTCCATTCTCATTGAACCGTGTGAGCGTAATCTCCATTCTCATTGAACCGCGTGAGCGTAATCTCCATTCTCATTGAACCACGTGAGCGTAATCTCCATTCTCATTGAACCGTGTGAGCGTAATCTATGTTCACATTGAACAGCGGGAGCGTAATCTCCGTTAACATTGAACAGCGGGAGCGTAATCTCCATTCTCATTGAACCGCGGGAGCGTAATCTCCATTCTCATTGAACCGCGGGAGCGTAATCTCCATTCTCATTGAATCGCGGGAGCGTAATCTCCATTCTCATTGAATCGCGGGAGCGTAATCTCCATTCACAATGAACCGTGGGAGCGTAATCTCCATTCTAATTGAACCGTGGGAGCGCAATCTCCGTTCGCATTGACCAACGGGAGCGTAATCTCCGTTCACATTGAACCGCGGGAGCGTAATCTCCATTCTAATTGAACCGTGGGAGCGTAATCTCCGTTCACATTGAACCGCGGGAGCGTAATCTCCGTTCGCATTGAACCGCGGGAGCGTAATCTCCGTTCGCATTGAACAGTTGGAGCGTAATCTCCATTCTCATTGAACCGTGTGAGCGTAATCTCCATTCTCATTGAACCGCGTGAGCGTAATCTCCATTCTCATTGAACCACGTGAGCGTAATCTCCATTCTCATTGAACCGTTTGAGCGTAATCTATGTTCACATTGAACAGCGGGAGCGTAATCTCCATTCTCATTGAACCGTGTGAGCGTAATCTCCATTCTCATTGAGCCGTGTGAGCGTAATCTCCATTCTCATTGAACCGCGTGAGCGTAATCTCCATTCTCATTGAACCACGTGAGCGTAATCTCCATTCTCATTGAACCGTGTGAGAGTAATCTATGTTCACATTGAACCGCGGGAGCGTAATCTCCATTCTCATTGAACCGCGGGAACGTAATCTCCATTCTCATTGAACCGCGGGAGCGTAATCTCCATTCTCATTGAATCGCGGGAGCGTAATCTCCATTCTCATTGAATCGCGGGAGCGTAATCTCCATTCACAATGAACCGTGGGAGCGTAATCTCCATTCTAATTGAACCGTGGGAGCGCAATCTCCGTTCGCATTGACCAACGAGAGCGTAATCTCCGTTCACATTGAACCGCGGGAGCGTAATCTCCATTCTAATTGAACCGTGGGAGCGTAATCTCCGTTCACATTGAACCGCGGGAGCGTAATCTCCATTCACATTGAACCGCGGGAGCGTAATCTCCGTTCGCATTGAACAGTTGGAGCGTAATCTCCATTCTCATTGAACCGTGTGAGCGTAATCTCCATTCTCATTGAACCGCGTGAGCGTAATCTCCATTCTCATTGAACCACGTGAGCGTAATCTCCATTCTCATTGAACCGTTTGAGCGTAATCTATGTTCACATTGAACAGCGGGAGCGTAATCTCCATTCTCATTGAACCGTGTGAGCGTAATCTCCATTCTCATTGAGCCGTGTGAGCGTAATCTCCATTCTCATTGAACCGCGTGAGCGTAATCTCCATTCTCATTGAACCACGTGAGCGTAATCTCCATTCTCATTGAACCGTGTGAGAGTAATCTATGTTCACATTGAACCGCGGGAGCGTAATCTCCATTCTCATTGAACCGCGGGAACGTAATCTCCATTCTCATTGAACCGCGGGAGCGTAATCTCCATTCTCATTGAATCGCGGGAGCGTAATCTCCATTCTCATTGAATCGCGGGAGCGTAATCTCCATTCACAATGAACCGTGGGAGCGTAATCTCCATTCTAATTGAACCGTGGGAGCGCAATCTCCGTTCGCATTGACCAACGAGAGCGTAATCTCCGTTCACATTGAACCGCGGGAGCGTAATCTCCATTCTAATTGAACCGTGGGAGCGTAATCTCCGTTCACATTGAACCGCGGGAGCGTAATCTCCATTCACATTGAACCGCGGGAGCGTAATCTCCGTTCGCATTGAACAGTTGGAGCGTAATCTCCATTCTCATTGAACCGTGTGAGCGTAATCTCCATTCTCATTGAACCACGTGAGCGTAATCTCCATTCTCATTGAACCGTGTGAGCGTAATCTATGTTCACATTGAACAGCGGGAGCGTAATCTCCATTCTCATTGAACCGTGTGAGCGTAATCTCCATTCTCATTGAACCGTGTGAGCGTAATCTCCATTCTCATTGAACCGCGTGAGCGTAATCTCCATTCTCATTGAACCACGTGAGCGTAATCTCCATTCTCATTGAACCGTGTGAGCGTAATCTATGTTCACATTGAACCGCGGGAGCGTAATCTCCATTCTCATTGAACCGCGGGAGCGTAATCTCCATTCTCATTGAATCGCGGGAGCGTAATCTCCATTCTCATTGAATCGCGGGAGCGTAATCTCCATTCTAATTGAACCGTGGGAGCGCAATCTCCGTTCGCATTGACCAACGAGAGCGTAATCTCCGTTCACATTGAACCGCGGGAGCGTAATCTCCATTCTAATTGAACCGTGGGAGCGTAATCTCCGTTCACATTGAACCGCGGGAGCGTAATCTCCATTCACATTGAACCGCGGGAGCGTAATCTCCGTTCGCATTGAACAGTTGGAGCGTAATCTCCATTCTCATTGAACCGTGTGAGCGTAATCTCCATTCTCATTGAACCACGTGAGCGTAATCTCCATTCTCATTGAACCGTGTGAGCGTAATCTCCATTCTAATTGAACCGTGGGAGCGTAATCTCCGTTCACATTGAACCGCAGGAGCGTAATCTCCATTCACATTGAACCGCGGGAGCGTAATCTCCGTTCGCATTGAACAGTTGGAGCGTAATCTCCATTCTCATTGAACCGTGTGAGCGTAATCTCCATTCTCATTGAACCACGTGAGCGTAATCTCCATTCTCATTGAACCGTGTGAGCGTAATCTATGTTCACATTGAACAGCGGGAGCGTAATCTCCATTCTCATTGAACCGTGTGAGCGTAATCTCCATTCTCATTGAACCGTGTGAGCGTAATCTCCATTCTCATTGAACCGCGTGAGCGTAATCTCCATTCTAATTGAACCACGTGAGCGTAATCTCCATTCTCATTGAACCGTGTGAGCGTAATCTATGTTCACATTGAACCGCGGGAGCGTAATCTCCATTCTCATTGAACCGCGGGAGCGTAATCTCCATTCTCATTGAACCGCGGGAGCGTAATCTCCATTCTCATTGAACCGCGGGAGCGTAATCTCCATTCTCATTGAATCGCGGGAGCGTAATCTCCATTCTCATTGAATCGCGGGAGCGTAATCTCCATTCACAATGAACCGTGGGAGCGTAATCTCCATTCTAATTGAACCGTGGGAGCGCAATCTCCGTTCGCATTGACCAACGAGAGCGTAATCTCCGTTCACATTGAACCGCGGAAGCGTAATCTCCATTCTAATTGAACCGTGGGAGCGTAATCTCCGTTCACATTGAACCGCGGGAGCGTAATCTCCATTCACATTGAACCGCGGGAGCGTAATCTCCGTTCGCATTGAACCGCGGGAGCGTAATCTCCATTCTCATTGAATCGCGGGAGCGTAATCTCCATTCTCATTGAATCGCGGGAGCGTAATCTCCATTCTAATTGAACCGTGGGAGCGCAATCTCCGTTCGCATTGACCAACGAGAGCGTAATCTCCGTTCACATTGAACCGCGGGAGCGTAATCTCCATTCTAATTGAACCGTGGGAGCGTAATCTCCGTTCACATTGAACCGCGGGAGCGTAATCTCCATTCACATTGAACCGCGGGAGCGTAATCTCCGTTCGCATTGAACAGTTGGAGCGTAATCTCCATTCTCATTGAACCGTGTGAGCGTAATCTCCATTCTCATTGAACCACGTGAGCGTAATCTCCATTCTCATTGAACCGTGTGAGCGTAATCTCCATTCTAATTGAACCGTGGGAGCGTAATCTCCGTTCACATTGAACCGCGGGAGCGTAATCTCCATTCACATTGAACCGCGGGAGCGTAATCTCCGTTCGCATTGAACAGTTGGAGCGTAATCTCCATTCTCATTGAACCGTGTGAGCGTAATCTCCATTCTCATTGAACCACGTGAGCGTAATCTCCATTCTCATTGAACCGTGTGAGCGTAATCTATGTTCACATTGAACAGCGGGAGCGTAATCTCCATTCTCATTGAACCGTGTGAGCGTAATCTCCATTCTCATTGAACCGTGTGAGCGTAATCTCCATTCTCATTGAACCGCGTGAGCGTAATCTCCATTCTCATTGAACCACGTGAGCGTAATCTCCATTCTCATTGAACCGTGTGAGCGTAATCTATGTTCACATTGAACCGCGGGAGCGTAATCTCCATTCTCATTGAACCGCGGGAGCGTAATCTCCATTCTCATTGAACCGCGGGAGCGTAATCTCCATTCTCATTGAACCGCGGGAGCGTAATCTCCATTCTCATTGAATCGCGGGAGCGTAATCTCCATTCTCATTGAATCGCGGGAGCGTAATCTCCATTCACAATGAACCGTGGGAGCGTAATCTCCATTCTAATTGAACCGTGGGAGCGCAATCTCCGTTCGCATTGACCAACGAGAGCGTAATCTCCGTTCACATTGAACCGCGGGAGCGTAATCTCCATTCTAATTGAACCGTGGGAGCGTAATCTCCGTTCACATTGAACCGCGGGAGCGTAATCTCCATTCACATTGAACCGCGGGAGCGTAATCTCCGTTCGCATTGAACAGTTGGAGCGTAATCTCCGTTCACATTGAACCGTGGGAGTGTAATCTCCATTTCGTATGAGACGCGATGATATGATATTTTGTACCGCACGGGATAAACGAGAGTCATCATGTCGCGCGGCATCAGGCTTGAGAGGCACCGCGGCTTTATTTATTGTCATTTGTCAAAAGCGAGCGTCTCTTTTAACGTCGAAGATAAAGAGATAAAAAGTAGGGTCTCTATATGAGAAATCCCCACTTCGAATACAAATAACTCAATTTTATCTGGTCCTTCGTGCCACGTGGGGACTAACAAGCGGGACAGACCCACAACGGTGGTTCGCATTTGTTTTGGAAATTCACGCTTGTGGTAATTTATTTATAATTAGGGGGACTATCTATTTGGAGTACATTCTGAGCAGCATCATCAAGGTTTCCCACTTTTTTACATTCTTGTTTTTATGTTTCTTTCAAATTTAACATTAACTATAGATCTTAAAGGTGTTTTAAAACTGAAAAGAAGGGTTTTGTTTTAAATGCTTTTTGCACAAATTGGGCGACATTTCTCTTCACGGTGGCAAGGGTTCTCTGAATCCGGTCAGTTCTATTTCGTTTGATTTGACTTTTTTGGTGCGTGTGGTTAGTTAATACGCCTGACACGCTGACAGATTAGATAATATAGCTTCAATTGAACTTGTTTGGTTCATTTTATGTTAAGTTAGAAGTAAACACCTATGAACTGTGCAAAGGATGATAAAATACGCGAATAGGTAGATTAGTCCATAATTAAAAGGGATAAAATATCTAAATCCTAAACAAATTTAAAGAAATTTAAAAACTTACAAATAACTCGTACCAATGGGTACACTCCCCCTTTGCGGCTTTCCGTTATTATGCAACGCTTTTGGAAATTTTTAATGTTAAGGCTTAGTTTATCTTTTCGATATAACAGTCACCAGCCAGATTTCCCGCACGGTACTGATGAGTTCCAAATAGAACGAAACCAGTCTACCAGTCACTATTGACTTGTAAGCCCGCTTTGTTTGTTACAGTATATTAAAGGACACAATTTGAAATACATAATACATTTAACAAAAAAAATAAGAAATAACAATATTAAAATTAGATAAACAAAGTAAAGTTTTTTATCATTTTAAAACATTTAAAAGGGATAGAAGAAAAAATACACTTTTACTTAAAATATAATTGATGTAAGATCAAGTATTTATAAGGGATATCAAGGTCATCCAGATATTAAGTTGAAGACTTCACCCCCTAGCAGAAAAGATTTGAGTTTGCGTTTAAAGAGGTAATATTTATTATTGATTCCAATCCTTTCCGCTATTTTATTTTATTTTATTTTATTTCGTTTTTATGTAGTTTTTTACTCGAAGATCTATTTGATCCAAGATTCGCGTCTTTTTGTTTGCTCGAAGACCTATTGGTACGAGTTATTTGTAAGTTTTTTTAATTTCTTCAAATTTGTTTCGGGTTTAGCTATTTTATCCCTTTTAATTATGGACTAATCTACTTATTCACGTATTTTATCATCCATTTTATGTTATACGTGAAGAAATTACCGGATATCCCTTATCCATTATAAACTCGCCACGACAACCGACAACCTTCTGAAAACCATAACTTTCAGCGAGGCGGTCTTAGGGGAGGCTCAAACTCTTCAATAAGAAACAGGGAAGGAAAATTTTAATAGAAAGAGCTCGACCACGTCCGCTTGCTCGTACGTCGTGTCATATTTTGGGGAGGTCCGCTCTCCCAGGGTGCACTGCCTCTCTCTACCATAAATATATAGCGTTTATATGGAATAGTCCAGTGCTCGGGTCTTCGCGGTGCGCGTCTGGATCGTCGTCTATAAATCTAATTCGGAACCGCCGCTGGGTTGTTGAGTCTTGGCCCCTAGACCCGGGAGACTGACAACTTACCCTTACAGCCAGCGCGACTTCCCGAGGACGGGGGCTTCCTATAGTTAAAGCGAGCTCTACTGCCGGAACATAACCCGCGTCACCCCTTATTGATTGACGGGTGGGAATGGTCCATTGGCGAGGAGAGAACGAAAACAGGGGTGCTCTTCCGCTGGTGCTGGCCGACACTACGACTGGAGATACGCCACTGAGGTATTTTTATACCTCTTTTAATTACGTTGGTCTTGTTGGCTCTCACGAAGGACTTCCGAAACCCGCCGTTGAGTGCCGATTTCGCGAGGCAGACTGCCTTTCCTATGAATAATCATTGGTTCTAGCGACGGGGGGATTTATGACGTGGTACGCGTTGTGGTTTTGCATCTGGGCTTTCGCACGAATGTTATACAACGCACATTTTCGACTCATTCTCTGATAGACGACCGTGCAGATATAAAACGCTCGTTTATTCTTGCAAACTCCTTCAATTCCGTCGCTAATCCGTAAAGGTTTACTTCGTCTTCTTTATGGCCGAGTTTTCCGAAATGTTTAAGATAGTAAACGCTTGACAGAAAAATGGATTTTTTTGGCATCTCGGTAAACAATGAAATAATTTGTTAGTCCCCTTGGTTTTAGTAAAATTTCAAACCGACGTAGCGAAGCTCACCTCCGAATAAAAATGGAAGATTTGGAATGATTTCTTAGAAAGCCAAAATGAGAAACGTTTCGACTCCAGAATTCGGTTCCTGTTTCCTAGAAATCTCTAATAACAGTTCCACTCTACATTTTGGAGAAGAAGAAAAAATTGTTTCGTAGTAACGTTATTGGGACAATCTATTTCTAAGTAACATTTCGAACGACCAGCGACATATTTCGTTCCAATTTGTGGATTTCCTAAAGCCACGCCGGTCTTTCGGTGGTCCGGATTACGGGCCTTGAGAGGCTCGCCTACGGGGAAACAAACTTTAAGGCGCGGCAATCATGGCCTTTTCCTTTCCTTTAGAATCAGACCGATAATAGTCTCGGACCATTAGGAACGGTCAAAGGAACTCTCTTTTCGATTTTGTAGCTATATCGCTCCGTCAGGGTCATTCGTGCTTGACCCGGCTAATGATCTTATTTAGGCTGATGGACTGTCTGGACTTGTGGAAATTGAGAGATCCCCGCGCTATAAAAGAGCCCATCTTTATTTTTTATTTCTTCGGGGACCAGCTAGCCAGTCTTTTAAGGGTTTTCTTTCTCTCTCCCTCGAGTGTCTGTGTGTCCGTGTGTCTGTGTGTCTATAGACTGCAACAGTGAAATAACACGTGGCTTCCGTCTTTTTACGCTATGATGGATTAGTCTGCCTTTCAACGTGCACCGCTCCGTTTTGACGTATAATCTCGAAAGGCACTCGCCGCTTAAAAGGTGCGTATCTTCTTTGGCCGCTGAGGGTTTAGTTCCGAACCGCTCTTTTACACTTGATTAGGTTATCTAAACGTTGCGAAATGTTAAAAAAAATGTTTAGCTTAGACGACTAAAATTAATATACTTTGACGTTACCTTTGGTACTTGCTTTTTTTTTTATCTCAGATGGCTGTTGCGTTGCCCCTGCCGGAAAATTTAAAATACATTCTTTATTTTACCAACACGTTATTCAAATTGGCTTATTGTAATATTTGACCAGGTTTGTGGGTCAAATGACGGTGAAAGTGATAAATGCCATTTTTTCAATAGTAAAAATAACCGTCTAACCTTTTATTTAATATTTTATATTCGACAATATTTTCCAAATCAAAATTATATTGTTTATAATTTTAAAGTCGTAAGGAAAAACGTATTTTTACCTCTCCGAGGGGACAAAGTCCACTAGGAGGGTGTTATACAATCACCGTGTCTGTCTGTCTGCCTGTGTGTCTGTCCTGCGAACGCGTTCGCATTATCCGTGCAAAGGTTAATCATTGCGTACGCAGTTTCTCGAAATTGCTGCGTTCGCAGTTTCTCGAAGGGTTAGCAAAACCACCGTGGGACGGTAAGCGTTTAATTTGCGATTGGGTTTGGTTGGTTTTTTTTCGTTAACGCTCACCGTCGCGACGGTTTTAACTCAGTTTGATTGGATATTTCGTTATTGTTATGTTTATGTGTAGGGTGTGAATGTTGAGTTTATGTAATGACGGTTGTGGGTGTTGAGTCTGTTGTGTTTGTGTTATGATGGTTGTGGATGTTGAGTCTCCAACTTCTTCTTAATGACTTTGGGACGGACCTAGTGCTGAGTTTTATGCAACCTCTCACCGTACAATGGCAGGGTTTCCACCAATTGTACACGGTATTCGTCTTAGTATCAATTTGCGATTTATTGGCGCCGGCCGGGAATCGAACCCGGGTCTGCCTCGTGCAAGAGATGTACCCTAAACACTCAGCCAAAAACGCTTGTTAAGTTGCGGTGTTTTTCTAAAAAACAGCTTTGGCGAATGTCCTTTACAAAGTTATAACGTTAGGTACTATAATTTATTCTACATCATTTTAAATATTTATAAATCATATTAATCTTATATTTAATTAAATATTTATAAATTATATTAATCTTATATTTAATTAAATATTTATAAATTATATTAATCTTATATTTAATTAAATATTTATAAATTATATTAATCTTATATTTAATTAAATATTTATAAATTATATTAATCTTATATTTAATTAAATATTTATAAATTATATTAATCTTATATTTAATTAAATATTTATAAATTATATTAATCTTATATTTAATTAAATTTTGATAAATTATATTAATCTTATAAATAATTAAATATTTATAAATTATATTAATCTTATATTTAATGAAATCTTTATAAATTATATTAATCTTATATTTAATGAAATATTTATAAATTATATTAATCTTATATTTAATGAAATATTTATAAATTATATTAATCTTATATTTAATGAAATATTTATAAATTATATTAATCTTATATTTAATTAAACATTTTAGTATTTTAATGTAAAATTTGATCGTGATCACGAATTGAACTCGGGTCGCATTGTTACAATGCAGATAGTTCACCGCCGAGCCATTGTCTTTTTTAGGGAAAATATTAATGTAAAGGAACCATTATGAGAACTTGGCGTTTTTTTTTACTAACGGATGAATACAATATCTGTATATATTGTTTATTGAACTTTGTTTTTTAATTTTTGTGAACTTGTTAAAGTCTAAATATTTTACGTTTGAAAATTTAGCGCAGTCAGCAGATAAAAAGGTTAAAGGGTATAACCCGTTAGTTTTTTGTAATTTATTTCGTTTTTTCAGTCTTTTTTTATCTAGCGTATTAGTTTTCAAGGGTAATAGTTCGTTTATGAAGAAAATATCGAGTTGTTCACATAGTGGTCTGGGTTTTTAACTGGGTCGTCCGTCATTATTCGTAATCTATTTTAAACGTTTTCTCGACTGATTAAGATGTTTAATGCAGTTCATCAATCGGGTTAGTTTGTTTTATTTATAAAGAGCCCTAACTATTCCGTCTACGGTCATTTATTATTTAGTCAAGGGGCTTTCTGTGCTTTGTGAATGGTAAGTTTTTCGTTTCTTGTTAATTCATTTTTTATTGGTGTGGATATTTGGACATAATTGATTTCCTGGGAGTGCGAGTCATTATATGATATTGGAAATTGGACGGTTTTGGTCTTTTTCACGCGGTATGTGTCACAACGTCAACAGGAAGTTTACGAGTCGTCCACTACCAGATGTCGAATATAGCTATTGACCGTATATTCATCAAGGGCGAGTGTTGAATTAAAATGCGCGTTAAAGATGCGGCAAGTATGTCGTAAGCGAGAAAAATACAAATACCCGTTGTATATATTTCTTTCATTAAAATTTGATTCATATTATATTTAACTGATAATCTTGTTCTGTAAATAGGTTTAAATTCAATTGTGCATTGTTTTAGTACGTCTAACTCGCTGTTGTAACTACTTAATTTATATTATTCTGAATAAATTAAACTCAGTTGTTTCGTCTCAATTATTTTACAATTAAAATTTTATACCGGGCGGGATTGAACCGGGATTACGTTTTTAGTAAATAACTCTGAATTGCGGAGATATCTTTAAGGGACGTCTCGAGAATTTAATACCACTAGGGACAATGCTTCCGAGGAGAGGTATATTTTGGCTTGCCAACTTGTTTTTAAATACTTTGTGGGTGCTTAAAAAAGTATGCATTGTAAATATTTGGTTTCTTAAAATGAATTAGGTAAATTTCAATTGGTTTTAGATGCATTCGTTTTTTATATTATGGAAAAACTGTGTTTATTCTGTGAATTTGTACGGACACCCGGTTTTCACTGGGCGATTTTCGTATTTTTTGCGAAATTCGTGTTTTTGCGTCGCGGGTCCTATTTCTAATTTTGCGATATATATTTTGGTGTGGTTGTTTTCCCCCGTAGACGTAGACCAATCATAGCCAGTCTTTTAGTCACTGGATTTAGGAAACCGAGGGAGCGCGTGTGTTTGCCTTTTTCAAGTCGCCATTTTGGAATTTCGAGATAAGACCTATAGGCTTAGCTCTTTGATCTGATATAGTATATCAGATTATGTAAGAACTACAGAAAGGGTAGAAATGCGCAATTTGGTCAAAGAGGTTCAGCTCCGGAAACTCTCCGTTCCTACGCCACTTGTGGTCGCAATCGCTGTGTCTTTTATAAACGCCAAAAAGAATATTACTTCATTTCGGATCTTAAAATTAGAGTTTAAATGGCAGAACTGTTCAAAGACACTAGATAGCGAACAGTTTGCGAGTCCGGAAACGTAAGGCTTCTCAAAAATAAGAATAAACCTAACGGTTTACTTTAATATATGGTTCTTCTATCAACATTCTTTGAATTATTTCTACGCTGTTTCATTGTCATTGCTACTTCTTGGTTTCAAATTAACTCTCTTTATGCTACAAAAATTTGTGTACGGTAGTAATTTGGCTGCAAATATTATTGGCAATTTACTAATAGATCAACTTTTGATAAAGGGTTATTCAGTCAAGTATCACAATATTTAATGTATTTAACAATACACAACAATGTGAGATAGAATAAATAGAAAATAAGGTTCTATCCTTGTATTATGATTTGATTGAAATTCCACGAAGACAAACACTGCCTGTTTTAAGAGCTGAACGAGTTCGTTTCAAATCCTAGTGGCATCACGATTAAAAAGCTAGCACCGACGAGAGCGTGTTCAGTCTATGGTGAAGAGCGAAGGACTAATTCGCGAGGCAAAAGCAAAGTGGGCATTTCCATTTAACAAGACTTTGAAGAGGACGGTGTTAGCGGAAACATAGATTTAATTTGAAAGTTAATTTCGAACGTAAATTACCGAAGTGTTACCTCCGAGGAAAGTGAGCTTCCAAATAAGGCGTCTCTTCATAAATGGCCAAACTGTATCAACTCTGATATGAAACAAAAGTTCCGGATTCGCGCTAATTGACCCGAGCATAAATCAGCTTTACGCTAGCTGGCTAGGACGCCGTTACACCTCTTGAATAATTTAACCGTGTCGACCCCCCCCCCCAATTTTATACTATAATACTCACCTTTCCTCCAAAATCCAGATTTGATATTCTACTTAGAAAATAGAGAACAACAACAACAATAGATGGCGAGGAAATGTTGGCTTGCTCTTAATTAGTGGCCAGCTGAAAAGTTGGCCAATATTCAAATTTGAATCGCGTGCCGACCTATAAATAATTTCATGTCACGTTTTGTCGTATCCAAATAAATTCCGAAATTTCCCCGTAATTATAAAATGGTCCCGTTTAATGAGGTCTTAAAAGATTAGATTTATAAAAATCAATTTATTAATATTTCAAGATAATCTTGACTTTTCAAATACTAATATTTTTAGATAATCTTCACTTTTCAAATAGTAATATTTTGTGATAATCTAGACTTTTCAAATACTAATATTTTGAGATAATCTACACTTTTCAAATACTAATATTTTGAAATAATCTTGACTTTTTAAACATTAATATTTTGATATAATCTTGACTTTTTAACCCTTAATATATTCAGATAATCTTCACTTTTCAAATAGTAATATTTGTGATAATCTAGACTTTTCAAATACTAATATTTTGAGATAATCTTGACTTTTTAAAACATTAATATTTTGATATAATCTTGCCTAAATTTATTAATTAATATTTCAAGATAATTTTGACTTTTTCAATATTAATATAATATTTCGAGATAATCTAGTCTTTAAATATTAATATAATATTTGTAGATATTATTAAACTTTTTAAATATTAATATAATATTTTGAGATAATATTGACTTTTTAAATATTAATATAATATTTTGAGATAATATAGACCTTTTAAATATTAATATAATATTTTGAGATAATATTGACCTTTTAAATATTAATATAATATTTTGAGATAATATTGACTTTTTAAATATTAATATAATATTTTGAGATAATCTAGTCTTTAAATATTAATATAATATTTTGAGATAATATAGACCTTTTAAATATTAATATAATATTTTGAGATAATATTGACCTTTTAAATATTAATATAATATTTTGAGATAATATTGACTTTTTAAATATTAATATAATATTTTGAGATAATATAGACCTTTTAAATATTAATATAATATTTTGAGATAATATTGACCTTTTAAATAATAATATAATATTTTGAGATAATATTGACTTTTTAAATATTAATATAATATTTTGAGATAATATAGACCTTTTAAATATTAATATAATATTTTGAGATAATATTGACCTTTTAAATATTAATATAATATTTTGAGATAATATTGACTTTTTAAATATTATAATATTTTGAGATAATATTGACTTTTTAAATATTAATATTTCGAGATAATCTAAACTTTAAATATTAATATTTCGAGATAATCTAAACTTTAAATATTAATATTTCGTGATAATCTTGACTTTTTAAATATTAATATTTCGAGATAATCTAAACTTTAAATATTAATATTTCGTGATAATCTTGACTTTTTATTAATTAATATTTCGAGATAGTCTTGACTTTTCAAATACTAATATTTTGAGATAATCTTCACTTTTCAAATAGCAATATTTTGAGATAATCTAGACTTTTTAAACATTAATTTTTCGAGATATTTATTGGTGATTTTGGTCTTATAAAACGTCAATAATTTTTTATTTTTTTTAGTTTCATTTTCTGTTGGAGGACTATTGAATGAGAGACTTTGACTTTGAGAAATCTGCAGCTCTTAAAGCGCATCGTTCAGCCTGGACGTATATTTCCGGGATAAAGGGCAACACGGGTATTCGTTAAAATATACACGCGTTATCTATCGTCAGGGTCTTTTAAATGAAAAACGTTAAGCCCCTTTATCGTCAACAAAGTGGAATTGTCGCCAGCCCTTAGAACTTGTTTCTTCGAGCAATAAATTGTCCTTTCTGTTCTTCCTTGGCGAGTACCTTCTCCTTCGACGCCTCCTTCCAGGGACGCACCACCTCGGATTCGCTGTCACGAGTCTGTCGCCAATGAAATAAAACTTTCTGTCGGCCCTGTAGGGTAGGCTTCCCAGCATCCCGCTCCCAATATGTCAAATAGGAAAGAGAATGCGCCAACCTATAGGTCCTCCGCTCAACCTCACCGAGCAGACACGTCCCCGAAGAACACTTTGTCCTCGACTACTTTCCGCTTCTACCTTCCGGCCGCTGTTTAACGCGTCACGGCCGAGTTTGGGGTTATAGTGACGTTGCGCCGAGATGATTCTAGTTGCGAGGGCTTATATGGATTTGCCTCCACGATCGCTTCTAATCTTTGCACATGTTGAATATGTATCCCCTCCCTGAGCTTTCCTTTCTTATCTTGGACCAAAAATTACTCCGACTTCCCTTTAGATTAAATGGGAGCCACCCAGTCACTATGACGACTGCGACGAGCCCTTCACGAAGCCGTACCAATGATATTAAAATGGCATTTTCATTTTATTCGATTCAAACCAAGATGAAAATAAACTACACCAACCAATTTCGAGCGTCGGTATAGGTCGAGTTATTGATCTAATTAATACTTTAAGCAAAACTTTCTAAAATGTACTAGATAAATTTATAATTTTCGTGGAGTGAAATTAAATTAAACACAAATTATTTCAAAGATTCTAGAGGTATTACTGTACGTGGCTAAACTATCAGGAAACCCACCATATTGCTAGAAAAGAAAATAATTTGGCCATGGTATTATAATAATAATAATAATAATAATAATAATAATAATATTTAAGAATATATTATACGAATAGAGATCAATTTAGATTATTCTTAAGCGAGCGCATCCGCGGAAAACCTATAATATCACGAAATCAACAAGCCTTAAGACGAGAAGAAAAAAGAAAGATATTTAAATTTGTCGTCTAACAAGAATCTCGTATTAATGATAAACATGCAACGGACAACGGTAGGTAATAGTAGCGCCTGAATATTATCTTTTCCTTAGATACGTTCTTGAAAAAAATCTTAATTATCTCTTATTTAATTGGAAATGCGCATTTCGCGAGCTGATTATTTTTGAATGAAACTTCAATCATTAAATAATTTGATCAAATAGTTTTTGAATGTGGAGCGATACATTTGAAACCAATCGGTTCAACGTTAAATAATTTTAATTACTTAAAAATTGAGTGAAACTCTAGAGTAAGAAAATAAATTTTCCTGATATTGGCTTCAATTATTTAATTTTAATTGACTGTTTAAAACCAATACGCGTTTTAAAGAAACTACGTATCGGTAATACAATTATACCATTGAAACAATATACAATTACGAAGTAATTAAACTAATCGCACTTACCGGGGTCAAGGTGGACCATTACGAAGCTCGGTAATTTTAATTTGACGTTAACTAATTGAATTAAAATAGCGGTACTTTTTTTTACGTCCGTGGGGACGTAAAAGGTGGTCTTTCTGGGTCAAGCGGTCGCTTCTTTGGCGGGTCAAAATAACGACACGGCGTGCCCCTTTACGATCATATAGTGGCTTTATCGTATGACTTCGCCTATCCGGCATAGAGGGTGGCTATAAGGGCGGCGCGGAGGCCGCCTGGGATTTGAAATTCATTAAACTCCATTATGAAAGGAAAACATCATTTCCCATTTTAATAGACGTTTAAGCAGAGCCCAAATTGGCCTCGACATTAAGATGGCCATTAGTCTTTCCCGAGACAAAGGCCCGCAACGTCCGCGTATCGAATAATCATTATAAGAGCCCATAAATTTTACGCGGAGGCCCTTATTTTCTTTCTTCTATCCGACATTCTCAGTTTTTTCCCTACAAGTTGACGCTCTCCTCGTTCCTACAGACGACGCGTATATTCTCGCGAAGATGGGGATCTTGGATTAGCCGGATTTCTTATATAATTAATCCATTGAGACCAAAAAGTCTTCGTCTTTCCTCGAATCGACCCGAATTTTTTAGAACCCCCCTTTTAAATGACCTTTTTCTCGCGGATAATGGCGATATTTCCGCTGATTAGGAAAATGATGTAGTGGTTAACGAGATATTTCACGAAGATAATCTAATAATAATAAAGCCAAGTCAAATTATTATTATTACGTCCTCATTTATATTTTAATAAGTCTGTCAAGCTCTGAAAGTGAAAGTTCTTATCAATGGTAAAATACAAACGCAGTTAAATATCTAAGAAAGATCAGAAAGAACGACCAAATTGATTGGTCAGCGAAACTACATTTTCAGTGGTCAATTTCTGAGTCGTTTTTTAAATAACACCGCTTTTGCCAAAGTTAATAAACCATGTTTCCTTCATTATTTTTTCTTCAAATTAAACCGTAACCGATTAGGAACCTACGAGAAAATGGTAAATTGGGGTAAAAACCAACAAAAACCGTTAAATTTATCAGCAACAAAACATATAATAATTGTTGCGTAAGACATTAAAAAAGATCTAGAAGTGTTTGAATAATCCCAATTTACACGCAACCCCCATTTTTATATTAAGTTTCCCCTTTACTTTAAGTGTAATATCTTTTTATTATATTTAATGTTGTTAAAACAAAGTTATTTCAGAGCAAATCGGATCAAATTGTGAATAAAAATACATTTTTAACCATATACGAAGAATATAAAATATTTGTGAAACATATCAAGCGTTTGTAAAAGTACCGTTCAGACTACGCAATTTTATTGTTATTAGCTTAATTGTTCATATCCGATATAGCAATTAATTGGTCACTTTCCCACCAAACAATGCGTTTATGGATCGACAATTTTATAGTACGAAAATTGCTCACACGAGGGCTAACAATTTGGGTTCCTTCAATGGGATTATTCATAATATTTTCTATCCTGTATGAAATGTAGAAATTGTGACGTTACGGAATAGCTTAATCCCATTAGTTGAATTTTAAATACTTGTAAATCACAAACAAATTGTACACTCAAAAATCGATCACTCTACCGAAAAACGTTGCGTATTGGTCCACCAAAAAGTGTACCAACGTTTGCTTTACACCGCTTAATTCGTTGCCAATTAATTGGACAAACTAATTGGCCAAACTAATTCTCCTTTAAAAGTTGTATAGTCTGAACGTCCCTTAAGTCACTTATTGAAAGTGAACGAAAGTTGATTTTCATATGCAAAGTGAAATCGTCCATAAACATTTTTACTTATTATTAATTTACCCACATTACCGGAAGTCGACTTTCGCTCGTTTTGATATAAATTCGTCACGTGCTATTAATATTTATGAAATTGGGAAAAAGTCCCAAAATTTAAATAAAATTTTTCGGTCTGTCCAGTCAAAATGAGGATTTTATTTTTTTCGAAAAGCCCATTTTAAAGATATTTTCTAAAGATATCAAATAGTATCTTTCTGTTTTTATGATTTGGAACTATAAATTTCTTAAACATAACTTGCGGATGTGTTAAACTTGAAAAACATATGTTGATTCGTTGTGACATCACTGGTCTAATTTCTGTGAAATCATCCTCTCTTCGCTAAACAAATCAAATATCTTTAAAAGTTACCAAATAAATAAAATTTTGAAAACCACTAAATGTTTAACAATTAAATATTTATATTTTATTAATAATAATTAAATAATTGTTTTTTAAATTTTAATTTATTTAACCTAATGAAGTCCTTACTTTTCTCATTGATGAACTAGTTTTAATCTATTTTCCATTTGAGTCTACCGTAAAAATCAGTTCTCAATGAAGACTCCCAGCAAAAAAAACGTACAGTTTCGTTCAAGTTTCTAATAATTTTCAACCCGTCGTTAAAATAAGCGTAAGCCTTTCTAATTTTCGACAAACAAAAATGTTTCGATTTTCACTTTCCAGCGTGACTCATAGCCGGTCGACCGTATCCGGTTCGCGTTTAACTCTAGCCCCGGTTATTGCACTGCAAATATCGGTGAGGGGGTTTTCCCCATAGTTAAATACTTAGCGCCCCCATTATAGCCGTTGTTTTCCGTCTGCATTATTAAGCTCGTCTTAATGGAAATAGAAGCGAGTGGCGTAATACGCTGCTTAAAGCGCTGTACGCACGCACAACAACGAGATTGTCGAACCAGAGAAAAAAAACTCCCATCTTTCATTTTCAGCCACCTCGACAACCTTAGTTACCGTCTAAAGACGCCGAGGAAAACCCGGCAATACGCGAAGGGCACTCTGAAAATTAAAGCTTAAATAAAAAAATACTTATTAAACGTCCGGAGATGAATTAATATAATTGAAGTTTTAACTTTTAAGCGAAGTTTAAAAGTGAAAATCTAATAAAATTTCCGCATCCCCAGAAAAACCTTTTAATGAGATTTTCTTCGAGTTTCAAAAACCCTATCTGCCAGGAAATTCCCAGCAAAATACATTTCCCTTTATAAGCCTGCAAAACCTCTACCGAGAGCTTCTATAAAAATAATAATAGAATGCGCCGTATTTGAAAGAATTTTGAGTAGACGTATAAATGATATTATTTTCATCCAAATAAATGAATTAAATAATTATTTTAAACACTTCTTCTGTGTAATATTTCGTAAATAATTGCTCTCAAACAATTCGTGCAGGATCGTCAAACGTTTCCGAATTTGTATCCCCGTCCTTTTACAGCCGATTTTCTATATGACGTCACGCGTGAGTATAGCCCCCTTCACGAGGGTGGCCATCTTGTAGGGGGGGAGACACTCAATTGACCAGTCCCGAAAGACGGCTGCCTAGTGATATTGGATCAGCAGGCTCGGTAATCGGTCGGTGGACAGAATAGAAGACGAAATAGAGAAAGCGGCGGATAGATCTTTCTGTCGGAGAAGGCCGGAGTGAATTTAAGGGGCAGTGGCGTGCTAATCATGTGATCCGTTGGCGCTCGCTCATTGATCGAAGAAGGGGCGGCGGGGGAGGCAGTGGCGAGTGAGGCGGCGTGCGGCAGACGCGATTTAGTCCCGATCCCGAGCGCACTACGCCGAAGTGTTCTTGCCAGGGGGAACTTTCTCCGAAACGTGGCTTTCCGCGGCCTTCACGTCAAAGGACACGAAGATATTTTCTTCTCGTTGTGTTTGAAAAATTAAGCGACGCGCTTGCCGCTTGACGACGACAGACCGCCGTTCTCCAGAAAAAAAACGCTTTTCATTTTCAGTGACGTTTCCGTGACAGGTGGAACACGGGCCTTTTTAATTACTCTTAACCGGCCTCTTCGGAAACAACCACCTCGAACAAGCGAGATTCTTGTTAGACGACGCTAGAGAGGAATCCGCCTGTCCCACTAAATCGAAGACAAATTTATTTCCGGTACGATATTTTCTTTCATTTTTCTTCTCGTCTTAAGGCTTGTTAATTTCGTGATCTTATGGGTTAAGAATAATCTAATATATTCTGAAATATTGTTATTATTTCTATTATCCGACTCTGTGGCTGTCGTAGTTTTGATCTTCTGCCATGGCCAATTTATTTTATTTTCTAGAAATATGGTGGGTTTCCTGATAGTCTAGCCACGTACAGTAATACCTCTAGAATCTTAAAAATAATTTGTGTTTAGCATAGTTAACTTTAATTTCACTCCACGTAAATTATAAATTTATCTAGCACATTTTAGAAAATTTTGCTTACAGTATTAATTAGATCAATATTTATCATTTCAATAACCAAACTACCCCAATTTTCGTCGTTTACATAATTTATCTTATTTACAATTAAAATGTTAATTCATTTCGAAAATCCATTTAAGTGACTAACTTGTCTTATTATACACCGAATTTGTTTGAAAATCGACCCGAACTTGTCTTTATCTAATTTGTGTAATGGCGGAAATAAGCATTAGGAAATTAATAAAATACTAAGAAGGATAAAAAGTAGATATTTATTAATTACGGTTGGTCTTCAACATCAGAATGTGATGAAAAAAATTCCCAAACTTTGTTAGATATTTATACTATTTTCGACGCGATCAAAATTGGTTCTTTATCGTACGAGTGATTTTAAAGATATAGAATGCATCATTAATAAGTTTCTCGAGCTTTAAGTCTCGACTCTTCCACGCTGGAAAGTGCCAACGGAAGCAGTATGAGCTAAATAATTTATTAATAAGAGACGACTACGATGAATTGATAATTAATTAAGCGAGTCAGATTAATTCGCTTCTGAAAAGTAAAAGGCGAAAAATCTTGAAAAAGATAAAAATGGTTAATTTATTGAACAATGATTATTTTAAAGCGTTCTACGCAGTTTCCACAATTTTGAAAAATAGGTTTCAAAATAAATGGCGGTTTGAACAGTGTGTCTCAAAGACCCAAATTAGGTACGTTTATTTGGTTAGTGGAATTTTAGAATTAAATTACTTATTAATGTAAATACTTTCTCTGTATATTGAATATCTTTTTGTGTTTTTTTTTTACCTTGAAGTATCTCGTTCCCGGAAAACAATATTGTCTATTTTAGCTTCATCGATCTGTTTACTTTAATCCCGCCGACCTTTTCATTATTAGATTTTCGTTTAAACGTACACGTATTTCGCTTACGTATATCTGCCAAACGAACCAAAACTTGGCGGTGCTTTTGAAAGCTTTATTTAATCGGCCATCTTTGATGCTTCGGATATTTTCCCGAGAGACGTTAAAAACTTAAAACGCTACTGTAAGAGCTAGAATTTGGATTAGCGACAGTTAACGTATAAACGCGTAAGAATGAAAGCTGCTGGATGGCGGCGCGTTTGAAGTACACCTTTTATTCAACAAATGAATTCCATTCGTCGCAGTTGTCCATTTATTACGATTAGAATGTCATTTCCTTCGGGTTTTCTTCTTTGCGCGGCGGTGACTGCCCCCAAAACGCTACTCGTCGAAATACCCATTCTCGGAAATCAAAGTCTACGTGATCCGACTCGCTAAAAATGAAAAGCGATTTGCTCCAAGACGATTTCGATTACTCTACGTATCGATATTTGGCGTCTCAAGCCAACTCCGCGACTAGGCGCGTCCTTTTGCTAGTCGTTGTAACTGCCCTAACCGGATAGATAGTCCGGAGACGTTACTCTAGCATTATAGTGACAAGATCATTTTTCAGTGTGTCGAACTAAATAACCCGCCGTTTCATTCGCTACTAACTTTTCCGGGATCTTCCTGAATATGGAATTATACCTTTTGCCTGGAACGAAGGTAGCGCCCTCTTATTGGACAGTCGAGATGGTCCTCTCGCGTGTTCGAAACAGGAAAAGGAGTCCTCTCCATTTTTGTCTATTGATTATCGAGTTGGCTGTTAGTCGTTTATTTGAACATTTACATAATAAGGTTTCCTTTTGGATCAATTCATGATATGTTTTTTTTTGGAAACCTTATTGGCAGGAAGTGAGAGAGATATATAATATACCTCTTTTGGGCTCTTTATACAGCCATTGATCTCGATTTTCATAAATTAATTATCTTTACGTGTTGCTTTTTCCCCCAAAAGCGGAATCTCTCTCTCTCTCTCTCTTTCTCTCAGGGCTACTTCCGAAGGAATTTTGTTAATAAATTGGATTTTTACTACCTTTCCTTCGGAACGACGCGCTAGAATTGGAATTGAACACTTACAAACGGACATCATTCACAAATGAATCGCTCTTAATGTAATTTATATCATACGTGTAAAATATATACGAGGGACGAAAGTATTAAATGTAGGGAACATCCAGCTAACGAGTACTCTAAATGACACATTTAAAATGTTTTAAACAAACTTTATTTCGTGCTACCTTTCTGCTCCGATGGCGATGATAAATCGTGAAAATATTTCGCAAATGTAAGTGCGTTTTAATACGTTTAAACGTATATAAAACCCACGTTAGAGTTAAGTTTGCTGAAAAGCCATATTTTGTTATTTCGCGTTTCAATTGCTAAACTATATTCTTACGTTTAATAAATGGTAAGCCGGCGACATTTCTAGACACGAATCTTTGGCCAACTAACTAAAAAAGGTTTTCGTATTACTCTAGACTTTACTTCCTTTCATTATACTAATATATTTATATAATATATTTTAGAAGCTAGGAGCTGCTGGCTACGAAGAGGGGGAGGGGTACCTCCTCGAAATAATAGCGCGCGTTGTGATGAGATTTGGAAACAATGATAACTTTTCACTATCGCTCTCTCTGTGTGTCTCTAAAGGAGGTCTACTAGCGTAGAATGAAGGAGGGTGTAGCTCATTATCACTCAATAATCGCGGTTTTAACGGCTTTGATGGTAGATTCAAATTAATGATAGCGCGCGAATGACTTCGTAAGACAATTACCGAACTAGAAACACGAATACTCCATTCACAGTCGACGTCGAAGAATGGCCGAAAAAATAAAATATAAGAGGCCTCGGATACCGTATTTTGATTCCTCGTGAAAAGGGAATCCATTGGGCCCATCGCGCCACTTCGATTAGTTTCGCCGCCGCGTTGTTAGTCGACAATTACCGGGTCCTCAATCTTTCCAGAGGGACCGAGACCATCCGGCAGTCCAAGCCGGAGCGGGCGAAATGGCCTAAACAGAAGTACAGAGCGGCTCATATACGTATGAGAAGGGTTGCTGGTGCGGAATCATTAGGACCCGACGCGTCTCATAGATTAAACGCGCCCAGATAGATCTCTCGACTGCCTATCCTACGTCGTTCTCTCCGAATCCGCGGCTCTCTTAGTCAATGTTCGATCTCCCATTGTGAACCGGGTGGGGCGGGGGTCGAAGGGGCGGATATTTATTAAGACGTATTATTGGCTTTATGGTCGGGGCTCGAGAAATGGAAAGCTGCCTCTGGCTGACCTCTCTTGTTTCCCGGTTTGGTTTCTCCGCTCGTTGCGCTTCATATTTTAACACTCAGAAAGACCAGCGTTCCCCGTTATTAAGAATGCACGTGCCCGAAAACCTTATTAACTAATTACCGCTCATTGTGTGTGTGTGTATCTTCGATTCTTGTTTCCATTTCACCTCCGAGTTATTAATATCCCGCTATACGCGCCAATACACGTTTAAGTTTGTATATATTTACTAATACAAATACGATGGGCCCGTATTTGTACCGTTAATAGTAAATGGAAATTAGGCGCCTGCCTCGGTACAGTTTCGATCGCCACTTTTGGCGAACGGTCTAAAGGGAGAAGTTGACAATGGTATAGACCCGGACTACTCGTAGTGGGCTAATGCTTTTATCTATAGCTTTTAACGCCTAAAATAATCTGTCGTAATTTTTGTGGACTTTGACACTGATAACGCATAACCGTTTAACGATTATTACCGTATAGTTTGTGTCTTTTACCATTAAGGCCTTATCGTAATTTAACACTCATTAATTCCCACTTTGGGCATATTTATATTTTACAAACACTATAAGATTAATAAAATTCGCGAAAAAGTAGATTAGTCCATAATTAAAAGGGATAATATAGCTAAATCCTAATCAAATTTGAAGAAATTAAAAAACATACTAATAACTCGTACCAATAGGTCTTCGCGTTGTTTGCTCGAAGACCTATTGGTACGAGTTGTTAGTAAGTTTTTTAATTTCTTCAAATTTGTTTAGGATTTAGCTATATTATCCCTTTTAATTATGGACTAATCTACTTTTTCGCGTATTTTATCATCCTTCGCACAGTCCATAGGTGGTTTCTTCTAACTTAACTATAAGATTAAAACGGAAAATCCATTACTAAATTTAACTCGAACAAACCCACCCACTGGAGCTCATTTTTGACCAAAAACAACACACCGACTGACAGATCAAGCCTGTTTCCAGCTTTTAGTGAGAATTTTGCGAAGTATTTATACGGAGTAGATTTAGAATGGCAAACGACGTATTTCAATATTTCATTTATTTATTCCTAAGAGCTCTTTTTATACCAATCACGTTTAGTTTCTCGTTTGAGACATTTGATTTAATGACCAAGAAAGCCCGCGTCATCTTTGCGTACGTGCGTGTTTGAAAACGACGCTACGGACATTTAAAATTTACGCAGTTTCCTGTTCTTAAACTATTTTTGAAGGTGAGTCGATCCCACATTACTAGAAATTCAATTACTTACTGTAATTCACGTCACAGGAGACGAAAGTTTGTAATTACACCTAACACCATCTCTAGATTAGTTGTTGAACTATAGTATTTAGTATAGTTTTATAGTCCCGAGAGTTTTGAAAATTAATAGTTCGGCAATGAATTTATAGATGGCGCCAAGTTTGCGCGTTAGTCGCCATGACACGGTGGCATCGGCTTATTAAGGTGCTATAAAGATGGGAATTTTACGTTGAAAAAGCCATTGTGTGTTTGTATTTCCTTCTTTGATGCGCGCGTGGAAAGAAGATAAAAGAACGGCTTTCTTTGAATTTTAATCCAAGCGTGCATTGAATATTCCGCAGACTGTCCAGGGCCTAGCACTGCAGTTCAAGGGTTCGAGAAAATCCAATTTTATTTCTCACGGATATTTCATAGTGATTTTTCAACTTCGTATGTTGTGGAGACGGAATTGTACCAAACTGAACTTTATTTCGTGGCTATTTTGTAACTGGGTCCGAGCCTCGTTCATCTTAGTAACGTATTTACATAAATAACGTAATAAGAATACGTATGACACTTCGTATTGTTTTCATGGTAATTTTCTGACCTTTTTTCGACAATGCAACTTTCGCCCAGTTAAGACTTGGTATCGCATTCGAACTGACAATTGTGACTAGTATATTATCAAGAAGGATACTATCATCCTTGCTAGTAGTATATTTCGCCTTGGGTATATTTAGTCACTAGGGGGTTCAGTGCTGAAATATAGCTTGATTGCTCAATAACTCTGAAAATTAGTTAGGTGAAAACTTTTGATAATGATTATACTTATGGTTTCGATGTTACTTATGTTATTAATAGATTATATTGAAAGTTATATTAAATATATATCGTAAACCGGTGATTGATTAATAAATTTGGTAAAGGAAGTAAACCCAGTTGCGGGTTAAAAAGGCCAAATATCTAGTACATTTGGAGGAAAGATACTATCACGAAAATCCGGTAAATCGGCGCCGTGAATTTCGAATTTCGCCTATTTTCTGTTGAATTCCCTCAAGGTTTCTACGCGTGTTATATTAATCCATTTTAGAAATGTCTATTTTGCGTAAATTTCAAAGTGATCAATAAATATTTAATGTTGATTATTATTTTAAAGCTTCATTATAGCGTATTTTTAGTATTATGGTCCTAAACAATCATCAAATGTACGTCAACATGGTAATCTCGTCATTACCCGTTCTATACTTACCTTGGACTCATCAAACGGAATTTTTTAGGTACGCAAGTTCTCCCCCCACTGATTAAAAACTTGTAGAGGGTAACGGTAATAGGTAGAGTAGGGAGGTGTGGGCTCGCGTGGCATGAAGAGCTTGGCTCCACCCTCCTACGCATTGTAACCCGGCCACCTGAATTAAGGCATTATAAATCGCTAGATGACTTCGGCCTAAGGTGGTGCCTTGGGTATTAGCCTAGCTGATTATTATTATTATTATTATTATTGTAGTATTAAAAATAAATTATGACAACGGCTTTAAAATCTTAACTATGTTAAATATTTAAATTTCGAATTCCCACCGCCGATTTATCGGAAATTTGTACTAGTATCTTTTCACCAAATGTACTAGATATTTTCCTTTCTTAACCCTAATATAGACGGCGTTAGGATCGCTAACGTCGTCATGTCTTCCATTTACCAATTCTTATAATCCATATCATTTTTCACAAACTAAGCTACTTGAATTCTTTTTGTCTTTTAAACGAAAACTTTATGTAAAATCTGATTTTGTAATACGAAATGGGATTAATAATATATAGCCCCCCGACTTTGCTCGCCGTTCTCCGAACTGTATTGTTTAAAAATGGCATATATATATATAAAACTAGCGGAGGGTGGGAGGGGGCCTGAGTCAGCCCGCTGTTTGCCAGGACCGGCGCTGTTTTAAGCCCCAGCAACAATCTTAGTATCGAGGCTGAAAGAATTGTTCGGTTGACGACGCGGCCGAGAGGAAACGATCCCACTTGGATGTTCCATTTGGCACGCCTTCTGTTCGAGTAGCCGGTGACGTTGGCCAAGCACTACAGATTTCTCGCTATACGAGGCGAAATGGCGGCTCAGTGGGTGGTTCCTTCTAATCGAAAAAAAAACAGGGGCTTTCGCGAGTCGGGGCTTAAATCTTGGCGAGTGACAAGCGCCTACGAACTCGCGGCGGGGGTGAAACTAGGGTGGGCACCCTTTTAAAATTGTGTACAGAAATTTCAAGAAGTTTGTTTTCTATCGCGGCCCCAAAAGCCCGGACTTAACACCGGCAGTTTAAAAAATATTACGGAACCTCGATTTCCTTAAGAGAAATATTCGTGGAACGCCGCATTTCGTATTACGATACTGTATATCTAACCTCTCTTGATCGATTTTATTTATCTTTTAGTGCAAGTGATTTAAGTGTATTATGGTAAAACGTATCGATTTTGGAAATGTTTTTTTTCAAAAGCACTCTTTGGATATTACTAGATAATTTGTTTGCCGTATTTTATTTGCTCAGTACCGTACTATTTGCCGAAATTGGCGCGGAGTTTTTTTACATTTTCGTTCTCTTTTAGAATAATTAAAGTAGACCTTTTTAATATATTTTGGGTATGACGATTTCGTGAGCCGAATATATAATTATTTGCTTTTGAATATTAAATACCCTTATTGAATTTACGTTTCAATTTAAGTTAGTTTATACTTTTAACAAAATAAAAATGTTTTATTTTAAGGAGCTTAGGAAAATTCACGGAGATTTTTAGTTCAATTTCCGTGTTAATTTCTTTAAAAAGACTCAGCAGTGACTATTCGACAATAAGCCTTGGCTCAAATAAGAACTTCACTTACCCCATTTACTCTTTTTCTCCGTGGAAAAATTGTATGTTTCCATTTTCATATTACGCTCATAATTCAGAATTAAGTATTTTCAATTTTGAAAGTGGCAACTTCAAACTCTCTAGAAAGTATATTAATTGAAGCGTGCGTTTACAAAATTTTCGAATCATTAGCATTAATTAGTAAGTTAGAAATAGCCCAAAAACAAAATTCCATATTTTTGGTCATTTGCAGCCGAAAATAGCGTCTTAATTAATTCCATCTTTCCATTTAAAGATGAAATAATTGAGGAGTGACTCACATATTTGAGGAAGGTGAATAAAATAATTAGGCGAAGACGGCGCGCCAATGTACGAGTGGTGAGATCGACGATTCAACCCTCCTCCTCGAAACGACATAACACCCGTTTTCCTCTTTGCATTTAAATCTATTATTGATGCTTTGGCAGGGTTGCTAGGCCCCTCGCCCCCCTCGAGACGAGGTTTAAAGCGTTTTAGACTATCGAAACTCCTTACGTGCCGACCTTATGTAACATTCACGCGGCCTGTCTCTCGCGTGTTCGGAGTTGCGGCGGGAGGCGGGAGCTTCTGCGAAACATTTTTCCGGGGTGCATATGATTAAGGAAATCGACTTCGTCATACTTAGCTTTGAATAAAGCGAGATAACGTTGAAATTTTCTAGAGGGAAAAAATTACTCATTTTAAGAAGTGGGAGGAGAGGTGGCTGCCTTTACCCTTTAGAGACCCGATGGAGATGTTGAAGTCTGCTGTCAATGTCGCCTTTGCGGGACAAGTCCGAGGAAATTAAATTCTTATCTTTACGAAAACGAAAATATTATATAATTCGATTATTTTTAACTTTCCGGGAAGATTGTTTCGAGCGTCATCTAGCGCTGTTTTACGAATAATCTATTTTTGTTCCACGATGGTCGTTAAACTACATAAAGTAGAAATTAAAAGACCTATATACTTAAAAAAAATTATATATAGTAAAAAGAAAAATTTTAGAATAAATTTCCCTTTGACACTTTCTATTTAAAATTGTCCATATACGTTGCGTTTTGCAGAATTATTACCGTATTTATAAGTTTGAAAAAAATCGTTGCTTACAAAAAGAAAAAGGAAATATTGATTAATTGTTTAAAAAAAAATAAAAAATTTAACTCTACAAAAATGTTATATTATAAATATTATCTTAAGCTAGCTAAATTAGACTTTAAATGAATGTTTAAAATAAAATTTATAGTTTTATCCACGAAGTATCAGTTGTGAAAACATTTTAACTTTGGATAAATTGAAGTAAACATAAAAGTAATGTTGCTATTTATACTGACAAAATTGTGAGAGCAACGCTAAATATCGTCTCAATATTATCTCTAAGTATAAATAACTACATACTTGTCATGATTTAACTTAAATTGTTTTCCCGGAATACAACTTTCCAGATATCTAAAACGTTATATAGTTTACTCTAATCAAAATGTCAATAATGTATCTTCTATATACCACGAAGTAATTAGAAAGTCGCGAAAGGGGCAGCGAAGCTTGTTAAGGCATAATTTGAAAATTTGTAAGTAAAATTAGCCGTAATATGATTGATAACGGCGTAATGGACTTTGCTACTGTATTAGCATCGAACCAACGTTAATCTATAGTTAATACCGTGTACTTTGGCTGTAGGGCAAATGACATAAAATTTGGTAAAATCGATCAACTATGACCAGGTTCATTTTACTTCGTATTTCGAAATAGCCCCGTGAAATTATCCGAAGAGATTCTATAAAATAACTATTCTATTACTAAAAGGTTTTTATTTAAAAAAAATATAGAAGACTTCCACATGGAGTTTTGTACAAAAAAGAGCCACGAGCTCGAAAGCTCCTGAATTTTAATTAAAATTTTTTGTACAAAACTCCATGTGTAAGATAAAAAATATTTTAACCTTTATACTTATTCTATTAATTTGAAGAAAAATATAGTTCTTCGTATAACGAAAACTAGAGAACGCATTTGATAATGAGTTCGTCATCCTGATATTTCTTTGCTCTAAATAGTTATTTTTATGATGGCTGCGTTCAGTAACTCTCAACGAAGTATCTGAAAAATTATTTTCGTTGAGACCGTTGCTAACGTGACGTAGGATTTTGCTGAACGCTTTTTACACTGGTTGTAAATTTTGTAAAATATCGTCTATCGCGGCGTCTGCAGCTAGCTTTACTCCGCGCTGCGACGTCACGTGACCGTTTCATGGAAACACCTGCTCTTACAGCCTATGAATTCGTTGCTCAACGGACGGGCAACGGAAGGTCAAAACCGGAAGTCAAAAAACCCTTTCAGTAAAAAACCGCTGATCTGAGCTTTTTTAGAGTAACTGAACGCAGCTAAAGTAACGTGGCTTTCTTGATTTTATGTGGATCTTACGTCACAATCTCTTTCTAAAATTACAAGACTTCGAGTGCTCGCTGCGCGTGCGAAAAATTCACTAATACAGCAATGTCTTGTGACGTAAGAGCAACATTTTATATTTTTTACTCTTTAATCATTTTATTGAAATCAAAGTCAGATGCCAGCTAGGAGCAACAAACACAAGGATAACGCAGCTAGCCTTTAAACACGCTAACGCAGTGTTGTGTACAAATTTCATTGGACGCGCCTCTACGCTGAACGTTTTACGGGCGGGGGGAAGACCATTTCCAAATTTTCCCCTTCCGACGGCAGCAGGTGCTAAAGCGTCTAGCCAATGAAAAACGTACACAAGAAAATCCACTACTTTTGACGGGTTGCGTTGTCCTTGTGTGGGGTGCTGTGTTTGTTGCTCCTAGATGCCAGTCACTCACTTTTTTCAATGTGGTTTTTATTTGAACGCGAGCAAATCACGCGCTGCAACATAGTTTAGTTGCACGTGTAGCAGACAGAAATTCGCTAAAAAAACGTATTTATAGAAAAATAGGCGAGAAATGGTCAATTAAAATTAACTTATAAAAAATTGGTTTTTAAAAGGTGGTATTCGATAATTGTTCTCGGACAGCTTTTAAAGAAAAATGATTTGCAATGTAACAAATGCAATTTTCAAATTAGAAACTATTTAGCTCAAGGAAGTGTCTAATTGCGAAGCTCAGGAAGGCGTGAAAAAACGGCGCTCTTTGATCTGTCCCGTCGTGGACTGCTATTCCCAGTCTAGAAAAAAGATACCTTCCGCTTTTCGCTTTTTATTTAGCATCCGGAGTTTCTACGTTGCGACATAATGGAACGGGATTTGAAACTCTTTGTAGGCAGCTGACTCTTCGCTAATATTCGATTGGGGAGTCTCCGGAAATCGGACTAAGTGCCCCCGGGGAAGAACCTATAGCTCCGCTCTCTTTCGAAAGGGGGACATTCCATAAAATTAACACCCACGCGTTTAATAGCAATTAACATATTTTCTACTTCTTTCGGCAATTTTGTTGTCCGATTCCCAGCATTAAATGACCCAAATTATCATTTAAAGCGCTATAAGAGAAGTTCCTTTTTTGTACCCTAATGTACTGCGGTTTATTTTACGCTGCTCTAGGTAACAATTAAAATAGTGCTTTCTTGTAGTAAATTGCGAGTGGCGGAGAAACGTTTTAACTTAAGTTAAACTTTTGATTTATCTAGTGTTAAAAAAGGTAATTATTTTATTGAATAAAATAGGTGTTTCTATAAAATACCGGAGGTCAGGTGTATATGTTTTTCCTACTTCACTATCTATAGTTATTGAAGATAAAGTGCACGCGTTGGAATCGATAAAGATTTAGGAATTTGAAGTCCACGTGTGAAACGCGCCTGCCAATAAAGTATTAAAAAGCTTAAAGGAGAACTGTCACCACCCTAAAATTGTTTAAATGAAATTTAAATGGATATAGGACGTCCGAAAATGGTTATACAAAAAATTTCATGTTAATATTTCCAGTATTTGATTTATTATAAGCAACCAAATTTCGTGTTTTAACCCCCCCCCCCCCCGACTCGAGAATCTCAGAACCGATTGGTTGAACCTACCTGCAGTGCCATCTCGTGAACGAAATATTTTTTCCCCGGTTTTATCGTTTTTTGGTCGGAACTGCCGTCTGCTACGACATTCTCCTTGGCTTTTTCACCTAGTTATATTGGTAGACTGTAGTTAATCGTGTTTTTAATACGCCTTACACGCCGCCCTTTCTCAAATTTTTGCCGCTTAATCCTTTTGGCACTGCACGTAGGTTCAACCGCGATTTCTGAAATTTTTTAAGCGGTTTGATGAAGGTTGTGGAAAAAGTAGCGTAACTTTTTAAATACTTTTCCAATAACTATATAATTTCACGGACATAATTATTAATATATTTCTTGCTGTAAACAAACCTCGTCAATTTTGGTTTTGGTGACAGTTCTACTTTAAGCCCGTGACGTGGAGAAAAACATATTAAACTTTAATTTTTTTGTTTTATTTAATTTATTTATTGATTTTGGTTCTAGAAGTTCGAAGATAAATTTCGTCAAGTGGTTTATTTAAATGTTGACCACTTTTTGTCGGAGATTTGATTTTTATCGTTTAGAATAATTTAAATCTAGTCATCGTTATAGTCGAAAATCCTTTTAAATTGAAAGCGTGTATTCAATTAGAAATGTAGTATTGTTTATATATTCAATTTCTTACATCCACGACAAAAACTGTAAAATCTGATAGCTAATAGTCTCCGTGTTTTCATTCCATTAATTCCGACATTCACGCCTTAGCGGGGGAATCCATCCAAACCGCCATAGCAGCGCTTTGAATAGACAGAGAGCGTTTTCTCAGCTATTTTTACTCGTGGGCTGCGCGGCTTGTAAAAATCAAGAAGGTTCTCTTAATTTTATTATATCGGAGGGCGCGCTGGCGCAGAGATTTCAATATGACGTTCCCTTCCAATTTCTTCTCTTAGTTTCCCTATTGTTGGGTTTCGTCGAGTATGAAAAAAGAGGTACCTTCTCTTTGCTTCGTGAGACTCAGTCAGAGCTGCCCCTCTCGCGATATACGCCTATATGACGAGCTAGGACCCGCGCATTCCCGCTATCCAATCATGTAGATTGTGTGAGCGGAATATCGAGCCCCTATTCATGCGAAACACACTATACAGGACGTACGCTCTCTCCCTCCTCTCTCTAATACTCTGCCTTTATTCGTCTCTTCCCTTTCCTCCTACACCGTTTAATTGTTCCTGCACTTTGGAGCTCCTCCGTCGCGTCACGGAACTATTCCCCTCCCCCCCCCCCGGCCCAGTGTGTACCCTATTGAAAAAATGTATGGCAGGGAGAGAGAGATAGAGCGAAAGAGCCACCCCCCTATGTCTATTTTTAATAAACTTTGGTTTCGCTCCTGGTTGTACTTTTTCCGCTCGTCATTTATTGATTTTTCTGGCCCTTTTTCAATGGGAACTTTTTCTGGGGAATATTCCTTTTATAGGGGTTGTATTGAAATTATTTAAAAGAAATTGAACGGCTACACAATAATATTAATTTTGAATAATTTGGATATTTCATTTTCAACTGTATTTTAAACGTACTTGAAGCCTATTTATGACCTACTGACCCCTGTAAATGTGTTTTACTCGCAGTACGTTCGTGTGCAAGGTGAAGATAATTTACACGGTTCGGCTTTACTAGCGCCATCTATTCGCGTTCTCAATTTATCCTTTTTACGTTAAATTCCTTTTTTTAAAGGTTTAACCCGTAAAAGATATCATTTCCTCGAAAACGAATGTAATTAATTTTTTGGAAAATGGATTTAAATGAACCCTCCGATATACGTAGAACTGTAGACGAACCGCGTAATTTACATTTCAATAGAGATTATCATTAAAATTAATTCCGACTTTTTGGCGTAGTTATACTATTTGAAATATTCGTGAAACGTAGATAGGGTTGATAGTTCATTTTGAAACAGTCATAATCACGGTAGTATGGAAATTATAGCTTTTAATTCAATATCGGAAAGATTTTTTTTAATAAGGAAAGTAAAAAAACGGGGTTGATTATGACCATTTATTTTTCCTTTTTATCTGCCCCACCAAAGGAACCGCTCTCTTTCTCCAGTACATAGCCGCGGGTTATTCGCCCTCCCCCCCCCCTCCCAGACCCTCTCCTTCAATTTTTTCATTCGTTTTAGCGAGAAAATGAAATTACCCAATCGTAGAAAGAAAAGATTTCTTTCTCTTCGGATCTCGATTTCTTGCGGCCCTTCACGGCCTCCCTTTGAAGATTTCGCGGCTGACAAAAAAATGGAGAACGATGGAGAATGAGAAAGCTAGAGGCGAGATCTCTCTCTCTCTCCCTTATCATTTTTCGGCGCTAATAGAAACGGGCCAGAAATAAAGAATTTAGGTCCTTGTTAACAAATCCGCCTACCAACTGGCAACGAGGGCTGGCTTTGCCCTTTCGTGATCCCCGACTCCCTTGTTTCCGGGAATTTCTATGCCTTTGCTTGTTCGGTCCGCTTGCTTTTATAGGGATGAACCATAAGCCTATCATAAGGTCCGCATAAGTAAAGGTCTAGCATAGAGCCCCATGTTTACGGCATTGTCCATGCGAGGGGAAAATTAACGTACGACTATAGGGCATTAGCGACATCTTATTTTGCAAAATTTCTACACCTTAAATATTCAGTTACTTGGTAGAGCAGCCACGCTCGGGTTGATAAATGCCGCCCAAAACGCGTCAAAATCTCACATTTCAAAAATAAATACCTTCAGAAACGCAACTCTTATTTCTAATAGTCAGTTTTAGATTCGGATGTATCATTTTGCAAAGATAAGTGTTAATTTTAAGTTTTAAGGCGATAAAATTGTGAATAAGCCTTGGTTACGGTGCTAGGGTTCGTGGCGGAGATTTCTCCCGCGTGGTTCTAAGATTAAAAATGTTCGCGCGCGGCTTGTGCGCATTCATAATTAAAATTCTAAAATCGGACAAAGTAAATATTTTACTTATTTGATTCAATTATTATACTTAGCTTTAAATTACTTTTAATTAAAATCTTTTATATTTTAGCAATATAAAGAGTTAACTGTGTAAAAATAATTGCATAATGTAATTTTTCATTTTATACAAGTTTGGGTTTACTTATTAAAGCATCAAAAACAAGTGAACTACTTTTAACCGCGCCGGAGTACAAGTTTCGATAAAATCCCTGCCAACATGTTTGGGAAATGGAAGCAAAATGAGGACACGTATTTCATTAATTTAAATGATTTTAATATAAATAATAATAATCAGCTAGGCTAATACCCAAGGCACCACCTTAGGCCTAAGTCATCAAGCGGCTTCTAAAGGGGTCATTCCATGTGTAATCGACCAGTGATGCCACCATGGGTCAACCGATTTTGACGAAACTTACTACACCTTTTGAGGGGTCCAAAATATGAGTGAGTTTTATTTATTCGTTTTTGATTTATAGTACTTTGAAAAAAAGCCTGAATTTTGAATTTCGACAAAGTGTTTTATTTTTATATGTTAACTAGGCTTAGAGCTACAATCATGAAATTTTACAGTGGCATAAAGAAATTTCAGCGTTGAGATAAAAAGCCTACAATAAGTAGTACTGCCACACTTAACTGCAAAACGCAAAATTTATTTTTTGGGGGGCTCCTTCGATCGCCCATACACAAAAAGGTGGAACCTAAATATTTCTAATTAAGACATTTTAAGATAGCTTGTGCCTAGGGCTTTCGAAAAATATATAGTATTTGTGGTTATATTTAGTACCTAAGGCGAAGTTTTGAAAAATAACAATTGTTTTGATTTTTGAATTTTACATTTAATAAGGTACTACGAAATACAAAACAATTATAACTTTTCGAAAAGGTACTTTATCTTTTTCATTTCTTGTGATGAAATTTTTACATATTTAGTTGACTTTTTGTCAATTAATAGTGGTTGAGCTACTTTGCACAAAATACAGCTTAATGGTACATAGCATGTATCAGTCTTCTTGGGCCACGTCAACCGATTTTGGCGGTCTATTCTCATAAATTTAATTTGGCAGTCCATTTTTTCTATGCATTTTTCTACAATTACTCCGATGAACCAATTTTGGTCATAAACTGCAGCAACATAATGCCCAACCTCAAGGTCTTCGAGTGTTATTGTCTTTTCGGCGAATTTTGTTACGTTCACTGTGGTATAGTAGGTATCAGCAGAAATGCGATACATTTTGATTTGGTTTTTTGAAATTGGAACAAATCTTTGATGACTACGTGGGACTACAATCGTGTTACCAATAGCTAGTCTTAATTCTTGACCTACTCTGACGTTTTTAATCTCGTCTCTGGAGACATAAAAAAAAGTAATTCCCTTCATTTTTTCATTGGCAAATTGGAATAACTGAAGTGGCGTCATTATTTGATTACTATCAGTACGTTGAAGGGACTCTCTTGTCACAAGTCTTTTTGCAGTCCCACCAATTCCATCGCATGGACTTTTTCCATGACTAGTCGCAGCTGATAGTCCAAAATCATCTTCATGGTTGCATAAGTTCAACAGATTCTTGCAGTTTTTGTACTGCGAAGCAGCCCCGTCACTTAAATAATGCATATGTTTTACGTGGGGAACTAAACTTCTCAGATTTCCAATGAGTTTTCCAATAAAAACATGAACAGTTGTTGCGCTGTGTTCCATGTCATCACTTATAACACAACTACTCAAACTTTCAAGCTGTCCATTTCTCTTAAAGTAAGTAACAAAAGGGTGTAGAGTAGCTTGGGTTGTTTCCCAGTGGAAACCTTGAACGGCATCTTGAGCTAGGAAAGAAAAATTCTCAGCGAAATCCAATAGTGTGATGGCGTGATCGTCCTTAAGGTTAAATTTCAAATCTTTTAAGTAGGTAGATTGCGACTCGCGATGAAATGTGGGGAAGTGACTTTTCTACTGCCGCTGTAAGTGTTTCAACGTATTCTTCAACTCGTTGTTTAATATCAACGAGTTTGGTATGTCCATCTCGATGAATCCATTGCTTGTAGATAACGGAATCATCTTCATCGATTTAATTTTCCTCAAAAATTTCTTTAATGGACGCAGAAAAGTTTTCCTCTGACAGGCAGTCGTTACAACGACGCAGCATACACTGTCGGTTTGATGTTGAGCAAACAAACTTAAGTATTAACGATTTATAGTCTTCTTTCTGCGATAAGGCTAATGCCATTAACTTAAGATTTTGATGTATTTCACAAACGCAGATATTGTGAACACCTTTGGATCCTGCAGTGACGCACCATTTAGGTCTTAATTCACAAAACTTTGAAAATCCAATTTTTAGTTCTGGGTGTATGACTTTGAATTGTTGGTAAACTTCATTGATATTACACAATAATAGCTTCTTCTGTTTTTGAACCTTCTGCCCCTCGATACGTACGGATACGAAATCTTTTTTACCGGGGAACATTCTACTAATGTCAACATCCTCATAATACGAACGAACTGCATCTACAGTTTCTAAAGGAAGTCTATTTCCTTGCCTTTTCTCAATATTGGGAAGAATTCCGTCCGTCTCTCTCAGGTTTCTCGATTTTTTAGCTAGATATTTTGAAACATTAAACTCGTCGCATATTTTTTTAATACTCCATGAATGTGGTGCAAGTGTTAGCAACTCGCATTGCTCTTGTCTGGACGAGCTACGCATCTTAATTTTGAGATCACGAATTAAATTTTCCAAATCAGTTGTTGATGACGGATTTTTTTCACTTTCAGGTATTGGTACATCCAAAATTTTAGCGACTTTTGTTTGGACAGCTTCCACTATCTGAGTTACTTTCCGCTTTGCATAATTTGCCTTTTCACGTTCATGAACCAGATGTCAAGTAATTGGACTAGCCCCAATATCTGTTAAAGTTTTATTTAAATCATCCCTTTCTGTAGTAATAATTGCCTTTTCTACGCTGGTCGAAGAAATATTACTTGCTTGACTTCCGATCAATTGTGATGAAGAAATTGAATTATCTTGGCTTCCAATTAATGGTGTTGAAGTACTACATGTATCTTCGCTTAAATCTGGTTGACGTAGAAGTTTGTAGTAGCAGTTCTTGCATAGCTTCTGACCTGGAATCAACGTAATTCCACTTGTGCTAGATAGTTCTTTGAAGTCATTCAGCGTCAGAGTATATAAATTAACTGCAGGGCTCCCACCAAAATCTGAAAACAAATTAGGGAAATAGGGGATTTTTCAGGTCAGAAATAGGGTGAAATACGAACAAAATTTTGAAAAGTAGGAACCAAATAGGGACTATTTTAATAAAAAAATGGGTAAATATTAAAACTTAAATTTGTACAAAAATTATTTCTAAAAAAGGATATTTCTAAAACTTACTTAGTTTTAATAGGTCATTCTAGAAAGATTTTCATACCTTGGGACAACTTGTTTTAACCGTCTCGCGCATGCCCCTGTCGAGAGGAATGACGTGTAAATTAGGCTTTGCAGGGTAATTACTTATGAATCGTAGGGGCCACGGGCACGGCTAGCTTTAGTGTTAGGGTTAGGTTAGATGAGTTTTTTCAATAGGTTTTTTAGTTAGGTTAGATTAGTTTGTTAATTTATACAGTTAATATTTATTTACTCAAAATGATATACTCAGATATAGTTCAACCATGGGCAAACTACTACAAGTAGTTTGCCCATGGTTCAACTTTACGACAGGGAGGCTCATTATGAATTTTACCGAATATTTCAATTTAGCGGAGCTCGTGGCGCCATCTAATTTCGTAAATTATAGCTATAAACGTGAATCGATAAAATTATGGTTCAATATTATAGGCCGATGGTACTTTTCAGCAAATTTACTAGAAATAGGGGGATTCAGGGACCAAATTCCGATTTTAGGGTGGTTTAGAGACTTCGAACAAAAGTAGGGGCTTTTAGGTATTTTAGGGACCTGGTGAGAGCCCTGTAACTGAAAATATAAATTTAGTGTTAGTTCCAATATTCAATAATTAAAGCAAGTCAGTGGTGTAACTTTAAATTTTGGGCCGGACTGTTGACCCCGACGGCGTCGGCGCCCATAAGATAATGTATAAATGCCAATACCGTGGCGGCGGCGTCCCTATTCTAAATACATTGGCGTTAATGACCGGCGTCGGGGTCTACCTGACTGTAGCCCGAAGAACTCGGAAAAGATAGGCCCTATATAGTACAGTAAAAATTTAAAAATGGCAAAGCGGCCCCTTTAGTGTCTTAAGTATAAAAATTGAAAATGGGACCAATATTAGGCACAATCCCACTCGCTACCCCACTGAAATTAGTATAACCCTCTCAGAAATAACAGTCGTTCATTGTCCCCCAGTATAAAGAATTCGGTCTATATTAGTGTAAAAGTGTCATCAATGGATTACTGGAAAGCTTAACAGAACCGTAAGGGGTTATAATCCCTATAAGACCAACCTTTTGCAGGCTTCTTGTGAATCTTAAGTGGATCAAGGCATTTGACCTCAAACGATGAATATTTTGTAATTAGCAGGGCATAATGGTGATTACATACAGTGTGAGGAATGTAATCTTTTGTCTTTGCCCGTAAAACCAGAAGCTTTCGTTCTTCTTCAGTTAACGACTTAAATTCCTTTAAACCTTTGATTTTACACTGCATAGTTTTATGTCGGCAAATTAATTGAGTTCATTTTCCATGATGCAATTTCCGTTATTTTAACTCCACGTAGTAAAAACGAGACGAGTAAAAATTTCGAACGTCGTAATAACAATGTTGAAGCAGATTTTCTAGCAGACGATATTTTGACTTGATTTCGAGTGAAACGGGCTAGATATTAGCGTGAAAAAATTACTACTGTTATTTTAAAATTGGCAAAAAAGAAAAAAACATGTGTTTGGGTTTTTTTTTAATTTCGCCTTAGGTACTAAATATAACCACAAATACTGTATATTTTTCGAAAGCCCTAGGCACAAGCTATCTTAAAATGTCTTAATTAGAAAAATTTAGGTTCCACCTTTTTGTGTATGGGCGATCGAAGGAACCCCCCAAATTTTTTTTTTTTGCCTTTGGCAGCTAAGTGCGGCAGAACTACTTATTGTAGCCTTTTTATCTCAACGCCATCATGTTCAGCTGACATTTCTGTATGCCACTGTAAAATTTCAAGATTGTACCTCTAAGCATAGTTAACATATAAAAATAATTCTAAAGCTATCGAAAAACACTTTGTCGAAATTCAAAGTTCAGGCTTTTTTTCAAAGTACTATAAATCAAAAACGAATAAATAAAACTCACAGTTCATATTTTCCAAAGGTTATTATTTTGGACCCCTCAAAAGGTGTAGTAAGTTTCGTCAAAATCGGTTGACCCATGGTGGCATCACTGGTCGATTACACATGGAATAACCCCAAGCCATTAACTCAGGTGACCGGGTTACAAGGCACAGGAGGGTGGTGGCAAGCCCTACATGCCACGCGAGCCAACAGCTTTCTACACTAACTATTACCGTTAACCTTAACAAGGTTTTATGGAAGGGGAAACCACAGAGCCTTAAACCAGCAGGGAGAGAGCTTTCAAACTCAACGCGGAAGGAGTTGTTCCGAGTTTTCACCGAGTGCCACAAGTTGGGATCGAACCCGGCTCCTCTTGCCGCGAGGCGAAAGTGCTAACCACTCCTCCGTTGATACGTTTTAATGGAGTAGGTTAAGCCTAACTTTCTGAAAACCCTGTATTAGGTTCAGTCATCTTTCGTGAATCCTTAGTAGGGAAACCAGTCGTTGCGTCGTTAAAATGTACCACGGGTTTTTAAAATAACGTAGGCATTTCTGGAACGCAACAAAATAATTTTACAGATCCAGTGGCGTGATTTAGAAGGAAAATAAACGTGCCTAACTAGCCTTGGATTCTAGGGGTATTGTGTCCAAATATAACGCCAGAGCCATCTTTCGGTGAATTTCCATTATTATATTCTAACAATTAGAAGTTCGTCTGGTTTTATGACACGGCCAACTCTAGCGCTGAGAAATCTAATTCTGGATTTTCCCAAATGGGAAAATGCTCAAAAATTAAGCCAGAAAGTGGTTCTTATGTCGAAGAAAACGGGTATTTCGCTTGGTCGTGGCGTGGCTTTTAGAGAATAATTAAGGTTTTATTTTTCTTATAGCGGGAAACCTTAAAAGTCCATTTTGCGGTTCTCAATATTGAGCAAAAGGTAATCTGACCGATCTTAAAGCGAGTCTTGATTAAAACGGGAGGTTTTTTCGCGCGCGACGAAAGAAAGAAGAGCCGAGATTTGGCGAAGCAAGAAACTAGATTTAATTACCCCCTTCGCAATAAACTAAAGGCTCCCGAAATCTCGCTAATCATAATTTTCATCCGTAGCTCGAAACGGCTTTCCGCGCGTGTTAATGGGGTAGGGGGTCTTCTTTCGGCGGCGCGCTGGGCTCCCCAAAGTGGGAATACTCGCGCGCTCGACTTAGAGCGAATCAAAAAGCGGCACTCTATAAGGGCGCCTGCCCCGTTCGCCTCCTTTTCTTTCTCTTTGAACATCTTCTAGATACAAATCCCTTAATTGCTCACTGGAGGCACAACAAGCGCTTCCCCGGCCGCCGCTTCCTCGACCAAACTTTTGCCAAAGTCTCATCAGTCTCGAGCTCTCTAACGCTACTAGCTACTTCGCTTTAACTTCGCCACGAGCTGATTTTCAACAAAAAATACTCGCCCTCTTGCTTGTAATTAGCAACTGAGCTCCTGATTGCGTACTTCTATCTTTTGAGTATAGAGCGAGTCGTGGATTTGATTTTTACCGTCGTTACAAATTTGAATATTAGCGTGGGAAGTTGCGGTTGACTAGTATTTCATTCCCAGCTCAAGATAATTTGCTCTATTTCCTTCGAAACAGAGACAGAGCCACTCCGAATCCTTAAACTTTTTTGATTAAAATTTATATTTTCATTAATGAAGAATTCGAGTTAGTGTATTGTCAAAATTTGAAGCACTATATTTTCGTTCAAAAGAGGGAAATATAATTTTTATTAGATTCTTGATAAAATGATTGCACCTATGAGCAACAAGCACAGCACCCCACACAAGGAGAACGCAACCCGTCAAAACCTGTTTAATTTTCTTGCGTATAATTTTCATTGGTTAGACGCTTTAGCGCCTGCTGTCGTCGGAAGGGGAAAATTTGGAAATTGTCTTCCCCCCCGCCCGTAAAACGTTCAGCGTAAAGGTTTGACCAATGGAATTTGTACACAACACTGCGTTAGCCTGTTTAAAGGCTAGCTGCGTTCTCAGGGACGTAGGAACGTTCTAGAATTTGGAGGGGCAAAGAGAAACGAAAAGGGTTCTGGAGAATGGTTTTTAATTTTTAATGGAGTGTAGCTTCTTCGAATGCATGTGTACATTTTTCTACTATATACATTAGCGGGAAAAGACTGAAATTTAAACACAGTTACGCTTTATATGCTTTTAAAATGATAATTTAAGCCTTTTGAAGATTTCAACTGACCAAAGGTTGGAGGGGGCAATAACATTAGTTGCCCCTCCCAGCAAAATTCTAGGGAGGGGCATTGCCCCCCCTGCCCCTCCCGGTTCCTACGCCCCTGTGCGTTCTCCTTGTGTATGTTGCTCCTAGATTGCGCAAAGATTCGACTTCATTCTTTACTATAAGTTTTCACTTATTCTTAGTAGTTTATTTAGTGTTTAATTAAATATTTTTTTTTACAATATAGCGGGTGCGCGTCCCTACCGCGTGCAACGCGCGTTCCGTTTTGCTGTGGGCAGCCAAGAAAAGGTATAATTTATGCCGTAAAATGTCATCTCGGGGTTGGCGCGAAAGGGATCCCCTTTAGGCCGTGTCTTCTCGTTTGGAGAGATTAGAAGTTTATTGTATATTACGTCCTAAAAGAGGCAATGCGCCGCTGCTTTGGAAAAGAGTCCGAAACTAATGTTCGCAGCCGCGAGCGCGTTAGCGAAGGCCGCCGGGAATACCCTCGTGGGCCCCTAAATGCCGCCTTCTACTTAATTCTGCCAGAAGCCGAAAATTGTCAAGAGTGCCAAAACTGTTTTAAAAGATAGCTCCGTTTCGCCACGCAACCCGACGTGGCTCGTTCTCAGCGCCTTCTGCCGCAGTCCCCTATTTGTTTCTCCTCTCTCTCTTTCACTTTAACGCCAGGTATTTCGCTACTTATTAACTTCAAGGACTTCTCGGACTTGACCATTGCTTTTAATTTATCGAGTTATAGCCCCTTATATAGAGCGTATACGGCGGGGCTGGAGGGAGCGGATTTTCCCAGTTGTCACGCGTAATTTTTATTTATACTCTTTAGAAATATCAACTTTCGGTTGTCGGAGTGACGTTTACAACTATCATTTGTTAAACGTGAAACGAAAACCCTTGTTAGTCGCGGCTCGCTTCAATTCTACGTTCTTCAACCCGGCGACACGTTGCCGTGACAGTCTTCGCCTTTGCTCGTTTAGTTTGAAAGCGTTTACTTCTTACGCTTACTTGAATACTCGCCTCTCTAAGGATCTACTCGGCTTCGACTATTCGGACGCGTAACCAATGTTTGGAGAATTGTCGAACGTTTTGGTTTGATTCTTCGCGAAAGTGTCTCTTGTTTCAGTCTCTATTTTATCGAAATTTAATTAAACTTTGGACAGCTATCACGGACTAAAAATGATTTGAAAGTTTGCATATTTTTATTAAAATTAATATTTGATATATTTAAATTAATTCATCTCGAAAATGAACGATATACCAATTGTAATAAGATTTGTTAAAGTGTCATTTGAGCGTTTTAATCACGAAGATATGTTACAATTTCGAAAATTGAATTTCCGTACAAAAGTTGGTCCAATATAAAATATTCATTTAAATTTCTTGACGAGGATCACTTCCACCCCTACACGTTTTATAATGCTGGCTTAACCCGTATATTTTCGGTTTATGCCCACTAGCGCAGTTCCCAATAGCGCGGTTTCCCAAAAGCGCAGTGTTCCAAAAGCGCGGTTTCCTGTTTGCGCACTTTCCCGAACAAACGTGTATATACAGCATATTAAAAAATACAAAATATTTGTTTAAATAATTTTTATATATAGAAATATGATTTTCGTAAACCCTATCTCAACAAATGGGTTGAAAACACCTATACCTAACCTAAACTGAAATTTGGATAATTAATCGAAATTATCAAAATATATTTTTGAACTTACTTTCCCCAACGGAGATTCGAACTCGGATTTCCTAAACAGCACTCGGACGCTTTACCTCGAGACCATTGGTTGTTGGAATCTCCTTTACATTTCCTTTGATTTATTTTCATTAATTTTTTATATACATATACGTAATAATCGAAACCGCGCTTTTGGGAAACCGCGCTATTGGGAACTGCGCAATTTTGAACTGCGCTAACGGGAACTGTGCTAATAGGCATATACCATATTTTCTAGCATGTTTTGAAAATTCAAAGTCATTTATCTTTTAAATTTCACGCCGAGTCTGGGTTTACGGAAAAACAAAGAATTATTTATAAACCATCTTTGTTTACTATACCGCCAGTCATAAACTAACCCGATTTGTTGATTTAGAAAACCATAAATTCATTGAAACCAATATAACCTTATTTTATATTTTCACAAGTGTATAGTTCCTTTCTAAGGGCGAGTAGATCCTAAGGTTTCATCCAATGAAGGAGTAAAAAATAAATATTTTGACCAAGAACGAAGGCTTTATATTCTATACAGAACTAAGTAGTAATCCTCTAAAAAAACTGTATTTATCTGCTCTAAGATGGGAAATCTGATAATGTATTGGACAGAAAAGCGAATCGTAACAAAAAAATCCTATTTCGAGGCGTTTTTCGTTTTACCTTAGACCGGTACTCTTTGGGAAATATCAAGAGGTAACTCAATAGTTGTAGAATTGTGAAGTAGCAAATAGAATTTTCTCTCCCGTACACACGATTCTATATTTTTTTGTAGTGTGGAATCGGGTGAAGGAAAGATCGAGGTAATGTTCCACAGTCGTAAACACTCTCTTTCTACTAGAATAAGACCCCTAAAATGTCTTTTATGAACGTATAACGAAGCTGCTTAAACTTTCATTCGGACACTAGGCTTTTGTACCGGCATCAATACTGCAGCCGCGAATCACTTTGGCCATCTTTTTTAGAGAGGCTGAAATTCGACGAAATACGACAGGCCAAATTGGGAGGGATTGTCACCTTCATGAATTATTTATCGCAATTATAAAAACTTGTTGAGGTTAACGGTAATAGTTAGTGTAGGGAGCTGTTGGCTCACGTGGCATGCACCTGAATTAAAGGAGCTCAAAAGGCGCTTGATGGCTTAGGCCTAAGGTGGTGCCTTGGGTATTAGCCTAGCTGATTATTATTATTATTATTTTATTATATTTGTTATGGTAGTATCCAAGCGAATTCAGAATTTACGGGCAGCACCCTGTTGGCCAAGTTTTTAAAAACAGACGCTATGATTGTCGCTTCATATTCGCTGTTAACTCGAACACATTCTTGGTTTAAATGTTACTCAAATTATGATTAAATAATTAAACGTTATTATTGAATAACTGGAGAGCGCGTGACAAAATCTGATAATTGGCCTATGTGGCTGTTAATTAATGGAAAAAAAACTTCGATACAGCTTGATCAATTAAGGTAAAAATTCCCGGCTACGGCGCGCAATGGCGAACTATCGACCAAGGCAAATTATAATATTATTACTTTCGCCGAGCCATTACCAGCGTCGGTACCAAGGGGTCACGGGCACGCGCCATTCTCGCTGGCGTCTTTGAATATAGCGGTAATAGAAGGCGAGGAATTCCCCCTTTCTATAATAACCCCAAAGACGCTAAGAATTTTTCACACATCACTCTTAGATTTTTTCTCGTTTCTCCTCTCTCTGCGGGAGGAGTACCAAAGTGGATGGTAGACGCGGAAACGAAGACTGCTGCGGGTTCCGCTTTCTTGTATATTCCGTTCTCTCTCACACTTCATTTCGCCCTAGCTTTGCAGAGGCGCGTTTGTTATTACAAGCACGGGTCATTACCCATTTCGAGCTACTACCCCCCCGGCCGCCCTTCCAGCCTCGATCCTTCCTCTTAGCGCGGACCAAAGTTACAACCCATGTAAGGATACGCGTCGAAAGCGAGAATAGCCCTGTGTCTCTCTCTCTGTATATATGTCCATCGTGGAATTTCCACGTCAACGTTTACAACGCCATCTCCTTAACTAGTCTTTATTCCGCGACTTTGGCTGTACGTTACACTCTGTATTTTAGGCATCGTGTTTTACAAATCGCGTCAAGCTAAGCGAGAAACGACGAAAGCGGCCGATAAACGCGCCGAGTGCCTTATGACGCGTTAACTCCGCGCTTTTCGCCAAAGTGAGAAATTTATCCGCAGCGCCCGCCGACGAATATATAACGCGTGAGGGTTAGATTCGATGTTCCGTTTTTCGGCAACTAGCCGCGTCCCGGCCAGAGAGAGATTGCGAGGCCCACCGCGGAGAATCGCCCTTCCACGGATAAAGAAAATAGATTCTTACGCGCTTTGAATGGAATACTCTGATAAAAAGTGATAAACACGATATACCAGTTTGATGTGCTAAATGACTTTCGAGTCAATTCGATCGATGTCGAGTTCGTTTTTTTCCTCGCACGTTCTCCACAAAAGATCACTATACCATCGAAATCCACCGATTTCTTCCGAAATGCTTATGAATTTAGTTCCCTCAGTTCTTAAGCACTTAGGCGTGTTCAGTAGGCAGTTTCTACTATTTCTCTTACTAGAGAAATATACAGCTAGTGCGTGAAAATGAAACATGAGGCTTCGTAATTTTGAAAAATTACAATTCTTAATTTTATGAAACGTAATTTTGAAAAATTATAATTCTTAATTTTATGAAACGTAATTTTGAAAAATTATAATTCTTAATTTTATGAAACGTAATTTTGAAAAATTACAATTCTTAATTTTATGAAACGTAATTTTGAAAAATTATAATTCTTAATTTTATGAAACGTAATTTTGAAAAATTATAATTCTTAATTTTATGAAACGTAATTTTGAAAAATTACAATTCTTAATTTTATGAAACGTAATTTTGAAAAATTAGAATTCTTAATTTTATGAAACGTTATTTTGAAAAATTACAATTCTTAATTTTATGAAACGTAATTTTGAAAAATTAGAATTCTTAATTTTATGAAACGTTATTTTGAAAAATTACAATTCTTAATTTTATGAAACGTAATTTTGAAAAATTATAATTCTTAATTTTATGAAACGTAATTTTGAAAAATTATAATTCTTAATTTTATGAAACGTTATTTTGAAAAATTATAATTCTTAATTTTATGAAACGTAATTTTGAAAAATTATAATTCTTAATTTTATTAAACGTAATTTTGAAAAATTATAATTCTTAATTTTATTAAACGTAATTTTGAGAAATTATAATTCTTAATTTTATGAAACATAATTTGGAAAAATTACAATTCTTAATTTTATGAAACGTATTTTGAAAAATTACAATTCTTAATTTTATGAAACGTAATTTTGAAAAATTACAATTCTTAATTTTATGAAACGTAATTTTGAAAAATTACAATTCTTAATTAAATTAAACGTATTTTGAAAAATTACAATTCTTAATTTTATGAAACTTATTTTGAAAAATTACAATTCTTAATTTTATGAAACGTATTTTGAAAAATTACAATTCTTAATTTAAGGAATAGTATTTTGAAAAATTACAATTCTTTTTTTATGAAACGTATTTGGAAAAACTACAATTCTAGTTTTTTTAGCAATATAGGGAGATAAATTTCTTGTTTCGTAATAGATATATTTTACACTTTTGGTTTAATCAATTAAATATGGCGATGTACGTAGCATTCTGATTCAATTTCCGATTAGGTTTCGTAACGTAACTTTAATAATTTCCATTCCAACTAAAAGAATGAATCATTTTGCTCTCGATTGATGTTGTCGTTGCGATAAAAGAAAATTTGCTCACACGACAGAGAGGAATTAATGTAAAAAACGTCAATTAGAACGGCCCGCGGGGCGAAAGAAAAGTGCCCAAAATGTACGTCGATATAAAATGTTTTGGGCCCCTCAGTCTTAAAAGTTTCTTACACGATTGACGGAGTGAATAGAGTGAGCGATCCAACTCAATTTATACCTCATCAGAGTCAGAGGTACGAGCAGTAGCGGATATCACAACTTGCTAACCAACCAATTAGGAACGTGTCAGAATTAATTTCTAGAGTCAATTTTCCCAAAGGCGGAAGGCTATAGCTAATCACCCGAGGTTGCCTCTTCCGCTATAGAGCCGTTGCGATTCCCCCGAATACGATGTTGGAGCTGACGTCATTACCACGCAACCCTGGTGTATCAAGCCAACGCGTTCGAGTGGTATTGTTCTCCAGCCTCTCCAAACGCGGTCTCAAATCAAATAAGTGTAGGTAGTTTTCAAAAATCTCTAATATAACCGTAAAACCCTAAAGGTTTAAAGGTTTGCCTTCTCGGGCAATTTCGCGGCAAAGTTTGGTCGTAAATTCTTCGCTCGCGTCGCGTTTAGTTTTAACCATAACGTAAGTTATAGGAAGACACCGCCGCTTAAGGTTTCGTAGATCTTTGATAAAGCCGGCCCCCTCTGATAGCTGGAACAGTAGATTAAGATCAACCAAGCGAGTCTACGAGAATTTGGAACCCAGGGCACGGTTCGTGTAATACCACGACCTACCCGAGTTGCGCTGCAAATTGAATTATACACATCCATATTTCAAACTCGTAGTTTTGCCGTGGTGCTTTGAATTTTAACGCTCTCCCAGAGCGCTAGTTACACGCTGTTATTTTTGGGCCAAGTTGACGAAAATAAATTGCCGGAACCGATCGGTTTATTAAATGTATTGTTCCGCCAAGCAACCGCCCTTTGAAGGATCATCAATGTCGAAAGCTATTTTCAGATCGTATCGAAACTAAATCAATATAATTAACCACGGATCTAATCTTCTCAAAACGTGTTCAATTTCCATAAATGCTTTTCCTGGAAATAATCGTTAAACGGTTGGACGACCACTAAACAAATTGCCTTAGAAATTTAATGCTAAATTTACGTGACCTTGTAAATATTAAAATTTTTAAGATTTTGATTGGAAAGTTATATTGAAATTCTGCATTTGACACTTTTCTCATCCGGTCTTCAATTCAAAAATTTTCATTTTTATAGTTTGATTCAATAATTCATCAATATCTTGCTAAAAAACCCGTTATTTTACTATTTTTCCTTTTGAAATCATTTCACGGTATGTATTTTCAATAAGCCTTGGCTGCTCCGTAAAGTATAGTTTATCTCGCAGTTCCAAAAACAAATGTCAACTCTTGAAGAGTTCTTGGCTCCGATATAATTTAATAATTTACGTGGCCATTGGCGAAACTATTAGTTTAAAATTAGCATAGAGATTAGGACGTACGATCCTTATTTATATTATGTTCCTTATGGCGCAACGTAATAAATTTATGAAAATTAACGATATAGTCGAAAACGTTTCACCTGTTCAACTGCGTCCGGAACAGCCTGGTAAAAGTAACAATCGAAATTGTGACGTCGAGGACGAAATGTTTCCTCCTAATGGTACTTATATACGCAAAAATTATTAATTTTTATATAATTAAAAATTATAAAAATAACGAGTCTATTTACAGCTCTATTTAAAATGATTCAACATTCAATTTTACCAAGACAGATCTAGCGTAAGTCACGAGCCATTAAGTATCATAATTTGACAAAACCGAATTAACAGAGCTTCCTACAAAATGATCTACTTTCTAATTGCGCGAAATAATGATCTACTACAACGTCTAATTAATTCGGGCGGGGAAAAACTAAAAGGAACAGGGAGGATTTTAAGTAAATCGGACGGCCTCTCTCGTTAATCAACGTCCAACATTTCCGGATGTCGCCAAAGAATGTAGAATATTTCGTCAGGTAGGCCGATTCCCCCCTCTCGCTCTCTACACGAAGAAAAATATCTCATTAGCTAAATGTATTATATTTTAAAACGATTAGATTAACTTTACTTTTTACATTAAACTCAAACGGCGCAAGGCGGACATATCAACTCTAATTAAAATGGGTGTGTGCCAACCTATATAACCTTAAATAGAAATCTTTTTCTCTAATGCCTCGTGCCCAAAAAATATATAAATTCCATGTTTTACTGTTAGGAGATATGCGTTTTTAATGTAAACAAGTTGGGCAAGCTTCAATACACTTTGAAACCAAGTTTTTTTGTGGAATTTATCTGTGCTTCGCTCATCATATTCTTAAAATGTCGGAAGTTGCGTGACCCCTTCAATCATCTTATGCTTCCCCGTAACACGACCGTGTATTGCAAACTTGGGGTAGTACGCTATGCAGTACCCACAACTATCCAATATCGAGAAAGATTTGCGAGATAAACATATCTTAATAATAATAATAATCAGCTAGACTAATACGAGATAGCTTCCGGATGAAAAAAATGGCCGGAGGCAAATAGGCCATAGAGTTATTTACAATAACTATTACCTTTGAAAAAATATAGTTATCCTATATTTAACCATATTTGTAAACATCTCGATCGTAATAAATAAAGGTAGATGATTGATGTATATGATACTCTCATTTTAATAAAAATGAGTCAATTAAATGATTTAAACGGTAGCCAGCCGTCTGACCGTTCTGAATAAAACTACTAGACTATAACTTTTGGTTTCAAAGTAAAAATCCTTTTAGCCCTTTAATGATAAAGCGCGTATTTTTTTAATAATTTGCGAAAGCTACGAATATGAAGAAAATATTGTAGACGATTTTGGCAGGTGATCTGTTACCTGAAATGCGCATAAATTAGTTTTGGGTTTTTCATTTTTACTAATGCGGGTCTTCCAACACGTAAGTATCAAGAATAATATTAATATTAGTTGATAAAATATTTAGTAGCTAATCCGTTTAAAGTATTTGAAAATTTTATTACTAAGCCCCGCATTGCCGCGTAAAGTAAAGGCAACAAAAACTAAAGCAGAAAAAAACACTATCCTCGTATTTCCGTGGTCATTAACGATAGCACGTAGACGAATTTGTAACTGGGCGATCCTTTGATCTATTTTTAAATATCAACCTTTCCTAGAAGAGGATATTGGTGGCGGTGTCTAATCGAAGTTGACATTAATAGGAAGTAGAGCGAAGTTACGGCTGCCCCTAAATAAACCAGATTATAGTGGAAGTGGCGTATACTGGGGTTACGGAGAAGGCGTAAGGCGGAACTGACAGTTCTGGGTGGACGTGATCGGACTGGCCAAGAGCCGGAGTTTAATGGTTTGGCGCACTCCTCCGTTTCGGCCTCTCTTCAAATTCGGCGCGTGGGACAATTTCAAAAATGGTTTTAGTCTGTACGCTTCCATTTCGGGAACATAGATCAGTCGCGGTTCATTTTCATTCACTTTGCGGTAATTGTTTTTCTAGTTTCTCCGATTGAAATTCAGCTACCTGGATCTATACGATCGTGGTCGCGGGCTCGCCTACAATTATTATTAAACGAATCGCCCTATATGCCGGACGCCGCTTGTTTAATCGCCAATGGGTGTTGCGGTTTTTACGTCGACTCTCGTCCGCGCGTTGTTGTTGATTTATGACTTTTTCAACCAAGTTAGTTCCCCCCCCCCCCCAATCTTAGCGGTAACGGTAGTAATTTACTGGCCAAAAACCAACGGCAGTCCATAAATGACGTCACGTCTTTGCGCTATTTTTAGAGTGTAGCCTGCCAGTCACAAATAGGTCGATTCGCAAATGTGCAGCTGGAAATATTCGCACCAAAATTTCAATTTCAATTCAGTTTCATTATATTAAAATTATATTACATTACAATGAGTATATGGATAAGTCTTATAAGATATTTAGGCCTCGGTTTTGGCAGAAAATAAGTATTGACCGAAATATGACGCTCAGGAATGTTTTTAATAATAGTTTTTTTAAGCAATGCTATTTGATACATAATGTACAAGATTTTAGAGATTATTAAAGATCTTAGTACCGTAGTAAAATATTGAAAAATGTTAGGTTTATGTTGGTTTTTGCTTTCGACTTAAAAAGAAAATCTTCTGATCTTACATTGCAGTTTCAATTTCTTTTTATCCATTTTATTCCACTTTCGCGTCAACAGATACAGACTTCCTACGAAAACAGACAAAGGCGTGGATTAAAACCAAATGTAGTGACTGACCATTTTTAAACCTTTTAGTGGAAATATTTTAGGTTGCAAATATTACTGAAAAAATATAAGAGTCTACTTCCCTAGTGCTAAACTTACTCTATAACATTCCATTTTTAGTACAGATTTACCCCAAGCCTCAACGTTCGTTTAAACATATGAATCTGTAATCCATTTCATGTAAAGAAATACAGTATTTCTTATTAAATTAATTGTTACGTCACAAATGTAATTTGATGAGTGTCTCGTTCAAAGCAACAAATAGTCATTAGGAAATTCAGCATGAAATTAACGTAACTCTTCTCCTTTCGTATGATCCAACGAAAGATAATTCTAACGGTTCTGTAACTCTTTAATTAAGAGTAATTTTATACAAAAATGTGCAATAATTAAAATATTGTTTTTTAAAAATTTAATTTGTAATTTCTCAGCGCGCTTCTTTCTTTACGCATTGCGTCATATTTTTCCCTTTCATCTTTCGACGTGTATAGCTTCGATGTTGAAATCAAAGCGACACTTCGTTTGACTGTGTATATATACGTTTGACAAAAAACTGCGGTTCTCCCTGAATTTCGCCTATTTTGTAGACTTCAAAACTTGGACGGAAAAATATCTCTCAATTTTAGGCAACAGTGTCAACTATTTCCCCCGAGTATTAGAAACGATCTCGCTAGTAGTGAGAGCCCCTGCACGATACTCGCCCGTATAGTTGGCGGATATAGAATATACACTTTTGATAACTTTTTCCCGCACCGTTATTCGCGGGGATTTTGACTCCCGGCGGTAGCAACGAATAAAACCAAGCTCGCATCTCCTCGGCAATCCCACCAGAGATAGATCGCAATAAATTTCTATCCGATAGCCGACCCTCGAAGTAGTAGTAGTAGTAGTACCGTCGTTCCCCGCTTGGCGACGCTCTGAAGTCTTCCTTCGAGTTGACCCTTTTCGTATCGGGATAAAGTAGGGATTGAATTTAAAATTCCTAGATGACTATTGAAATTGTGCCACTCGCTGTCCGGGATTGTAATCTATGGTTTAGGGAAATGCTCGCAAAGCCCAGTCTCTCTCGCGCATTTTTTCCCCAGATTCGGCGACTCGATTGGCGGGAGCACTCGCTATTGCTCTAGCTGTATATGCTTGGGCTTACCGCGTGCGATATATGGCAAACTAGGCTATATTGGTTTTTTCCGAATCTCTTTCGGAGACTCGCTTTTTTTTCTTTCCTTTTTCTCAATTCGAGATATATTTTCTTTCCGTCGATTTTGCGCGTCGAGCTTCTCACTTTTATTACGTCGCGATATTAAGAGCCCCTTTCGGATAATAGGTCAGAATTTATTTATTTTTAATTTAGATATTTGTAGTTAATTTAACTGCATTATGGTCTATAGGTGTATAGACTATAATACAGTTAAATTACGCTAAGAGGTAGAAAAGTCCACAATAAAAAGTAAATTTAAAGTAATGATAAATCTTACGAAATATTTGAACCAATAGGTTTTCTAGAATAAAATTAAAACGCGAAACTCGGACCAAATAGATCTTCGAGTCAAAAACAAATTAGAATGGAATACAAATAGCCAGAATTTCCAGCGGTAGACCGGGTTTGCCCTATTTGGAGCTCATCAGTACCACACGGGGAATCTGGCTGGCGACTAACTAAGCCGAAAAGAGTGTTCAGGTTTTTTGCCCCCTTTTTATAATGGACTTTTTTACCTTTTAACGTAATTTAACTTAGGTATTTGTAGCTATAGATGGATTGAAATTATAAGCGTAAATATTTAATATTAAAATCTTAATTTTGAAAAAATTTTAGTTTTTATAATAGTTTACTCCTTAACTAATTTAAATACTTTTTAAAATCGCTCAATTTAGGCCTAAGTCTCTTATAACTGAAACGCGCCGCGCGTGCGAAACAAATTTTTTGCGTCTTTAGCAGCGCGCGCTTTTACGTTGTTTTTCTGTCTCACCGACTTCTCACCAGGTGTCACGGCGGACGCGCGCTTTTCAATTTCCCGAAATTTCTTTATTTTATTAAAAATTAACCACTCAATATTTTTTATGTGGTTTTCGCCATAAATTTTAGTTTTTAATGGGCTATAGGGCTATCTAACTGGTTAAAGCTTGACCGTTACCCTTTAATACAAGAAGGAGGTTGTAATAAAAATAGTAACCTACCGGTGCTTCAATCGTGCCAATAGACGTCAGTTTTAGGGTCCCAATGAGATACCAGACTGTTTTAATTTTTTTTGGGGTAGGGAGAAAGAAAATAAAGCCTGTTCCAAAAAGTAGACCTTCTTAAGTAGTGTCCGGACTTTTGAAGCACCGACGAAAGTGAATCTATCTTTCCACCCTTTCCAAACTGAAGCTCTAGAAAGCTATGAATATTTAGTGCACGCCGCACGAATATCGCTTTCCTTCAATCGAGAAAACAATTTTTTACGCGCGGCGTCGGACATTCAGAAAAATTCGTACAGTCAACGAAAAATATACAGAAATATCCAAAATCCGCGGAATAAATCTAGCAATGATTTCGGTTTTTCTAAAAACCTCGAATTTTTAGAAAATCCCCAAAATTCCATTTCCAAAAATCCACAAATGTCTCGAAACAAAAAAGTCCGTTAACTTTTTAAAAAATCCAAGAGAAAAATCACCAAAATACAAGTGTAAAATTCATTAAAAAAAACACACAAATCACGGAGTTGATTTTATAAAATCCAGTTGGATTTTTTAAAAATCGACAAATTAAAGAGAAAAATTCACAAATTCATAAAATCCAAGAGAAAGATCTACAAAATCATAAAATCCAAGAGAAAATTCCCAAATTAATAAAAGCCAAGAGCAGGATTCAAAAATTCATAAAATCCCAGAGAAAGATCTACGAATTCATAAAATCCGAGAGAAAATTCACAAATTCATGAAATAAAAGAGAAACACACACAAATTCATGAAATCGGAGAGAAAAATTCACAAATTCATGAAATCCATGAGAAAAATTCACAAATGCATGAAATCGAAGAGAAAAATTCACAAATTCATGAAATCCAAGAGAAAAATTCACAAATTCATGAAATCCAAGAGAAAAATTCACAAATTCATGAAATCCAAGAGAAAAATTCACAAATTCATGAAATCCAAGAGAAAAATTCACAAATTCATGAAATCCAAGAGAAAAATTCACAAATTCATGAAATCCAAGAGAACGATTCACAAATTCATAAAATCCAAGAGAAAAATTCAAAAATCGAAGAGAAAAATCCACAAAAATACCAATCCGTCAATTTTGGAAAAATCCTCAAATCCTCCAAAAAAAATACAAATCCGTTTATTTTGGAAAAACGAAAAATTCATTTCTGTTGGGCGTTTCCGGTTTTGAACTTACGTTGTTCGTCGGTGGCTGAACGCAACGAAGTCACCGGCTGGATGAATCTTTTTCAATGAGTGACATCAATGATAATAAAGACCTATATTCGAAATCACAGACTGGCGCGTAGTCAATAGCGTTGACTCACTTCCTGTCGGAACTCCGAAAAGATTAGCTCCATAGTTACCATGGTAACCAACTATAGAAAGAGCCCTACCGCAACCGATAGCTGCCGATTTTTCGGAGGTCTCGTGCCAGAAGTGGGTAATCGCTTCGGTACGAAACCATCGATCGAAAAGCTCTCTGGATTCGAATCTAGGGAACTGGTGACATCGACTTCTTTTTTGAATGGATTGACCTATGCTTAATATTATTAGCCAATTCAATACCCATAATTATTCTATATTGTTCAATTTTGATTGTTTTCAGTTTAATTTATCAGTAAAAAGTGAACTATATTAATTTTCTGGTTTTCTGACCCAGAAGGCCTAGCAGACGACACAACTCGGAGAAACCATACTAATAAAATATCTCAACCTATAGGTTGGTAAAAATTATAAAATTACTGTCATAGAAGATGTACACTATCGCCATCTATAGATTCGTGTCTGAACCACCAATTAGAAGACGACAGTTTCTACAGTCCCGAGAACTTTTCTAGTTAATAGTTTGGCAATTAATCGTGAGATGGCGTCACTCTTATATTGACCTGTCGCTAGTCGTCATGGAAACGGACCAGGAATCTAAAAAAAGCAAGCGTTAATATGGCAAATCACATAACTTACATTGTTAGTATCGCTGATCACCTTGAACGGAATTCGTAAAGGGCTCGTTGACTTCCGATTTAGGCCACGCCTACCGTGTCAAAAAAACTGTGATTCATCGTCCACAACAGGATGAGATCAGTTTATTAAGAAAAAGACATCAGGTACGTCGATTGGTGGTTGTTTTTCTGGAGGTCGTAGATTCCCAATATCCCATTCATGGCGTGACCTTTCACCTCAAATATCTAGCGTCAGAATCCAATAGGTCTTTCTATAAAATAACATTGGCCTTCTTGTTTTGATGTTGCTGTTGCGTCACGGGTGACGTATCGATGACGTTTTACTACCAAAAGCCCTTGGCATAAGAGTAAATTCGACGAGGCACCCTGTTTTTAAGCAAAAACTGAACTGAACTTCTACGTATTTCGTGACGAATGAGCTACATAAAAACAAGTTCAGCAAGCGCAGCTTATTTTATAGAAAGGCCTATTTATAGGTATATATGTTATTCTTTAAAAATAATTATAAATCATTAAGCAAGTAACGAACATTTCGCTATTTGAGTCGCCCTTGAGAAACCTCCACTGAAGCGGTTACAAAAATAATCTCCTTATATCAAGAAATTATCTAGGAAACTGATCACCAACAAAGGTAGACTTGGAGCGTTGTGGCTTGTGCTATTACGTTTTTCTCAGTCTCCACCTACTAAACAATCAGTGGCACCCTCTGGTGACTGAAAGCTACATCCTCCTAGCTGAAGGTGAACTAAAACTGGAAAGATATACTTAATAAAATAATAATTGAATTGAATTGAATACATAGTCATATTATCTATTTAAATTACATTATTTATAGTAAATAAATTAAATGATAAAATGTTTTATATAAATTATAATAATTAAAAAATAATAATAATAATCAGCTAGGCTAATACCCAACGCGTAGGAGGGTGGTGGAAAGCCCTGCAAGCCACGTGAGCCAACAGCTCCCTACACTAACTATTACCGTTAACCTCAACAAGTATTATGGAAGGGGAAACCGAAGATCTCGGGGAAAACCCCTTAAACCAGTGGGGAGAGAACCTTCAAACTCAACCCAGAAGTTGTTCCGAGTTTTCACCCAGTGCCGCAAGTCGGGATCGACCCGGCTCCTCTTGCTGCGAGGCGAAAGTGCTAATATAAATTATTATTTATATAGTAATTAGATTTAATCGCAAAGATTATAGTTATGCTAAATATTATTAAAAACAAAAATTATTAATTCAAATAACAATTTGTAAATAAAGCGGTAGTATTATCAGTTAAGCAATAGACCTTTCCACAAACTGTTCGTTACGATAAGTGGGGGAAGTAAAACTGTCTTTGCAAGGATGATTTAGATCAACATTATATATATTACTCCTTGTTTTACCCTCGATCGACTCTTGAGCTCGGTATGTCGTCTGCTACCGCGAGTGTAAGTATTTAAAAAACACGGCGGGTTAAAATTAATCCAAGTGATATTGTTAAATTTGTTATATCAAATGTTTAAAGTATAAAAGTATTTCGTTTACTTAACTAGTCATAAGAGAAGAGGATTTAAATATTTAAAATAACGAAAAATTTAGTACGGTTTCGATGATGTTTATACAGTATTGTATCAGGTAAAGATTGTTATACATCATAAAATACTACTTTTACACAATGGTGTAAAAAAGTTTAATATTTTATACGAACATCTTAAAGAAAGCCAAACAATCAATTCCACGAAAAAAATTATTAAAAATTATATAAAGCTAAAACTCCTCCAAATGTTTTCAAAGGACTCATGTTACATTATTATTAATTTAGTTCCTTTTTTTAACACTTTTTATTATTATTATTATCATTATTTAATTAGGTAAACGGTTTAAATTTTTGTACAATAACAATGCGAGGGCTATAAGTCGCTATCGACTTGGCCCTCAACCACAAAATGTATATATAAAAAAACAATAAACAAATTGAATTGAATTGAATTGAATTGCAGTAATAATTCATTTAATTAGTATCGAAAATAAATTAAAATCAGTTTGAACTCCGATGTCACTAACAAGGAGACATCCCGAAGTGTAACCCACCTATTTTGTTCAAACTCAGGGGATTGGTAGACCTTCATTTTTCATGAAAAATCCTAAAGGGAATTTATTCAATGGACAACCGTTTTACCATGGCAACGAAAAATGTTTATCACAACACAAAATATTAAATTTTCATATTGAAAATAACATGGGATTTTGACCTCAAATTGATCAACAGTTGATCAATTTTGATGTTTTTTTTTTGTCAATTTTTATCTTTTTTTTTCTATTTTTGGCATTTTCGAAATTTTTAAATTTGTTCAAATTTTTCACACGGGAGGGGGTCCTAGGAATCGGTCAGAATCCCATGTTATTTTCAATGGGAAAATTTCCATTTGTTGTTGTCAAAAACATTTTTCGTTGCCATGGCAAAACGGTTGCCCATTGAATAAATTCCCTTTAGGATTTTTCAGGTTACACGAAGGTCTACCAATCCCCTGAGTTTGAACAAAATCGGTGGGTTACACTTCGGGATGTCTCCGTGTAAGCCTAACCCGAGCTCCGTGAAAAATGTTTAAGGAAATCTAACCGGAAAATGCAAAAAATACAGCCAACTTATTGTTTAGTTTTAGCGAAATTGGTGGTGTGTGACGTAGAAAAAACAGTGAAAGTACGTAGAAATACTTTATGGAAAGGCCTATTAAGCTCAATTCAAAAAACGTTTATCACGAAACTGTTTGTTTGCTCTTAGCTGTTTCGATCTGTCCTTGATTTTAATTTTACCCAACAAGTATGGCTAAATAGAATATCGCAATTCTATACTTTTTAAGAGTCTCGTTGCGTTTCTATTTGGCAAGGAGACACATTTCGAACAGAAACGGATAAATAGTAAAAAGCAATCTAAACATCTCTATGGGTCCCTTCGACTTATCGATCAATTCTATATTCCTCGATGTTGACATTTTCAATTTTACTCAATTTCACCCTTTTTCGCATTTTTAAAGGGGAGATAGCGAGAGAGAGAGAGAGAGAGAGAGAGAGAGAGAGAGAGAGAGAGAGAGGGAAAATCAGCTCCTGCCGTCGTCTAACGCGATACCAAAGGCTCTTCTTTTTTCCCTACATTATTTTTTTTCTAGAGGGCGTTTTTCATTTGGTATATCTTCACGTTTCTCCGTAATGATTGCCAAGCCTAGCGTACGTTTGCTATCCAATTCCCTCAGGTTTTTCTGGCAAAAAAAGATTGGGGGGTAGGGGAGTCCGCGGATCTATCTAGGATGCGTGTGAGTTTCGACTATGTCTCGGCTTCCCTCTCAGATCCCGCCATCCTTATCCAACTTTATATTCCTTCACTTTTTCTTTAAGGAAGTCAAATCCTGTTGCCATTTTTTCCGCTTTGCGCCTTAGCCGATATCCCGCGAGCCGCTCCTTTTCGGTTACATTATTTTAAGGCTCTCTTCCTTTCGCGCGCAAGAAATAGGCCCCGCGCTATATTAGCCAAATTTCGGACATGTTCGGATTTAAACATCGACTTTCTTTTTTTTACGCCCAGATTTAAGGTAAATTCATTATAAATTCTATTAGAGCCATATCTAGAAGAAAACTATAATCAAAATCGAGCTCCGATTTAGAAGATTCGGGATGGTTATGATGAATCTGTTCCATTGCGCTGAATCCCATTCGACCGAACCCAATCCCATTCGACCGAAAAAGCCGCACTTTGGCGGATTTAGGATTAGGTCTAATGGGATTGTCCCATTCGACCGAAAAACCCGCACTTCTCCGGGTTTAGGATTCGGTTTTATCCGTTTCAGCATCTGTCAGAACAGCATGCAGTGTTACCTAACCTAACCTAACCTAACCTAACCTAACCTAACAGACTTGAAAATATATTAAATCGCTTCCATAAAAAATCAAATTGAGTAGAAAGAAAAACTATTTTTTTTTGCGGTCGCTCAATTGTGAATATTGCTTCGGTCGATTAGAAAAATACAAAACCCGCCTTTGGGCTAATTTCATCAAAAACATTGGCGGAATTCGGTCGAATGGGATTCGGCGCAATGGGAAGATACCGTTATGATGAGTATAATTTATCTTGAAGCTCTTTGATAAGAACTGAAAACCTAATGGTAATCACTACTCTACTTCAAAATTCGCACGCGCTAATATGGCAATTCAGAAAATTACTTTTCACATCGGACAAACTTGGTGTCGTTGTAATCGATTTCTGACCACTTAGAGTTGCTACAGTTACTGTCAGTTCATAATGGCTCGCTGCGTGGTACACGTGCTATGCAGCCCGTCAGCTTACAGCGAAACCGAACACACCATGTAGTCCACCAGCGCTTCCGATTCTGGCCTCACGTACCTTGTACAAAATGATTAGACGTCTTACAAACTTAGTACAAGTGTGTTATTAGGAAATTATTTCGCCATGGCAGTTGGTGACATTGGCTAAAAATACTTCGGGTGTTTCAGATTTTTATTAAACATTTATTATTCTTAAGGACAGCTCTACTTTGATGCTTTTAAAATCTTAATATTTTCTACACATTCTCTAGGCATATTTGTTTTGGATTACAAAAAGCCACCAAAATTCCTGATTATCTACTTTCGCGAGAAAATCTATTTAAGTTAAAATTTCCAAAACTAAAACAATAAAAAAGACTCTCTGATGTTTTGTTACATCGCGCATTTATTACGCGAAATAGTTCAATCGCTAAAAAGTGTCAATTACGATAAAGGTTCGTATATTCCAAACCGGTGTATAACTAGATATACACGCTTTTCCGGATGCAAAACTTGGCGCGTGTATGTAGAGTTTTCTCTCTAAAACAAAGCGCTGTAAGTGCGAACGTTCCGTTGACTCCTATCTTTTCTCCGAGATAATACAGCTCCAAAGGAGCGCGTCCGGAATGACCAATGAGGTGCGACATTTTTTTATATCCCAGCTTCGGACATTAGATTGCTAAAAAAAGAGAGAGCGAGAGAGAAATCTTCCGATCATAAAAAATGAGATCATAAAAATCCCTTAGGTGAATTATTGCGGTCGTGCAGGCCTTCACGGAACCTTCCCTCGCGCCAGCTACGAGTACGCCGCTGCTCCCAGCCCTGGATGCCCGGCCTTTCTACAATACCTCTCGGAATCTCCGCTTCGGACAGTAGCAAAGAGAGGACGAGCCGGGAATCCGGGTTTGCGGCGCGCGCCTGTTCAGGCGGTAGCGATATTCCTTATCAATTTCCAATGCTAGTCACACAATTTGATTGAGCATAGGTCGTATAGAAAAACTCGGGCTCCGTTTTCTTTCTTATACGAACTCTCGCTCTGTAAACCGCTAAAGCCACCTACCGGAAAAAGTTAACTCGATTGCGTGTTCTTTTTTAAAATTCTTTTTTCTCGCTTCCACCCCCCGCCACCCGCACTTTAAGGGCTTATTGAAACTTCAACTGGTGTCTTATTTTACCCCCGAATGCCTTTTTATTATATTTCGTTGTTTACGTTTATTTTCCGTTACGTCGCTTCTTCGGGGAAAAAAATAATTACTTCATTTCTCTGATTGGATTGGACGCTGGCTGAGCGGACGATTGCTAACGACACAATTGTCTCGAGACTTCAAATGCTGTTTTTGTACGTAACTAGTATATCTCTTTTTTTGTGATGGGGAGCGGCGCGGTTTCCAACTAGGCTTAAGTACTTTTAGACGCCAGTTCGAAATGGAGAGCTTTTGCCATAAAACAATGGATTATTTTTAGTTTTTTTTTTTAAGAAACCTGTTTTCAAATCAAACTTCAAACGGTTTTCAATTAGACCTTGAAAACGGTTTTCAAATAGACATCCGAGCCGTTTTCCAAATTAATTCAATTAGACCTTCAAACTGGTTTTCAAATCGACCTTTTGAGTTTTGATTTAATATCAATTTATACCGGCTTAGCGAACTAGCGGTTTTACCTTAAGTTCCGTTATGACTGAAGGGTAATTTAGTCGGCGCATTTCAAATATAAAGTTTGAAATTGAAGGTTTCGCCTTCATTCGTGATTATTTCTCGGGGAATGTCGGCAACGGCATACGGCGTTTTAAAATGTCTGGAATGTCAAATCGAGGGTCTATTTTGTCGTTGTTACAAAGGCAACAAGCGGGACGCGTTTGTCGAAGGACCGGGTTGAGGAAATATATATATTTGGAAGCGGGCGACGCGTACCCGATTAAAGTGGCCCCGAATTTCTCGACTCTAAATGAATACTAATTATAAATTTGGGACCTTTAAATGGATTTTCTCGGTGATTTCGCCCGCATCCGTGTCGCCCGCGGGAGTTGCCAAGCTTCGGAGCTAGTGGCGACTAGTATTTTCCAGCCGGTGGACATTCCAACTGCAGCGGGAATGACTATAAACGCGGATGGTGACGACCAAATGAACGACGTTTCAGTCGCCGACCGTTCAAAATTACTTTGATCTCGATCGAAACCGTTCGTAAATTAGTTGACAGTCTAATTTCGTCAGTCGCCGTTGCGTCCTTCCACTCGAATTCTAGCGAGGCGTATAAAGGTGCCGATAAACGCCCTCGATTTAGGGGACAGTTTATGTTTAGACCCTATATTCGCGGACCTATAGAACCAACGCGCCAAATGCTTTTCGAATGGTCGCGTTCGGAAAGCTATCTAACGTTGATTGTAGCGCCTACGAAATAAATACTTACGTTTCGTAGAATTGTTAAACTACTTTTTATAGGTCAACTACGTGGCTGTTCGGTTTCCTCTGTCTTTGTAGTGGAAGTTGGCTGCGTAGAACATGTTCCATGCAGCCAGCCACCTTCCAATGAACAGACAGAGAAAATCAAACAACCTTGTACATCTGTTAAAAAAAATTGAGCAGTGGCGATCCAACTTTGCTCGCTTCTGACCAAAGCCGAACGGAACATTAAAGAACATACCAAGTTTGAACTCTATTGACCAATGTGGCACAGGTCGCATATTTGCATAGTATATTGGCAAGCTACGATGTCCGTTAAAGTTGGCACGGTTCTGTAAAAGGCAAACGATATGCTTTCATTTTGCACGGTACTGTTCAAAATCATACGATGTTCTTCCAAGTTTGCACGGTACGGTCCAAAATTATTATACGCTCCTCGAAGTTTGCACGGTATTGTCCCAAAATTATAAGATGCTCCTCCAAGTTTTCACGGTACGGTGTAAAATTATCTGATGCTCTTCCAAGTTTGCACAGTACGGTGTAAAATTATCAGATGCTTCTTCCATGTTTGCACGGTAATGCCCAAAATCATACGATGGTCCTCCAAGTTTTCTCGGTATTGTCCAAAATTATAATACGCTCCTCCAAGTTTGCACCGTATTGTCCGAAATTATAATACGCTCCTACAAGTTTGCACGATATTGTCCAAAATTATTATACGCTCAGGACTCCAAGTTTACACGGTATTGTCCCAAAATTATAAGATGCTCCTCCAAGTTTTCACGGTACGGTGTAAAATTATCTGATGCTCCTCCAAGTTTGCACAGTACGGTGTAAAATTATCAGATGCTTCTTCCATGTTTGCACGGTAATGCCCAAAATCATACGATGCTCCTCCAAGTTTTCTCGGTATTGTCCAAAATTATAATACGCTTCCCCAAGTTTGCACCGTATTGTCCGAAATTATAATACGCTCCTACAAGTTTGCACGATATTGTCCAAAATTATTATACGCTCAGGACTCCAAGTTTACACGGTATTGTCCCAAAATTATAAGATGCTCCTCCAAGTTTGCACGGTACGGTGTAAAATTATCTGATGCTCCTCCAAGTTTACACGGTATTGTCCCAAAATTATCTGATGCTCCTCCAAGTTTACACGGTATTGTCCCAAAATTATCTGATGCTCCTCCAAGTTTACACGGTATTGTCCCAAAATTATCTGATGCTCCTCCAAGTTTACACGGTATTGTCCCAAAATTATAAGATGCTCCTCCAAGTTTACACGGTATTGTCCCAAAATTATAATATGCTCTTCCAAGTTTGCACGGTACTGTCCAAAATTATAATACTCTCTTGCAAGTTTGCACGGTATTGTACAATATTATAAGATGCTTCTTCGTGTTTCCACGGTATTGTCCAAGATTATAAGATGTGTAACGTATTTTGTACATATTCTTTATGTTCGCTCCCCAATATTTAAAAATACTTCGTTTGCTTCTAACAATGGTCAATATATAGGTTATTACCAGTGACGCTGCTAAAACTTTCCATCGAGTTGCTACCAGTGTTGCAATAGAAAAATAGAGAGCGGACACTTTCGCGCGCTAAATGGTCACGTGGTGACCCATTCTTCCCGACAGGGTTAAAACCTTTTCGCGCGCGAGACTTTGGAAGAATTGAGTTCACGGTGATACGGACAAGATGTGATTTGTGCGTGCCCTGTTGGGATGGGCAAAATGCCCTTCGTGTAGTTGCCGGACGATATCGGACCGAGTGCTTTTCCAGATGGAAACCGTTGTAACTATTTAACAATTATATTTATACCTGACTAGAACTTTTGTTAACAAACTTGGATTGTTATTTAAATATGTGTAGTTTGTGGCCTGACCAGCCATATGTGATTTGTTTTTATATTAACTAAACCTTAAATATTATAGTTCTCATTTATTAAATAACTTCGTAACTTAATTTAACTCTCGCACTATTTCATTATTATGTATATTTATCTAATGCTGACACTTAACTATAATCATAATATCATTATTAATTCCCCTAGACAAGGTATCGTAACTTCAATTTAATAATAACTTCCCATTTATTTTAAAAAGGGTCACAGATGCTTCTCCATGTTTGCACGGTATTGTCCAAGATTATAAGATGCTTCTCCAAGTTTGCACGGTACTGTCCAAAATTAAAATACGCTCCGAGCTTGCACGGTGTCGGTACTGTCCAATATTAAAATACGCTCCAAGCTTGCACGGTGACGGTACTGTCCAAAATTATATGATGCCCCTCCAAGATTGTACGTGTTCGACCAAATCTAGGGGGATAATAAAATGATCTTCCACATTTCACGCAACGGATCAAATTTGTACAAGTTGACGTGCCACGTTTGGCCGCTACGCGGATGTCCACGCTACGCGGATGTCCAAAGGACGTTTTTGTGTTTGCTGGGTACTGACCGAAATCTAACGATGTCTTTAAAGATTACACGCTTCTGATCAAATCTCCACGCTCTACCTAATTACATGCAACGTTTGCACGCTTCTGATTAAAACTGCACTTACATAAAATAAACGCTTTAGTTTTATTAAATAAACCATTTCAAAACTTATTTTCATGTAATAAAAAACTAAAACTTACCATACTATTTGTGAGCAACAATGTTGGCTTTGGTCGAAGCTGTAACTTTATTACTGCAATTTAATTTACAATATTTGGAACACTCATTTGACCGAAGCCCGACCAAGGTCCAGGAGGTTAAAATTATCAAACGCGAGGAATCCTATTAAACCCAGTCATTTTGATAAATAATTATGAGGATGATATTTTTGAGTTAGACGAAAGTAGAATTTACAGTAGCATAGTAGAAAAACTAGAAAACGATAGTGCGTTAAACAAACTTTGTAACACTTTGTGCGTTATTTTTAACCTTGGCCTGAGCAAAGGCCTAAGTGTAATTGGAGATATTTTGTTTTTTGATTTTTTAGTTTTAGATTTGGAATAATTTGGTGACAGTCTTTCATCTTGCGTGGTGGCATATCCTTAAACTTAATTAATTTTCCGTAATCACAGTAAAACAAACTAATTACAAATATATATATTTATAAAACTACCGCACTCTTAAAACCAAGGGTTAAATTGACGACATTTTAGCGCGCTTTTCGTAGAAAACTAGAGATAAACGTATCCCAGACTACCTCGGCCTCGGTCAGCACTATATTCCCGAGATTAATGATGTTGGGGTCCCATGACTTTCGCGGATCTTTATTGGTTCTCGCACGCGGGGGGAATTTTGAAAAGATTGAGCCCCTCAAACAAGGTACCAAGCGAAGGGAAAGGTAATTTTTGTTTTAAGACCTACACTCTCCCCTATTTTTGCTTGATTCCAGTAATGGATTAAAAATTTGGCCCCGGAAGCTGCATTTCCGCTCGGACCTAGTTTAATAATAATAATAATAATCAGCTAGGCTAATACCCAAGGCACCACCCTAGGCCTAAGTCATCATGCGACTTTTGAAGCCCTTAATTCAGGTGGCCGGGTTACAATGCGTAGGAGGGTGGTGGCAAGCCCTGCATGCACGAGATCGAGCCAACAGCTCCCTACACTAACTATTACCGTTAACCTCAACAAGTTTTTATGGAAGGGGAAACCGAAGACCTCGGGGGAAAACCCCTTAAACCAGTGGGGAGAGAACTTGCAAACTCAACGCGGAAGGAGTTGTTCCGAGTTTGCACCCAGTGCCACAAGCTGGGATCGAACCCGGCTCCTCTTGCTGCGAGGCGAAAGTGCTAACCACTCCGCCACCCCTCAGGTATGTTTGTCGTGTTACAGTTTTATAACTAATATCACCGATCTTCGAGAAAGCCCGGATTTTCAAGTAGTTCATATAAATCCCAGCTATTGAATTGGTTTCATTAAAATTTCGTTGCGTTTCTGTTTAGAGCGGCCTGGTTTAATTGTAACCCGGCCACCTGAATTAATGGCTTTAAAAGTCGCAAGATGACTTAGGCCTAAGGTGGTGCCTTGGGTATTAGCCTAGCTGATTATTTCTAATTATAATTGACATATTTTATGTTTAAATTTCCGACACTACCTATTCATAGTTGATCGGTTACTTGCATAATTTTTGCTCAATATTAGCAGGCTCTTTGTTCAATATGCTTCAAGTTGGAACTATTTAAATTAAAGTTGGTTGGTAATCTGTTCCAAACGTTTAAATTTGAACATTCAAAATGATGAACGAATTAGACCATAGTAGAAATTGCGTGGAACTGGTCGATAATCTGTGCCATCTCAGTGTCATCACGTTGGGCAAAGTGGTTCCATTTTTCTACCAGTGTATTCTTTCTTTGAAACATTCCGATACAAACGCCAATAATTCCACCTATAATGGTATCATCAAATTAAAATTATGATTTTATTTTAAAAATTAATTAAGATTTCCACAACGTAGATGACTTGAAGTAAGGATTTTTACGTATAAGCCTTTGACGAACGTTTCAGTTTTTTTTAAATGAAATTACGTTTCGAAGAAAAAGTTTGAACTAGAGCCGTCTAAACTTTGATAGAACACTCGGTAATAGAAAAGACAATACCCTAGACCATCTCTATTCCAACTTTAGACTTTAAATTTTCAGATTCGTCTGTCAGACTCGAAAGAATATTAAATGGCGCGTTATTTCTTCCATAAATAAGTCTAAGCCCCGCGGCGTGGAGTAATAATAACCGCGCGGATCTCGCCGGATAAACAATAAAAAATATGGCATTTAATATCCCGAGCTCGAAACGATATACAGGCGGTAGAGAAAACCTTTTATTACCGGTAGATGGCGACCCGGGCGCCTCAACCCGGGGCGTATCGGGGTATGGCAGTTACATATCTATACCGTCCCTCGAGCGCCTGCACGGAGTAATCATCTTTATTTACGCGTCTTATACAATCCGGCATTAACAACTCCGGCCAAAGTGATCTTTTACAGCTTCTAATTTACAACGCCATAATTCTCGGACGACTGTTTTACAGCTATCCGCTTTCCACTCCGATGGACCGCGAGCATCGCGGACAGCTTAGCACCGTGTCTCGGTAACTCGCCCGTAAAGGTAATATTTAAGAGGGGCCATCCGGACGCCCGCCCTGGCAGTCATCGCCCAAACGGATCCGTTTGTAGTCTTAATACGAAGGTTCTCTCTCCAACGCGAACCGCGACCGTCGCGCGGATGGCGGCTGGCGACGAGATGCGGAGTTGCAACGAGGACGCTTTGTTTTAGTCGTCTCTTTCCACCCGGGCCGAGGACGAATCTATCGGGCCAAGCGGCTATTACGGGCGCCAGCTCCGCGGGCCCACGCTGGCTTAAGCTTGATGGTTTCTAACTGATCATCCGCTGTCGGACGGACTCGCTTTAGTCCAGTCGTAAAGTAGAATTAGGTTCCTCGCGGGGTTGTGTGTCATCCCATTCCAGCCAGATCCTCCGCCGTTGCATCAGGAGGAGGCTCTATGGCGCGCCATGCTTTATTATTTTTTTATCACTTTCATCTTGCCGGATGGTTTTTATTTGCTTTATGCCCGTCTCGAGGCGCCGACGTTACACCTTCCTCCTGCCCCCCTCGCCCCCCCCCCACCCGACACACGTGTAAAGAAGACGTCTAGAAATAATAACGCTAGTGTTCGTACGTATTTTTATTTTGCTTTTTCATGAAAAAGTGAAAAGTCTGTAATGTCCCGTTATACAGGGTGTTTCAAATGCTTATGCAAAAATTTTAAGGAGTTGTGGGGGTGAGTTGAAAAGTATGCCTGTTTTTTCCCATTTTCCTACGATGAGTTAAAAGAGTGCCAGAGAGCTTCCAAGTGTGGCCTACTAGCCCCTGGAAGTAGGCTGCAACAAGCGCAAAACCAAGAAGCAGGGAAATGCGATTTCAGGGGTACTATGAATTTGCGAATGCGTGGGAATTGAGATAAATAACAAAAAACAAATGAGTAAATAAGAAATGTGCAATGAGTTTAATTAAACACAGAAGAACCAAGTAGGAAAATATGTATTTTGCACAAGTTAAAATAAATGTTCGAAGTTTCTTCCTTGAAAGTGATGAGAAATCGCGGTCCATCCCGACTTTAAATACTGTTTAAGTTTATCACACCAACCCAAACTTCAAAGTTCGCATTTCCCTGGTGCTGGGTTTTGCAATTGTAGCAGCCTACCTCCAGGGCTAGTAGGCCACACTTTGAAGCTCTCTGGCGCTCTTTTAACTCATCGTACGAAAATGGGGAAAAAACAGGCATACTTCTCAACTCACCCTCTACAACTCCTTCAAATTTTTGCATAACCTTTTGAAACACCCTGTATTTTGAGTAGTTCACTAGAGATGAAGCCACTGGATCCCGTTGTCCAAGAATATACATCCCAGGCGCGGAAATGGGATTCTTATTGGCTGCGGCTCTCGGGTTGACGACTGAACTTCCGTTCCTGGGTTGTAAATTCTTTCGTATTGGCATCTGTTTTACTTTATGCGATTAGGTACAAAAAATGTTAATGTTGGGAAAAGTAGTTTTATTTTGGAAGAGGAGCCTTTTCTATTTTAAAATAACGACTGTCTCGAAAGTGGTGAGATTTTCCAATTGACAGAAACCTTCTTTATATGTGCGATAAAATAGAAAAGAAACTTCTTGTCTTTTTGTTAGAAAGAGTTTGCAACAGCTAACAACCTGAAAATCGAAAAGTAGCGCCCCTTACAGGATACGAAATCAGCTTATAGACGCGTGAATACATCCTCTCTACACGAGGATCTCGTTGGCAGTCTTCCATATTGTTACGTTGGATCACTGGTTGGATGGATGGCATTGAGTGGTGTTTGGTTTTTCTATACGAAGAGCGAGAACGTTTCGCGAGTCACGATCTTCGCCTCGGGCCTAAAATATACGTATTCTTTATAATCGTCCGGAAGATTACATTCATTCTAAAGAGCAGCTGGAGGTTTAATTTCGCGCGGCTATCTCGTGGCCGGACTCCGTACGGTCAAACGACTCGTCAACCCTTTACGGTTGGTCATCAAATAGTTTTTTACTACGGGTGGGTTTTAGCCCTTTTAAATTTGTCCAGACGAGCGCGTGTATTCGCTTCGGGTTGGCCAACTTTATAGCTCGCATTATAAACTAAGTTTTTATCTCTCTTATATTCGTTTTACGTCGCGAAAACAGTCCTAAAAGAATTCCTTGTATATATTTTCGGGTTTATAAACAGATAGGCGCTCCAGCTCGCCGTTTTGTCACGACTAAACGAAAGGCCAATAACACTAAAACCGAGACGAGAAGGCCCTATATTTTCAACAAATGTGTAATGTAGCGAATCGCCCGAGAACCGCCGCCGTAAAGAAAAAATCTCAACATTGTGAACCCCTTCTCTCTCTCTCGCGTACATAGCCGAGGTTTATTGACCGACAACTAGCTACTACTACATATCAATCTAAGAGGCTTTCCTCTAAATCCACTTTTTCTCTTAAAGAAAAGATGAAAGAAAGGAAAGGAGAACTATATATATATGGATTTGATATCTAAGTGGATTTTAACTTGTGAAAGCGGTTTCCTATTGTTCTAATTGATGTTAAAATATAATAACATATTTAAAATTGTTAAAATTAGCAAAACTATATACGTAGTTAAAATTTAGAGAAAACGATAAAAACTGTTAAATTTGAGGTTGATTTTATTAAAAAGGCCTAAGCCTTAGTCTTACTCAGTTTCAATCAGCTTTGCAGATCATCTTCAGAGACAATGAAACTCATATGCAAATTTAACGAAGTTTTTATCCTTTTCTCTAAATTTTAAAATATAATAAGTTGATTTTGATATCAGCGCCATTTAAATTGTCCAATTCTTATAAATATCCTTCCGAAAAAACACTTATAATATACAACATAAATTGCAACCTTGTTGAGGATTTCTTGAATAGGCCGATTAGTATTTTATTACCCTTGAAACCAAAGAGAGCGTTCGATGAACAAGATAAGTGCCAGCATAAGTATATAATATTGTTACATTAGTGCTACGCTTTTACTGAGAGCTATTCACAAGACAGACTGCATTACTGGCTTCGTCGCCGTTTTGCGTCCGCTTGCTAACGGGTCACACGTCAGTGGCGTAGACAAGGAGAGGGTTTCCATGTAACTTGGGCTGTACTAAAATTTCACCCCCTTCTTGACCGCTCTCAGGTATTTTACTTAATTTGAACCCCTATCTTGAAGGATTTCTGGCTACGCCACTGTCACACGTAGCCTTTGACAGCGCCTCGCTAGGAGGGTATTTTCTTCTTGTGATGACGTCACTCCGTTACTAGCTCTAGTAAAATATTCCCCAAAGTGACAAACTTATGAAACAACATTATAGACTCATGGTGCGAGTTAATATGATTTCCGATCAGTTTTTGACGCGCGTATAATTTAATATATCCACACCATATAAATTTAATTGAAAACTTGTTTAAAGCGGCGTTGATTTCCGTGATAGCACATTTATTTCCATCCATCCGTGTAGTCTTTACTCTCCGGCGGTGGTAAGTTTGACTAGCATCGCAAAAAGGCAGTCAATCTTATTTTCTTTTCCTTTTTCCATTCCTCGGTCCGTAGAATCATAAGTTAGCGGAAGCGGGAGTCGTGGCGAGTCTTGACGGACGCGAGCCGCTTTCGCTTGACTTTGATGAATAGTTTGGTTTTAGCCGTTACTATCGCTAACCACCTTTTACCTCGCGGGAAGTCGGGGTTCGGAAGGGCCAGCTCGCTTTAAGTAGTAGAGAAGTGAGGAATGGGAGTCGAGCTTGTCTCCAGATATATCCTCGGAGCGCGCCTGTTAAGAGCATTGATATGTATTGGCTGTAATACGGAAAAGCTATTTGTGTTTCCTCCTTCCCTCCAAACTTTGGCCTCTGCCGTATACGAGCCTCTTTCCAATCACGCGCTCCTTTAGCTAAATGCTCCTCTGGCGAAGACAACTTCGAACTCTCAAACTAGAGCTACGTTCGTATTAACCATCTGTACGACGATTTTATTTCTAATGAAATAAGCTTTCTTTCTCTTAGTTTTAGTTCAATACGTTTCTTGTCTTTCAAAATAATTTTGAATAATTTCCGCGTTAACTTTTGGATCTCGTCATTTTAGATCAATTTATACGTGGTCAAATGGTTAAAATAAATCATTTTATATTAATTTCACCACCCAAATAGGTAGCTTGTTTTTCCGATTAATTATTTGAGCAAGCATTTTGCATCTACCGTGATATATTACTCGTAGACTTAAAATGCTAATACAATAAAATGATGACACGAAGCAGTTTAGTACAGTTGAAAAGGTATCATTTATAGTTTAAAAACTGCAACGGTTTTAAATCGTATATTATTTAATTTTTCTCTCCAACGTAACGACCAATCATCTCTTCTTTTCTGTATGGTTATTTCGACTCAACTTGGCCAAATGGGAAAGTATCTTTCAAATGCGAACTTGTCTTAATTATAGCTGGCCAAGGTTTCACGTCGCGTTATCAAGTTGAGTTGGCCTCTTTCGGGTGAAGTGAAAGTGACAGTGCCATTTTAGTCTGCCATTGTGGCGGGTAAGGAGAAAGGAGCAACAGCGGGGCCCGCGAGTCGCGACAAGGGACGCGGCCAGGAGGGAAGAGTGCTTGTAATTGCCACGTTAGCCCATTCCGCGGCCCTCTCGGACGCCCTCCCAACAGCCACGACTGGCATTCCCTTTCTCCGGAACGTACTTTTCCAACGCGGAGCACTAAGATTCTACCGCGAGGCGGAGGGATTGGATACTGAGACGCTGTTTGCGGATAGAATAGGCCTACTTAGACTTCTCTGGGGACGCAAAAACGACGGATTACCAGAGATATAGCTTTTTTACCCCTCCGTCGATATGTGTTTTTTCGTCGCTGCTAATGTGTTTACTTGAGAAATGTTTATTTCTTCCGCTGGCCCTTCTTTATTTCGTTCACCCAGAAATGCGCCTTTGTTTCATTTCCTTCGTTTTAATCTAAGCCGGGTTTAGATTGAAACGTTAACTGACTTTTTTTCACCAATTGAATGGGTGAATGAGTTTGCGTTCTTTACGGTCCTTAAAAAGGGTTTGACCTAATACCGAACCTACTACGTAACTCTAGAACTATGCGAAATTATTGTTCTAGAAGATACGACCTATAGGCAGCTACATAGTGGTTCTTATGTTTTACAATTGCATTGAAAGCCAAAACATTACCATTCGGGCCGCCAGTGGTGCAACCAGGATTTTTTCTGGGTGGGGGTGGGAGGTTGTATGAGTCCCAAAACTTCTTAAGGTAATGATAAGCAAAAAACATTTTATGAAGGCCTCGGTCATGCTTATTTTCTTCTTCTTCCTTCGGGGCGGGGGCTCCTGCGCCTACTTGGGTGCGCCACTGATTCCCGCCCATTCCGGGTTAAATATTGGTTTTCCCACTAGTCTCGCCCATTTCCGATTAAATATTGGTTTTCCAACTATTCCCACCCATTTCCGATTAAATATTGGATTTCCAAATATTCCCGCCCATCTCCGATTAAATATTGGTTTTCCAACTATTCCCGCCTATCTCCGATTAAATATTGGTTTTCCAACTATTCCCACCCATTTCCGATTAAATATTGGTTTTCCATCTATTCCCGCCCATCTCCGATTAAATATTGGTTTTCCAACTATTCCCACCCATTTCCGATTAAATATTGGTTTTCCAACTATTCCCACCCATTTCCGATTAAATATTGGTTTTCCAACTATTCCCACCCATTTCCGATTAAATATTGGTTTTCCAACTATTCCCGCCCATCTCCGATTAAATATTGGTTTTCCAACTATTCCCGCCCATTTCCGATTAAATATTGGTTTTCCAACTATTCCCGCCCATTTCCGATTAAATATTGGTTTTCCAACTATTCCCACCCATTTCCGATTAAATATTGGTTTTCCAACTATTCCCGCCCATCTCCGATTAAATATTGGTTTTCCAACTATTCCCGCCCATCTCCGATTAAATATTGGTTTTCCAACCATTCCCGAAATTCCTATTCCTAAACCCAGAGTACCGTCACCTGAGATAAAATACATCGTTGACTATTCCCGAACTCAAAATTACCTTTTCCATTGATTCCCTATAAACGAAAGTAAGATATAAATTTAATGACCGCCCATTCCCGGGGTATTTACCACGGTTACCGTGGTAAATGGTAAATAAAACGTTTCGACGCTGCAGCTCTACTTTCCAGCTATTTGTCACAGACAGATTAGTAGTTTTTCATTTAACCCAATTGAATTAACTGTCAAAATCGATGGAATGTGGATCCAACTGCCAAGGATGTCTTCCGGTTAGCCCGGAGATTTAACGATGTCACGGTTAAACGTGGTTTTAACTCTTCCGTTATTTCAAGGCGTTTAAGGGCGAACTTTCGACAGTTTGTAATTCCTCTCGAGAGAGAATCTTTTAGTGTCCGCGGTTTGTTCGAATCTTTCGGTCCGAATTCCCCGAAATCGTGTAGCGACTTTAGCCGGTTGCTTTCGAGGTATTTTCAACCGCGAAAGGGAGAAAGTTTCAAACAGTCCGTCTCAATCTCTTTAGTGGAATCGCGGCGGTGCATTTATACCCAAAAGTGACGACGACGGACGACGAGGCTACGGCCAACGCGTTTAAGCCGATAATCTCGCCTCGAATTCCTTACGAAACCCTCTCTTGATTAAATTATCAAATGAAAACGGGCTAACACGTCGACTAAAATGGCGACCGCCATCAAACCACCTCGCCACCACCCTCGTAACTAAAACCTTCTCTACGCGGTATATTAGGTTTGGTCGAAACTACGATAAGGGGAAAGCGGGGGGGGCGTCTAAAACTGCCCAAACTTTTAGTCGAAGGTTAAAGCCGTCGAGAGCAATTGAGCGGGAACGTCAGAGAGCCGAAAATCGCCAAATTCTGATTTTACGTCGTCCCTTTTATAATAATAGGCTGCTCGCGCCTAAGAGCGGCTAGGCTACGAGCGCTACATCTACCGGCTTCGTTCGGAAGCATCCGAGCGCGCTCTCTGGAAATAAGGGCAAAGCGAGCGCGCTGTGTAGTAGCCCATGATCGTCGTATAAATTGTTTCTAGTATAGATTCCCCTCTTTCGGGGGTTTATATTCTTTGGCAAAGCGACGTCGGCGGACTCTGGCGGCTGATGCCCTTATATTGTTTGTACTTATTGGACTCGGGCGCAGCCTTAATATAGCAACGGCGTGTTCTTCGGTAAATATCGGGGCCCCTTTAAGCCAGATATTGTAATATTGCCCCCAACGAACGCCATCTAGCCGAAACTTTTGCTTATATAGCCCCCGGAGAATATGCCGATAAAATTCGGCGAACGCGAGCCCGGGAGGGGACGCCAGTGGGTGGCGAAAATTGAAGCGGCGAGAGAGAAAAGTCTTTTACGTCGAGGCGTTTTTAGAGAAATTACGACCGGGGCTATTTAGGGCGATTAAGCCGTTTAATGAAAGATCGACCTCGGGCCTGCCTCGCTCTCCGTCGGCCCTTCCATTGGATGTGTTTAATAATGGGCAAGATGTAAAGTTTCCGACGGCTTCCCGCCCCGACTGGCTGCAGCCCCCCTTTATTCGATCAGCATTTATTGGGTGGTGAATTTTTAAAAGCATTGAATGACAGCTTGGTCTATGGCGAAACCCGTTTAATGTTTATTTTTGGCACCCCGATGACTCCCTCCTGTCGATCGATCGATATATGGTACGCGAGCGGTTTCGAGTCGATAAGGCCGCGTTTGAAGTGGCCTACGATCCTTGTTTATGGCCTGACAAAGATATATTTGTATATCGAATGGAAGGACACACCTTAATAATGTCCGCCAAATCGGGCGACGTTGTTTCCCCTCGTTTTAAGTGTACTTCCGACGTCACTCTTTACTTTGCTAAAGTGGACTAAATTGCTCGTTCGATCCGAGAACTTTGAAACGCGGTACCTGATTTGTATAAACACGATTACGCCTATCTTTCGGGCGTTCGATACCGGTCTACTAACGTGATTGCTACTTGGTTTCCCTCAAATTCTAAAGAACAGAAAACGAATTCGTTTCTAGATTCCACAGAAATCTCCGGCGGAAATAACATTTTAGGTTCACCATTAGATATTTTAGCATTCTTTTATATCATCATTTCTGTTTAGCCGCGTTCACACATACCCTCTGCAACGTTGCGAGTGCTCCCGCAACGTTTGTATCCCGTCGTGTGAACAGTTTCCGTTGCGCGTCCCCGCGTTTCATATCGCTTCGTTGACCATTTTGGCAGCGATTCGTGACGTCATCGAGTCGGTTTTTGCGAACCATGCGCCTTTTTTACAAAAATCATCAATCGTGGATTTTTTGCGCCTAATAAACTTTTTATGCTTTTTTTAGAAGAAAATGTCTCGCAACTATTTTGTCTATTTGTTTAAAAAATACAACAAATTTCTTCCGGGTGCATTTTTTTTTTAGAAGCTCGTTTTGAGCGATTGTAACGGGTGGGACAATTCAGTCCGCTCGTCCATTTGATTAATCAGATGCGAGATATGTGTTACGGCCACGCCAACGGGGGGATACTTGGGGATAGGGTTGGGGCACCCGTGGCGGAAGTATGACAACCACCCGTTGGGGGATTAGTGGTCGTCCTCACACGGCCATCCACAAACTCTGCCTCCCAGACGCTTGGGATTACAGGAGTACGCCACTACTCCCGGCTTCCGGGTGCATTTGTTTTTAATTAAAATGTTTTGAAACGTCACTCAAATGCGTGAGCAGACGAACTCCTAATTATATTTAAATACTACGCATGCCCTTTTTTTTCAAAATTCACTGGAAATTAAGACGTGTGAACAAAAAGATTTCCGAGGGTACGTGTGAACGTGGCTTTTGAAACGTTGCATCTTCTGAGACTTCTGATAATAGACTCCTCTATGGTATGGAGAGATATTATGAAACATTATCAATCAGACGGTATCACGAGGAAATTAAAATAACAAAGCTTTTTTATACGTTTAGAAATATATTTCATAATTGATGTATAAAAAAAATAAATATTAAGAAAATATAAAATATCCGGTGATTTCAAAATTCTAGAGTCACGTGAATCAATAGAGAGGTTAAGCCACCCATTGAAAACGTTAACTGGGGAACTTGTAGATGAGTGTAGATTACATAGAATAAATCGAATCTGTTCCATTGCACCGAATACCATTCGACCGAACCCAATCCCCTTTCGACTGAAAAACCCGCACTTCTCCGGGTTTAGGATTCGGTTTTAACCATTTCAGCATCTGTCAGAACAGCATGCAGTGTTACCTAACCTAACCTAACCTTAGCTAACCTAACAGACTTAAAAATATATTAAAACGCTTCCATAAAAAATCAAAAGGAGTAGAAAAAAAACTATTTAATTTTTGCTGTCGCTCAATTGTGAATATTGCGTCGGTCGATTAGAAAAATACAAAACCCGCCTTTGGGCTAATTTCACCAAAAACATTGGCGGAATTCGGTCTAATGGGAAGATACCAATAAATCTACGTCTAGACCCCAAACTAGAGTCCCCTTCACGTATTTGATGGTTGGATTTACCTGTTTAATACCGCGTTCGTTATTTCGATACGAATATATTTTATATTGGAAATATTCTGTAATTAGTAATTCTTGTACGACGTAAACGTAACCCTACTAAAGTAGCAATAACATTTCCGTTAGCAAGACCGTCGAAAAATTTGGTACAAATAGAAATTGTTAAAAGTAATAGGTTTTCATTCTAAGATCATTTGGATAGATTTTCCACCATTTTTGCATAATAACAACAATTCACGCAATGAAAAATTCAAAGATTTTTAAGTAATTCGTTTGCGAACTCGCAACGAATTCGTTTGTTATTCTCGGTGTGTCCAATCCCCCTAATTCTCCCTTGACACACTCTTTGTCGTTCGATTTTCGCTTTGTTCCCGATATCGGCATAATTTCAAGATAAGGAGGTTCGGGGAGTTTATTCTTTGATGGCTGGAACGTGACACAATATCACGTCGTTCGCGCAGTCATTTACCAAGAATCCCGCGTGGACTAAGAAATCGTGGGAGGGACTCGCCACTTTTACCGAAACCTTATGAGCGTAGTTTTTCCCACGGTTATTTTTCGCAATATGAGGGGTGGGTGGACATTGAGTTAACATTCTTATTGGGAGGTGTAATGTGGTGGCGCTAAAGTCTTAGTACTACAGTGTTCCGTCGAAAGAGAGACCAAGACCCTCCCAAAATCTGATTGTCTCATATCTTGTTAGATTTACCCGGTCTTCAAGTACAGGCTCGGTAAATAAAATGTAATGGCAAATCCTTTTAAAGATTTTTTGGTCCGTGTCTCGAGAAAGAGTCCCTGCCACCAAATGCCTTCTTGTTTGTATTCGATTAGATTGAGTGGCAAATGGTAGTTTTATTTTTAAAACGAATATCGATTTCAAATAGGGCACTTCCCACACGCCCCCTTTCGGTAAAATAAAGTGGCACGCCACCGAGAGCCATTCTCCATGCCAATTTGGCTAAACCAATTTTCTACACCTCTTTCCATTATACCTAGAGTGAGAGAGAAAGTGTGTGTTGAACGAGGGAAATTGATTTTCGGGCTCCTTTCTAATCGCTGTCCGACCATCTCTTCTCGCTTCCTTCGGAGCCCTAAATATATTGAGGGGGGCCCACGCCAATTATAACAGGCCCGTTATAACGGCAATTTATTTTGGAAGGTTCACCGGTGACTTCCCCCTCCCCTCCCAGCCGAATTGTTTTGTTTAAAGGCAGGTTAAGCGAACTTAAGACACCACCTCAAAAACCCGAACGGGGAGAGCTTGTAGTAGAATAAAGCTACGTCTACACTACTACCAGTTTCCCACACACGTTAACGAGGGGTGGCTTAACCTTTTTCCTGCTAAACTATTTTTGATAATAAATTCTACATTATCAGATTAAATAATCAGATTACCTGCCTAATATAAAATGTGTCTAATTTTAGGATACATTATAAACTTAATACTATAATTAGGCTATTATATAGAAAATAATTATTTTAATTATTTTATTTGAATAAAACATACGCTAAAATGATATTTTCGTTCTTCTAAAGCTACGTTCAAACGTACCCTCGGAAATATTTTGCGTCGTTTCGATCTCGCTGCGGTTCGTAGCGTTTGGAAATCTGTTTAGCGGCGTTCACACATACCCTCTGCAACGTTGCGAGTGCTCCCGCAACGTTTGTATCCCGTCATGTGAACAGTTACCGTTGCGTGTCACAGCGTTTCAGATCGCTTCGGCTGAACCGCTTCGTTGACCATTTTGGCAGCGATTCGTGACGTCATCAATCGTTAATTTTTTTGCGCCTAATAAACGTTTTATGCCTTTTTTAGAAGAAAATGTCTCGCAAATTTTTGTCTATTTGTTTAAAAAATACAACAAATTTCTTCTGGGTGCATTCATTTTTAGAATGTTTTGAAACGTACATGTCACTCAATTGCGTGAGCAGACGAACTTCTTATTATATTTCTATACTACGCATGCCCAATTTTCTTCAAAACTTACTGGAAATCTAACGAACCGCAGCGAGATCGAAACGAGGCAAAACGTTTCCGATGGTACGTGTGAACGTGGCTTTTGTTAACACGTTCGATTTCCTGTGAGTTTTGAAGAAAATTAGTAGTACATTCGTACAATTAGGATGTGGTCTGTGCATGAATTTGAGTTACGTTTTAAGACATTCTAGCTAAAAATTAATGCACCCAGAAGAAACTAGTTTTTAAAACAAATAGGCAAAAAGTTGGAAGACTATTTGCTTCTAAAAAATTCATGAAAAATTTACTAGGCGCAAAAATTCCCCAATTTTCGATTTTCTTAAAAAAAATCTCGTGGTTCACAAAAAAATGACTCGATGATCGACGAAGCGTTTCATCCGAAGCGATGTGAAACGCTGGGACCCACACCGATAACTGTTCACACAACGGGATCCATCCGTTTGGGGAGCGCTCAAAACGGCTTAATGAAATTGAACTTTTACCCAATTTTGGTTAACCTAGAAAAGGACAAATTTTAAAAATAATAGTTACGTAACCATTATTTTTAAAATTTATAGAATTCTAAAATATTTTTTTAGAAATTAGGAATAACAAAATAATTTTTTAGAAAACAAATAAAAAGGTTTTATTGGTTTGCTTAACAAATTGTTTCATTTAATAAAAATGGAACTCCGTTAATACGCATCATCATAAATATACCGTAATAAATGAAGTATTTTCTTCCAATATGAAAGATGTTGTGGCATGTTAGTTAAATTACAACGAAATAACACATAATGGAAAACAGAAAGGAATTTATAATTTGACGTCAGCTATTCAGTGGTGAATATCTAAAGGGAGGATTATAATCGTATCTATCTCAATTTGTAATCGACGTGAGCTCCAATTATTTGACCATTCTTCTCTATAGGCGCTTTCCCCTTTCGCAGGCTGCGAGTCTTTAGAAAAGAGCTTCTTTTCTTATCCACACACGCTCTCTCTCTCTCTCTTTCTCTCTCTTTCCTTTTCATTCAATTCCTTTTTCATTCTGTGGCCTTCAGCGACGGGCATGGTGTTCTTCTCCGCTGGCGCAGCTGTACACACAGAAAGCGCGCAATACGGGGTCTCGGTATCTATCCCGCCCGCACCGAGCACCACCGGGGATATATAGAGTGACTAACGGCTGTTCCGGCATAAAAGATATTTTCTTCCCGCGCTCGGAGCTAATACAAACTATCGAGTATATAGACACGCTGGGACTCGGTTTCGCTCCCCGCAGAAAACGGAACTGTATTTCTTTCTGAGCCCCTGAACGGCGACATTTCCTGCATGACTTTTCATCTTTGGACTCTCCGGAGTTGCGGAGATACGCAAGAAACAAAAAAACCCTTTTCTCTGGCGGCAACCGGGGACCCTCCCCCGCTTCGGGCCCCCGCTTTCTATTGAGATTGCGTTTCCCCCGTGGCGCTGCTGCGTGTGCTAGAAATCCAAATATTTTCCCCATATACCAGTAACAAAAATTTCCGTTTCAAATGTTAATATCGGATGGATACGCACCCGAGGCGAAATATGGATTCCAGCCAGCCGTTTCCCTGATACCGGCACGTTCTCTCTCTACGACACACCCTACAAGTCATGGATCTCAATTTCCAACGAATTTGAATTATAGATGTTATCAGATCCGAGATTCTCTTAAGTAAGACGGAACACTAAAATAATGTAAACCTCACTAAAAACTAAGCAGAATCTCGAAAAAATCCAAAATACATTTTCTTAAGGTTTATTTATCAAAAATATACCTCGTTTATATTTTTTATACTATTCTCACGTTGCATTTAATAAACTAAAAACGGTTTGATATAAAATTATAATAGTCGCAAATATGGTATATAATGCTAATTAATACTTAACCATTGCTTAAAGCGATACTATGGGTTTTTGTAATGCAATTTCAGATTCTTATTAACTCTGCATCGGTCATAGTTATGTAAGGCTTCAGCGAACTTTTCTATGTGGAAAATTAGTACAGTCAAGGCAGGAAAGTTGATAGTCATACCGCTTAAAAATTAAGACTTCACTTTTCACTAAGCATTTATCATGCTCAAGATTCAGTACTACTGAAGCGAACAACCTTAATTACTCCTGTCGACTACAACGGGAAACGTAATAGAATTGCATTACTTAACGAAGGTTAGTGGACAGTAGATAAAAAGCTTTGACTATATATTGTTGTAGTGTAACATTTTGGTATGGAAGGCTTTAATGTCGCTCCTGCGCGATTCGTTACTAAATCAACCGCAAAACGGGAAATATAATTTTTTTTATAAAATTATGAGTGCACCTCATTTTTCACACTTTACTTTTCTCTGATCTTTCCAGTGGCGCCGATCCCATGGGGAAAATCAATGGGGGCTGTGCCCCCATTGGTAAAGCCGCCGATGTTAAAGGCCGTTTACTTTTAAGCATTGGTGTTCGAAGTACTTGACGACGTCAGGCTGACGTCCAACAGCCATCAAACTAGTGGCAATGACTGGTCAAAAAGTAACAGTCGGTCAATACACATTTTTTAGTCGCGATGATTGTATCTTTTGACTAAATAATGACTCCTTTTACTATTTACTTTAACTGAAACCAATAGTTAGATAATGATATGCTCATGGCTATTTATTTATGACAAAAGTAATTGCTCAGGTGGGCTTTTGTTTGAGCATCGTTACAGAAAGACGCAAAAAAACCAGACCGATACAAAATAAAAACACTGACAAAAAGACAAGGAATTTTGAGAAAAAAATATATAAATAAAGGGAGAGACGAAAGCGAATGAGTAAATTAGGAAACAGAGGTTAAGAATCAAGTAATGCGAAAAGGAATCTTTAAAATGAAAAAAGGCAGAGACGTGGCGGTGAAACGTGACTGGGATGAAATATAGTGAATATAGAGTACATTTGGTGAAGCCCGGAAATTTTCGGCTTATGTTTAAACCATGTACGAGAGTCGAACTGTAAAATAATCTTTTATTTATAATAATATATATTTACCAATTTAAAGGCATGGCAGTTACGTAAATTTATCTAGAAGAGAGAATATAAAAGATTCGACTGGTTAGGTCACACTCCGGAACCAAAGAGAGTGTGTCCAATGTCCCGACGTCCCTTATATAGTGGGCCCCTCGGATGACGCTACCGGTTTCCAACCTTATTGGCTGGAGAAGAAAGCCCACCAAGAAATCTTTGCGGACTCACTGTGGTGCAATAGTAAGAGTCGCTAGTAACTTTACCCCCCTCTTAACCCTTCGGGTCAGAGGTCGTCACTTTCGGATGGCCCAAAACAACGAGAGAACTCTCTGAAGTAAAGGGAAAGGCTGTTAGGGACAAAGCCCACATTTGCGAAGATACTACTCTTTAATCTTAGCTAAATGATAATCAGCTAGCTAGGTTAATACCCAAGGCACCACCTTAGGCCTAAGTCACCAAGCGACTAAAAAAAAAGATAAAATTAAAATTCAGATTCGTGCAAAATTAAGTATACGCATATGGAGTTTCAACTCAATGTACACTTAGTACACTTTAAAAACACTGTCGAAGGACGGATGAATCTCGTTTTTATAGCGTTGGGAATTTAATCAATAAATAATATAAAAATTTCGGTAGAACAGAACCAACAACGTTAGAAGTAAGGGATGAAATTCCAGACTCCGGCAAGGTTCGTAAATCCATAGAGGATAGGAAGGGAGGCGAAGTAGGAGGAATAAACGTGCCAGCATTCTTGTAAGAAGCTTAGCGCGCGCTTGGCGGGAAAATTTCGGAAAAATGGCGGCAACACGTAGCGTAGCGGCCGCAATCTAGCCTTCTGTCAAGTTGTCCCATAGCGCTCACCGAAAGTTACGCCACTAAACCTTTTGGAACTGTTCAAGCAATACCTGCTCGAAAGCAGCTACCATCAAGAACCCAAGGCTGAGCTCTCTTAAATTCGTCTGCAGTAGACTATAGTCAACACGGGATTTTAGAATGGAATTTCAGACAATTCGTACAACAAGTTCTGAACTGTCTCGGGGCGCGTCAAAATTCTAAGAAGGAATTCTTCTCTTGAGAAGAGTTCTTCGTGAGAATTGTTATCCCCGTGAGAGCTCGCTAAAAAGCGTCAAATGTAAAAAGATTCTTCCGAATGCTTACGAGAATGCCACGAAATTTTTAAACTAATAGCGTTTTCCATTGGAGCTGCTCCGAAGTGCTTTAGAATTGCCTTCTGACGTCAGAAGTGTTCGGAGGAACGAATCTCCCACTTCCCTAAGAAATACGAAGCATTTTACGGTGCAGAATTTTTCGCGCTTTATTCCTAATAATTTAAACGATATCTCACGTTTAGCCTGTGTTTATCAAAATGGCTAATGATCAGGTGGTTTTTGACTCCTTTTATCATCAATCAACAATTTCAAAGAAATGAAAATGGAGAAATCTATTGTTTCGTTTTTATAAATAGTTAATTTGTTTACAATGTATTTTGAATTATCTGAGGAGGAAGATTCATTAACAGCGGCCATGTTTAAGACCCCAATGGAAAACGCTATAAGCCTTTGACAATATTATTTTTACACGATTTCACGACAATATATGTTTGCTCGAAGACCTATTGGTACGAGTTATTACATGTAGTAAGTTTTTTAATTTCTTCAAATTTGTTTAGGATTTAGCTATATTATCCCTTTTAATTATGGACTAATCTACTTTTTCGCGTATTTTATCATCCTTCGCACAGTCCATAGGTTGTTTCTTCTAACTTAACTTATCGTATGAAGGAAGAAAACGGAAATTAACTAAACATTTTGTTTTCTCTGAAATTCAGTTTCGTCCACAAAAATATCATACTGTTTATTTTCTTCAGCATCAAGTAAACTGACTAGAATATTAGCTGCCATTTTTATTAATAATTCCCCCCCCCCCACCCCCTTTTTGACCAAGTGAGAATGCTCGGAGGCATTCTCACTCTTCTCAAGAGAACTAGTGAGAAGAGATTACGTCACCTCCTGTGAGAAGAATCGGCAAAATTTTTAGAAGCGAGAATTATCACTATTAAGGGAACAATTCTTAGAATTTTGACGCGCCCCATGTCCTTTTGGTGACGTCATAGCTCAATCCGAATCAGTTCTTTGTACGGTTCCAAACTTACCAAACGTTTTCACCTAATAACGTACCATACTTGCTCTTTTAAGTAAATTAAAAAAAAAACAATTAACTTTTTCATTCCCGAACAACTTCAGTAATTTAAGTTATTGGTAGTTCTGAAATATATTTTCTGTCTGGTTATAAACGTTGAATTTATTAAATTTGAATGTTAGCGGATGTTAACCTGGGGATAATGAAACATTTACAGACTTCATATTTCGTCTAAGCATTCCAAATTAAACGTTTTTGCGTTACAAAAATTGAAAATATTCCCAATAATAAACCTGAACCCCCGACCGAAACGCCAGCTAGAGCTAGGGACAATTTACGGCGCTTAGGCGCGTTTTACCGGCTCGGAGTGTTGTACATTTTAGTTCCCTCTCTGGTTGTATTCATCCGCGTAAAAACTCCAGAAAGGAGAGAGCGAGGGGCTGATCACCATCTGTAATCGGTGTACAAGCCTGTAGCTTTGACTGTACTAAAGTTATTACGTAATCGATTACAGATTTACCACTACCAAAGGATGTACTCGCTGTAATCGGTGTACAGAATTTAAGGAAGTGTTTAGCCCCTCGGGAGAGAGAGAGAGGAGGACGGAAAATTCTTGAAAAGTGCCGTTTCTCAAAAATGGCAATGATGCCCACTCCCCTATTTACTCCTGGTAATACGATTATTTAAAAAAATAAATTTTGGGTAATATTCTGCTTTTCCAAATTAATTTTAAACGGTTTTTAATCAATGTGGAAATTTCCCTTTGAATTTTTATCCAATATCGACGCATATTATATCATTCGAATTTGTGAACCTTTTGAGATGACACCCACGTAGATTACGAATTGGAGTGAAACAGATCGAGGACAAAGCGGCGAAACACGCACGCTTGAGTGAGAAAAGCGCACTCGGAAAGGCGAGAGCGCATTACGAAAACTTTCCTTTCCAGTATATCAGTGGCTTAATTACGCTAGCGTTAAATTGAATTTCAGGATTGAAAGCGAAGTAGCCTTACGAGAAGTACATTGGGACAGAGTCACTGTCCGCTATCTAGGAGAGCCATATAGGTCCTTCTTTCCGTCTTAAGTTTGATGGCCACTTGGTCGCTCTTTCGCGGAAGAGCCGGCTCTGGCTAGAAGTGGCTCAAAGCGCGGTTCGTTTGTTTTCGCATTGACTGGCGCGTTTCGAGCCAACGATCTTGGCCCGTTTCTCCTAATGGAGAGACTGAGCTCGCCGGATCGAGCCGCGACGTCAGATCGGTAAGCGGCTCTTAATGGATGCCCCGTAAATCTCTTTTAGATATCGCGCTGCGGAGCCCGCCGACCACCCTCGCCTCCATATATATATATCGCGCGGACTCCCCAAACTCAACTCGAGACTCGGCCACCGACCAACTTCTCCTTCTTTTTTTCGTGTCCCGTCATTTATATTGACATCTATACCACCGCCGCTGCAGCACCTTACAACCCATCCATCCCTCTCCGCCATATTTCTACTTTTTTCTCTCCTCTTGGAACTTCCGCCGTCGTGTTCTTATATAACTTGATCCATCGCACTTTTTCTTCCATCGAGGTTTGACGCGAAAAAGTCACGTGTTTACGAAAGTTTTCTTTTAAAGACAACATTTTTTTGTTTTATAATTTTGTTTAGTTTAATGATAATTGTTAAACGAAATACAGGTTGTATAAAACCAGAAGTAAATGAACCGAAGTTATCGAAATAGCGCTCAGAATCGGAGGGCGTTTTACTTATGAAAATGATAAGAAAATCGAGACAAATAAAAGCTAATTTCCATCCCCATCTTTTATGTATAAAAAATGGTTTCATAAAAACAAAAACTTTTTTTTTCGACCTAGGAGCGCGCAAAATTTCAAATTCGAGGTAAAAATGTAACTTCATATGGAAAATGCCTCCAACATGGGGAGTATAGCAGTCTGATAACTTCGGTTCATTTACTTTTGACAAAATGTATTACCTCTTGTTATTTCCAAAATAATTTTTCCAATTGAGGTGTTTTAAACCGCTAGTATGTAAAACACAAATTTGTTTAAAACATTACAGTTTTAAAAAACATTTTATTGTATGAGAATTTATAAAAAAAAATCGAAAAATTGTTTAATTCAAAATTTCATTTTTCGCAAAAATACGACGAAGAGCTTAAACAAAAACGACGCTGTTTGTTAACCCTTTTGAAAAGCTCGTCACGTTGTGAAAAATAAGTAGTGCAAGATTTATTCTAATAGAATAAAAGACTGTTCCTTTAAAATTGCGAGCTTCTTAGAAATGACACAAAACTGTAATCATTGAAACTATTATTTTTTTCTTAATAAATCTCTTCACAAGCTTATCATTTTTTCACAAAATTTCTTCCAGATTTTGAATTCATGTCGGTATTGAGTTTAGATAAATTTATTTATAGTAAAATTATTGAATTTAATTTAACTTTAATGATATTAGCAATTAATGTTTCATTTAAGAAATATCTTAAGAATAAAATGAGCAACTTTCAAGTAAATTTATAAAAATCAGTACCGTCATAGTAACGTAATATTTACAAAATCTACCAATAACTTCGTCAAAAATTGATTATTAATTGAAAAGCCGTACTATTCATTCAGCGTGTGAAGAAGTTGACGAAGAATAATGAACAAATTGGCAATTTGAATGACTTTAGTTTTAAGTTATTTCTATCCAATGTGTCAACATAGTCACTGCCCCAGAGTATAAATACACAAGGGTTTTTCAAAAGGTTATGCAAAAGGTTTACGGAGTTGTAGGGGGTGAGTTGAGAAGTACGTCTGTTTTTTTTTTCATTTTCCTACGATGAGTTAAAAAAACTCCAGAGAGCTTCAAAGTGTGGTCTACTAGCCCCTGGTAGTAGGCGGCAACAAGCGCAAAACCAAGCGGCTGGGAAATGCGAACTTTAAGGTTTGGGTTCGTGTGATACCTAGGTAAAAAAAGGACTTTGTAAACAAATCGAGGTAACCAGCGTAAAAAAGTAAACTTAAACAGTATTTAAAGGCCCTGCTGCTTGTTTTGGCGCTTGTTGCAGCCTACTTCCAGGGGCTAGTAGGACACACTTTGAAGCTCTCTGGTGCTCTTTTAACTCATCGTTTTAAAATGAAAAAAAAAAACAGGCATACTTCTCAACTCACCCCCTACAACTCCTTCAATTTTTGCATAACCTTTTGAAACACCCTGTATAAGCGAATCAAACTTTTCAGCCTACTTATTATGCGTTGTTAACCACTTACAAGGTCTCAGTGAAATATATTTAGGTCCGTTCATTTTTTTTCCATCCATATCTGAAAATTATCCGAATAAAAACTTATTTGTTTCATATTAAATCGTAAAATAGACGTAAATAAACAGTTTATTGAATTTTTTATGATTAATTGAAATTTTGGTGGTTAATTTATCCGTTTCCCCGAGCTCGAAATATTTTCTAAGGAGATGTTATACAGAGGGGTACTTACGAGATTTTATGTTACATATGATTATAGCCTACTTCAGCCTACCCTTATCTTTGCAACCGTTCACAAGATGGGCTATTTTCCTTAATGGCAGGCCTTGAAGAGGACGGCTTTGGTGGGCGAAAAAAGGACTATTCTTCCGCCTTCCTATCTAAATACCATTTACATTCTAAATTCGGGCTCATCAATTACTTTTCCGGTAATAGGCGAAAAAGAGGAGAGTGAGCTTGTCGGGGAGAATATGAAAGGACGTTTGGAATTCTACTTTTTTCTCCATTGCTCACTTTTGGTTCTTTTCTTTTTTGGCAGGAGTGGGCTCTCTTTCTGCTTGTGGCTCCGGTTACATCGAGGTCGGCCGAGCGCACTCGCTGAACTCGAAAAGCAATCGCCTGTGATCGGAAGTGACGTGTTGAACCATTCGGCAACTTCGGATCGAAAGAGAAACCCCGCCATCTAGCGGGGAGAGAGAGAGGAAATAGAAAGTAATAGAAGCCCGCGTCCCGTGGCTAACTCTTCAATCTCTCGATTCGATTCGACGTCTAACCTCCAGCCTGCATCCAGTCCTATATAAGGTCAGTTCATTCTCTTATACCCAAAAATACGCTAATATAACTTGCATAATCGGCAGGGTTGGCTGATTTAAAACAAATCGTGATTAAAACCAAGATTTAAATCAAGTTTTTTTTTAAATCGTTGATTTAAATCACACAATGTATTTCAATGGGGGAATAAAAATTGGCAAAAAAAGGTTCTTCAAATTAAAATATGTAGACAATCTGAGCAAACTTAAATTATAACAGCAATTTAACTGATAAAAGTAAAATATCCGTTAATTATACAATGAAAGTTTCATTAATTGTATAAAAATTAATAAATTCAATATAAAAAATCCGATTTAAATAAAAAATCAGATTTAAATAAAAAAAATCAGATTTAAATAAAAAAAATCCGATTTAAATAAAAAATCCGATTTAAATAAAAAAAATCCGATTTAGATAAAAAAAATCCGATTTAGATAAAAAAATCCGATTTAAATCCTAAAATCAAATTTAAATAAAAATCCAATTTAAATAAAAAAATCCGATTTAAATAAAAAAAATCCGATTTAAATAAAAAAAATCCGATTTAAATCCAAAAATCCAATTTAAATAAAAAAATTATTGATTTGATTTTTATTAGAAAAATGATTGATTTGATTTTTATTAGAAAAATCGATTGATTTGATTTTTATTAAAAAAATTGATTGATTTGATTTTTATTTAAAAAAATTGATTGATTTAATTTTTATTAAAAAAAAACAAAAAAATGCCAACCTAAACGGGAAATCACTCTTCAACAGTGCCGGTGGAAGCTATTTGGGGGTACAAACCCCAAAGTCTAAAAGGTTCATTGTTTTTTTCCAATGATTTTCAGGTTAATAGATTTGAGACGGTAATGTTTAGCAAATATAAACCAAGAATGTATTCAGGTTACAGAGAATATGCAACTGCAACTATAGCCTCAGTTTTCGATAGTATCGGAGTGTTTCCCACTGAGGGCGAGAGACGGTTGAAAGGTCTTCGTTGAACCAATCCGGCAAACGTAATAACTAATCAAATGATAAACGATTCTTTAGACAATACTCATATTTATGCAATTTGCGTTGATTTAGAAATTAAACTCTTTTAGATATTTTCGTTTAACCAGGAAACACGACGTCAAAATAAAATTTTAACACTATTAAAACTCACTTTTTGCCAAAACCTAATGCAAAAAGCGCATTTTAGAAGTGTTCATATTAATTATTTTATCCTTGCTTAAAATATAATTTGAGTACTGCTCTTGATAAAGTTCTCTAAGCTACTTGTATTTTATGCAGTTAAATGTTGTAATAGCCAATTACAATTTTATTTATTTAAGGTCATTTTCTAAAGTAATTCAGTCACTTAAGCCATACATTGCTAAATAGCAAAAATCGATGCTAACTTTAAAAAAATTCAGAATTTCCTTTTGAAATTAATAATCAGCATCTAACTTAATAAAAAGAAATTGAGAAGATTAGGTCCTTCGATTTTAAAATAGAAAATAGCCCTCTACCAAGGGATTAGAAAGATTTAGGTTTGCTTTTTAGTTTGAAAGAAAGTAAGAGCTATCTATGCGTGTAGATATTTGCCAATAAATAAGAAACGGAAAAATTTGGTTGGTTTTGTATATATATGAGCGTGGAAACCACGCTTCTACTTTAGTAAAACCTATAGATTCTTGGAAAAGCATCGACTAGTTCCTCTTTCGAAATTTTTCTTAGTCTGAAAAACGAACGAATTTCTGAAATTTTTTAACGATAATCTTTTTAAAACGAGAATCCACGAAATGTATTATCAAACCAAAGCACCTACACCTTTGGTCTAGTTGGGCGCTGTAATTTTAAGACTACTAACTTTGTCTAATTCCTGGTAACATATGACACCATCTCTATTGGCACCATTCCTCCACGTGTTGGTGTATCCGGATGCCCAAACCACGCGGATATCCCTCCAGGATTTAATTTTTTTTTCAGCTGGTGGAGTTGCCATCGAGAACAGTTCTTCTAATTAATAATGGATTTTGTAATGAAGTGGTGCATAAAGAAAGAGGACGTTGGAGCAATCGTTTCGCCCCGGGCGCCAGCCACCCCCGCCTCCTTTTATCAGATCACCAAAGAATCGCTCCTAACCGGTGGGTGGCTTTACGGGATCCTCCTCGCGTAATTGGAATTGTTCGCGTTCTTCGCGTTTCAAATTGATTTTTTTAATCCCCTTTAATTCTCTTTTTTCTGCCGAGCTCTACCTCCCTTAAAATAAATTTTAAGGGAAATTTTTTCTTTATCCCGGGAAACCGGTTTTTTATTCGGTTTAATGGTAGGAACTTTGATTCTTTATAAAAAAAAAACAACTCGGGATCTAGATGCGGGGATTTTTATCAGGAATTTTGAAATACCTTTGAGTTAGGTATCCGATGAACAACGACTTCTACCGGCTGCTCTGTAAAATTTTCGCTCGATTTTTTTCCCTTTCAAGATTTATTTTAATTAAGACGGCCAGGATTAAAGGTCTCTCGCTTGATCGAACTTGGAAATTTGGTGATATTAAATTAATTTGCGCTTTCGCGAAAAGACACGTTCTATTGGTACGTACTTACGTAAGTTAAAAACTAATCTGGATTTTAAGAAAGCTTCACTTACACTAGATTTTCGAGCGCTTAAGTTACTTAACTCGGGTCAAATAGATGTTCGAGAAAAAAAATAAATAAAAATTAAATTAAATATCCAGAATTTCCAACGATAGACCAGTTTCGCAACGTGTGGGAAATTTGGTTCGTAACTATAAAACACCGAAAAGAGACTGAAGCTAAGCTTAATCATAAAAAAATTAAAAACTCGTTGCTTAGCAACGGAAAGCCGAATAGGGGGATAGTGGTGGATTTCCTTTTAATCTTTTTATTGTGGCTTCGTATTTGGTACTTTAAATGATTTTGAAAAAAATTATTTTTCTTTGCTGAAAAGTTTTTGTTTTTTTCTTAATCTTAAGTTCTCAGTTCGCGCAGGAAAAAAATGCTATTTAAACAAGTTAAAAATATGACATGGGTGCGATTCCTGGCCATGACCGTATTTTAAATTAAAATAATTAATTAATTTTAATATTTAATTTAATTTATAAATATTAAAAATATTATAAAATTAATACGTGTATAAAAGCGTAAAGGAAAACGGACTTTCGCCAAAGCTGTTTTTCTAAATACCGATCGCCGTGTTGGTGTTTATTCGATAGACAAAGCCGTAACATTTGAATTTCTTCTACGCAATAATTTAAATCGAACAAAATCTCGTTATCTAATACATAAAGATGAGTGTTATGATATGTTAGTTCGCAATAGGAATCTACAGTTTTCAACTTAGGTCGACCACATTTGGTGTACTATCTCATGGTACCCTGACTGTGGTTTTCGATGGTTACGGTCTTCAAAACAGCTTTAATTAATTGAATTAATTTAATAATTAGGTATATCCGCTATAGATGCTAGCATCTACTAGCAACAAACACAGCACCCCACACAAGGAGAACGCAACCCGTCCAAAATCGTTCAGCATAAAGGCTAGTCCAATGAAATTTGTACACAACACTGCGTTAGCGTGTTTAAAGGCTAGCTGCGTTCTCCTTGTGTTTGTTGCTCATAGCTAACATAAACTCTATTTATGTCTTATTCAACTTGGTAAAAAGTTCCACGTGCGTCTGGATATTTTAGCGTAAATGGGCTCGAGCGATTTCGCGCGTGCTCCCTGAAATGAAAACAAAAGCACGAGCCTTTTACGCTAAAATATAAAAGACCGCGTTGGTGGTTCTATGGTAGTCTATTGGTAGAACACTCGCCTGCCACGCAGGAGGGCCTGGGTTCAAATAACGCCCGACGCTATCGCAAATTGATAATAAGACGTATACCGTGAAAATAAGGTGGAAACCCTGCCCTTTCGGTACTTAGACGTTTAACGGTCAGTCCTAAAATTATTAGTAGAAGGCGGAGAGTACATTCGAAACACAACAACACACGCTAAAACACGCACAAGCATTTTAATCCAACATCACCACACAACACACACAGTTACAAACACTCCAACATACGTCACTTTACGTCAAGCACAATCACAATACGCAAAATCATAATTAATAAATCACTAATCGGCAAGAATGTAAAATAATTGATAAATCACTAATCGGTAAGAAAGTAAAATAATTGATAAATCACTAATCCGTAAGAAGGTAAAATAATTGATAAATCACTAATCCGTAAGAAGGTAAAATAATTGTTAAATCACTAATCCGTAAGAAGGTAAAATAACTGATAAATCAATAATCGATAAAAAGGTAAAATAATTGATAAATCACTAATTCGTAAGAAGATAAAACAATTGATAAATCACTAATCTATAAGAAGGTGCCATTAATACGGTAACAACCCGGAAAAATTGGCAGTATAAAGATAGAAATAAACGAGTTGCTCTGCCTTTTCAATTCATATTTCATTGTCTCACTTGAATAATTATATAAATATTTCCATTGTAAAATGTAATTGAAGTATTTCCTTTGAAAAGCCGACCAAGTGTTCTCGTAAGGAGAAAGGAATGAGAGGGAAATCTATCCGCTTCTCCGCGATCCGATATCCAGGAAGATATATGAAGGGCGGAACCCGACGGGATATAGAAATAAAACGGATCTGATCTTTAGTAGCGTGGCCATATACGTGAATATATACGATCTGGCTGTCGGCTGCTGGCGTGTATACTATGGTTATCATTATTTCTCCCTGGCGTCTTGCCTAATCTAATCAATTTCGAGGAAGAGAAAGTTTCTTTTGGCCAGTGATAGCATTTGACACGATCAAAACGCATTGGCCGCCTTTCGGGTCAAAACGCGGGATTCCATATAACCGCGAGAGGTAGCCGCAAATATAACCTTCTCTTTTTTGCCGGAATTTCTCAGCTCTTTTCTATGTATCTAGTAAACAGCTTCGAGTCTTTGACCTAAAGGGCTCAGAAGGAAAGAAACGTATGCCCACGCGTAAAGATATTCGCCACACTACAGAAATATAGTCGCGTACCAACTATACGCGTATCATTACAGCCAAATTGCCGGAAATAGCTACAGCCTTATTTGACTTCGCTACTTTCCGTATTGCTTTATAGCGCAATACGAACTTATATTTCGTAGTTTTATCTTCATAGTCACTCGTCCTAATAGTAGTTGTTTACTTTCATACGCCTAGCTAAACGTCAAAAAAACAATCATGTTAATATGGCTATTAGATTATACTTCCTTAATGCTTTAGATCTCTCTAGACAGCGTGGCAGATTTCGTCAAAACTGTTCTACATTTTTAAAAGAAAGGTTCAGGTTGTTTTGTATTTTGCTTCAACGAAAATTTAAAATTGATTTAAACAATTTTTAATCATGGATTCTGATAGCAGTCATGATAATGGTAATGTTAAGTTAAAAGGAACCACCTATGGACTGCATTGTAAAGGATGATAAAATTAGCGAATAAGTAGATTAGTCCATTAGAAAAGGGATAATAAAACTAAACCCTAACTAAATTTGAAGAAATTTAAAAACTTACCAATAGCTCGTTCAAGCAAACAAAAAGACGCGAAACTCGTACCAAATAGATCTTCGAGTGAAAAACTAAATTAAATTATTATCCCTTTTCTAATGGACTAATCTACTTATTCACTAATTTTATGATAATGGTATTTCACGCTTCTCCGAATACCACAATGTCACAAGTCTCTGATTGGATTTGACTTCCAACTGAAAGAAATGTACAATGTAGTAGAATTCTTTCTTTTTCTGTTCACAATAAACAATTGAAAGTTAGATAGCTCTCCCGTGACAGTATTTTTAGAATAGATCTTAAAATTAATTAGTTTGCAAAACTTCAACGGTTCATTGTATAAATTGGCGCACTCTGATTCGGAAATGATAATCTCATTGTCGACGTAAGTTATTTTAAGTATAATTTATTTATTTATTATTAAGTATAATTTATTTATTTATTATTAAGTATAATTTATTTATTTATCATTAAGTATAATTTATTTATTTATTATTAAGTATAATTTATTTATTTATCATTAAGTATAATTTATTTATTTATTATTAAGTATAATTTATTTATTTATCATTAAGTATAATTTATTTATTTATCATTAAGTATAATTTATTTATTTATCATTAAGTATAATTTATTTATTTATTATTAAGTATAATTTATTTATTTATCATTAAGTATAATTTATTTATTTATTATTAAGTATAATTTATTTATTTATCATTAAGTATAATTTATTTATTTATTATTAAGTATAATCAGGAAACTATATAGGTATACACTTGGAATGTCTAAGGAAGATTTTTACGGCCGTGATGAAGCTCGTAGAAATGGGCGTGTCTTAAAGCGGGAAAACTCACGAGAAAAACTCTCGCGCCTCGCTACCCTAATTCGATGAAAACTCGTCATTAAGCCTACTCATGGTTGTTATATTATTAGCTTATCTCTTTTATAACCATAAAAATACCTGAAATTAGGTATCACTACACTTCTTTCGCGAAGAACATAATAATTGACGGATTTTGAAATGACGTTTTAGCGCGCGACACTACAGGTACATGTCTTGGGCACAGAGCCTTCTTTGCGTGCTTTTTTGACCATAACATATAGAGGTATTTTCACGCGAAAAATGAATTTTAAAAGCCGTATTACGTCTTACACTTGAAGTAGTTAAGCCCCGCCTTTTTCTCGGCGCGCTTTCGTATCACCGTCTCAATGGAACCTTAGACATTCTAAGTTTCTATAGTTTCCTGGTATAATCTTATTAGTTAAGACAAATGCTGCAGATAAGTATTGCTAAGAACGCGTGGTTCGATTTTATTATCAAGATGAATAACAGCTCTTTATATAAAATACGGGAGGTCACTTGATAGCGTTATATTCATCGTGCAGTTAAAGTTAGAGAGCGCGCGCATATTTTTGTTTTTGTTGAGCTCGCGCGAAAACGCACGAGACCCTCTACTCGGAAATATTAGAAAGCGCGCGCTCCAAAAAATTACACTTTTTATACATGTATGCGTATATATTATTTCATAGAAAGAGCTATAATTTTATTATTACTCGTGCGACGAAAAAATGCGTGATATCATAGAGACACACGCGTTTGAAATTTAAAATCCACAAAAATTTAAAAATACTGTCATGTGAGGGCTAGTAACTACCAATTAGTTATTATAAAACCGAGAAACTGAGAATTCTACTACATTGTAGATTTTCTTCCAGATTTTAGTCAGAGCCAATCAGAGATCTGTGACTTGGTGGTATACAGAGAAGACCGCTTTAAAAGAAAATGGATGCGCCCATAAAATGCATAATTAATGATATGTTTTTAGAAGTCGATTTACTATCTTGAGAGCTTCGTTGATGCTATAAGTAACAGTTAAAATGGTAGCTGAATCTTTCCTTTAATACTTCTACCAAGTCAAAGAACCGATCTGTAAACTTGAAACATTACTGTGAATGGCATTTTCCATATCTCAAACTCAGTTTTTTTTATAGACGCCATAGAAACGTGGACAGTAATGGGATACGCCTCAGTAGTACATGTAGATAATTCCACGACGTCCGTAGGGAGTAGCCCAAAGAGATATTACTATCCAAAATACGAACCATATATACTATAAGGAAAAAGTATTGGTTCATCTACTTTCTCCGTTTTAACGAAAGTGCATTTGTTTATACTCTTGATTATTATTTTTAATCGTCGTACTTACAAAATAACAATAATACGGAATAAATTGGCAACCTAAAACCATTTTAAAATCGATAGGCCAATAAATGTCTAAATCGAAAGAGTTATTGGCGGCCAATTATAAAAGGTACCCCGTAAATCGACGACTTAACCAAATTATAGGCAACAAAAAAGCGGCTTATTAATGGACCAACTATTGAAAAGGGCGGCGCGCGGCGTGAGAGCGCCCTACAACGGAGAATAAGAAGTTTTAATATTTATGGAGGGAAGAATTTTTAACAATAGGATCGGGGCAGAGGGGGATGGAGGGGGTAGGATATCATTTGGTATCGCGTTTTGACAGGCCGCGCGCGCCTTATTGCGAGAGAGCGAGAGAACTCCCAGAGTCGCCTGTCGCCCGTTCTTTACTTAATGTTGGAACGCGCAGTTAATCCTAGCTGATGGAAAGGCTTCCAGCGCCATCCGACGAAAGGAAAAGAAGCCAAAGGAGAGAAAAAATATTTGGATCGCCAATAACTCGGGCGCTAGCTCATTAATAAAAGGAACCCAATAAGGTGACGCTATCAGCACTCTCTCTACTTTAAAAGTCTCCGCGGCGCGCGCTGTTTGGCCAAAGCGGGCGAAGGGCCCGGAATCTATATCCTCTCCTATCCTCTCTTCTTCGCTTAAGACCAACGGGCTCAAGAAGGATTGCCTTGACACCCAGGTAAAGGGTGCGAGGATGCTCGAGGTCCCGTTCACATTACCACAAACTCTGTCGATAGTCAAAAATTATTCTATCGTATATTCAATCACTCTCACGCTTCCTTTGGTTAAAGGGTGTTGGGTAAACCAATTATCACAAGGTCTTTTAATCTAGCGACCATTTTTTTCTTGGTCATGTTAAGCTACCTACGCAATACAAATTTTATTTAAGGGAACCCTAAACGTCTCTAAATGTGTAGTTTACAATATTTTACTAATTCAAATTATGCCCCGTAATATGAAAGATTTTAAATTAATATTTTACTATTTCAAAGTATGTCCCGTAATATGAACTATTTTAAATTAATATTTTATTATTTCAAATTATGCCGCGTAATATGAACTATTTTAAATTAATATTTTACTATTTCAAATTATATCCCGTAATATGAAATATTTTAAATTAATATTTTACTATTTCAAATTATGTCCCGTAATATGAAATATTTTAAATTAATATTTTACTATTGCAAACTATGTCCCGTAATATGAAATATTTTAAATTAATATTTTATTATTTCAAACTATGTCCCGTAATATGAAATAATTTAAATTAATATTTTACTATTTCAAATTTTGTCCCGTAATATGAAATATTTTAAATTAATATTTTACTATTTCAAATTTTGTCCCGTAATATGAAATATTTTAAATTAATATTTTTTTAAATTACGTTCCCTAAGTACAAATATTTTGAATTCATATTTTTTAAATTACGTTCCGTAATAGCAAATATTTAAAATAAACATTTTTTTTTAAATTATGCTCCGTAATATCAAATATTTCAAACTCATATTTTCTTTAAAATAAGTTCCGTAATATCAAATATTTCAAACTCATTTGTTTAAATTACGTTCATAGCGTTATTGTTCTGCCAAGTAGGAGTATACGTTTGGAGTAGGAATTTTTAAACGAAAATGGTGCTATGATAATATCGTATTCCATTTAATTTCTTAATGGCATTTCTTCATAAGGGCAGTGCCGTTAACACGAGGCCAAACCGTTACCAACCGTAGACTTATGCTAAGGCGCTCTTCACTGGTAGTTCGCTTTTTCTTGAACACCGGTGCAATGTACGCGGAACACTTCTACAGGCGTTTGACCTATATTTGGTCTATTTTACAAACCTCTCAAAGTAGTTAGTAATTTCGCCATTTGAACTCTTAATCTTTATAAATCGCTTTCCAAATTGATAAATTCCTATCCCACAGTTCTTAAAGGACTAAATACCATTCGAAAGCTACTGAGTAATATTAATTTATAACGATAATCTCTTCTTAATTGCCTTTATATGGAAAGGCTGAATTCCTTTAATGAAACAAATTTGCAACAAGGTTCGAGATAAATCTCTTAAAGGAGTTGATTGCCGAAAGAATCCCGAGATAAAAGAGAAACTAACTTTCCCCTTTTGCCACGGTTACCACTGTAGTGATGTATGTAGAGTACAGCGAGTGGTTTCACGGAGATTTGGTCAATCGATACCGGTACGAAGCTAAATCTCCGAATCTGGTGGTCCTCCTTTTTTAATTAACCAGATTTCGTAATTCCGGAGCCAAGGAAGAGGGGATCTATACCCCACCCCACAGATACACGCGGATCTAGAAAGACAGAGGGAGAAAGAGGGTACCTCTATCGTGAAATTCCTTTTTAATAAGAACTACTCCAGGCAGGATCCTGGCGCCGCTGAAGACGGCGTGTATGGTACGCGCTTATTTCATTTCTTAACGTTGGTCTCTCCTATTCAGTTAATACCGGCGTGGACTGCATTTAAAGAGATTTGCTCGTGCGAACGGACAACTACTTGCCCGCGTAGCTCCAGAGTCGTCGGGCTCGCTGACATTGTTGGACTAAGGGTCCCCGTCACCTAGGAGCCTCCCGAACGCCTGCGACAGCCAGACTGTACCCGTACTTTGTATATTTAACCTTATAGTCCGTTGATACTCGAATTCGATAAAAATAGGATGAAAGGGACGACGAGGCTAGCTTTTCCGCTCTATCTTGGGGGGGGGGTGTATGTATGGTGCTTTAGAAACGCTTGGAATGTCCCCCTACTACCCCCCCCCCCCTACTCCCCGACTTTTACTCTTTTTTTTTTCAAAAAAGCTCGCCAACTTTTAGTTGGTGCTTAGATGCCACTTTCAGCTTCGAGATGGAATTCCCTACCTTTTAAAACTCTCGATTCCGCGGCGCATGGTCGCCTACTCCACCTCCCTTATACTATCCGCTCTTTTTTGGGGAGATTCGAAAAGAATGGCTTATTGAATGACGTTTTTTCGTCTGTCTGTAAAGTCTGGCTCCTTTAATAATAACGACGATTTTATTTATACTCGGTCTGGCGCGTCATAACGATGAACTTTTCAAAGTTTGGCCGTCAAAGTGAATTTTCGATTTCATAGGTTTTGGGTGAAGTTCTATTCGTGGATTCTGCGCTTTCCGTAAGCAATACGTTTACTTTCTTTGGGAAAGTAACAATCGCCCGGATAGTAATAAACTAATAACGCGCACCCTGGTTAACAGACAAGTTAAACCCACACAGACTGTTTACTAAAGTCAGTTTTAGCCTGTCTGATATAAAACCATCTCGTCAATTTTGATTCTTGAAGTAAGCGCTCCCATAAATCTACTGACCACGTTATTCAGGCCATAATTCTCAGATATCTTACGATAACTAGTTAGTCATATCGGTTTATCTTTTATAGGCTATTACCTTCACAAAGTATTCTAGTCTGAAATTGCATCTAATTAAAAATCCCAAATAATTGACCTGAACTGATAATTCATCTCATATTTATGTTATCTGTTAGCATATATATATCCTTGTGAAAAAAAATAAACAAAATCATAAGGAATATAATTTATGAATTTGCAAAATTGGTAACTGTGAGCCATCTGAAATGTGCTCGCAATCAATTCGGATTGATTTAGGACTTAAACAACCGGTGTACATTTTGATCAATATCAACTGATATGGTAGTATCGGAACGTAAATAGAGTTAATATTGGATTCAATTTAAATTTGAAATTGTGCAAATAAGTCATATTTGATCCAAACGGAATTGGATTACAACTGAATGGGTCTTAATTAACGTTGGATTCAAATTTTTACATGGTATCAGATAATTTTCGTTAGGGTTTGAGTAATATTACAAAGAAAGCCGGCCTATCACAATGAGCCGTTCTACTTTGACTACAATTGTCGGGTGACTTTGAAGTCAACTATACGCCGCTATTTTACGTTTGTTGTTTATACCTTGATCACAAGAGAATAGCTCTCTTAAAGGGAAGTACACTTTCTACTTAAAATCAAATTATTCACCTACTCCGGTGATGATAATGACTGTACACCGTAAACATTTGAACAAGGGGTCGTTCATAAATTTCGTAAAGTAGTAAGTGGGGACAATTTGAGGGGGCGCCGCACAGTGGGACGAAACGGGGGAAAAGTGGGCATTTGAGCAAAATTTTGTATCGATGTAAAATTATTTTTTTCGTATTTTATGATGACTTTATATCGATAGCATACATTTTATTCTGCGGAGGCCATAGAACCTGTTAAAGTGACTAAACTCGTTGACAAAACTTGCATACGTTTTGTGATCCTAACTAATTCTTGTATACTAAAAACCATAAATTAAAACCAATTACTTCTATGTTATATATGTATATTTTAGTCTGTTATTTGGCGCATTGTTTAAATATTTTTCCAATTTAAAAAAAAATTAGCTTTTTCTATGGACATCTAAAATCTAAGTTGTTTTAAAAAAGTGTAAAGATGCGAATAATTCTTAGATTTAAAAAAAAGATTAAATAATATTAAACAAGTAGTCATATTTCGCGATTCCAGAAGTATTCTAGTTTATAAATATCTATAACGCTTATCCATCCGGGTCCCTCTATAGCACAAATAAAATTATAAAGATGAAGCGCCGGAATGTTACGTCACATATCGTCATTCAATACCGGAAACTAAATTATCAATTATTTTAATAAATAAATGTTTTCAGATTAGTTTTCTAGGGTAAAACCATAAATAAATTGACTTAATTTGTGTAAGAAATTTCATAATGTTAAGGTGCTATTATAATTAAGGGTGGTTTGAGTATTTGTGAGAAATTTCGGGGTTCTTTCCTTTTGTTATTCTTCGTTACCAAGAAGGTAACGTAGCTGAGAACTCAGAGGCCACCCCGCAAAAATCTCGATGGGGGGCCCTCTTTTCAATTTTTTAATGGTGAGCGCCCCCCCCCCCCCCCCCGAAGCTCGGGCCCTCCCACGCCGCGGGCCCTGCGGACCATCAGCTACGTCACTGGAAAGTGGGGGTGTCGGAAAAGTCGTTACGTAATTTACGAACAGCCCCAAAGGCTAAACTTTCTACCTCTCCTCCAAAAAGCAAGAGTAATAGCAAGACGAGTAATCGGATTTGATCGTCTGTAAAGTTATGGTATACTTAAAAGTTGAGCTTCTCTAGTTTAATAGTTTAACATTTTAATGGTTTAGTTTAGTGTAAAAAGTGTACACTTTTAGTGCCAGAACGGACGATAAGTATTTAATATCAACCTTAGTTATACAGGGTGTTTCAAAAGGTTATGCAAAAATTTTAAGGAGTTGTAGGGCGTGAGTTGAGAAGTATGCCTGTTTTTCCCCCATTTTCCTACGATGCGTTAAAAGAGCGCCAGAGAGCTTCGAAATGTGGCCTACTAGCCCTGGAAGTAGGCTGCAACAAGTATAAAACCAACCAGCACAGAAATGCGAACATAAGGGTTTGGGTTCGTGTGATAGGTAAAAAAGGACTTTGTAAACATATCGAGATAACCAGCGTAAAAGGGTAACTTAAACAGTATTTAAAGTCCTTGCTGCTTGGTTTTGCGCTGGTTGCAGCCTACTTCCAGGGGCTAGTAGGCCACACTTTGAAGCTCTCTGGCGCTCTTTTAACTCATCGTAGGAAAATGGGGGAAAGACAGGCATACTTCTCAACTCACCCCCTACAACTCCTTAAAATTTTTGCATAAACATTTCAAACACCCTGTATAGTAATGTCATTTAATGAAAAATAAAGCGCTACAACTCCGCTACACCAACCCGAACTACTCGCAACGAGAGGGAGTAAAAGTACTCCATTACTTTTAAATCCCAGAACAGGCAAAAGGTATCGACCTACTCGCTCGCATCAATACCCTTTGGAAGATACGGTGAGGCATTAAGAGGATAGTTAGAGTTTTAAGATCTTGAATGACGCGGGATTTCTTGTTCCCCGGACACGGAGAATAGTCGGACGACCTTTCTTTTGCGCTAAGAAAAATATCTTGGCGGAAAAAAAAGGATGGGTTGGGCGAAAAAAAAAAGGCGAGGAATAGTTGGTAAGGACTCGTACCAAGCGTCTACGTCGTTGAGCAGTTAGGGAGGCTTCTCTTTTCTACGGATGGAAGTCGGACCGAATTTCCTTCTTATCTGTTCGCATTTATTTTTTAAGTTATTTTTTCCCCTTCTTCTATGGCGCGAGGGCTTTTTTCGACTTTCGCTAATGGTTCTTTAACTATTAGAAATAGACGCGTACAGCTCGAGAAAAGGGCCCGTATACTCGGGGTTTTTTCTTTTTGATATCCAGAAATATTTCATTCCCGGTTCAAATACGTACAGATACCAGAATATTCACTTTCGTCATTTTCTTGCCATTTTCTTCGATCAAAGGTTTTAAATGAAACGGAAAGATTCGGTATTACTCGCTTATGTTTCCGTCGTATGACAGAATTATTGGACGGGGAAATATCAATTAAATCAAGTGATAATCACATTGCGAAACGAAACAAAATTAATAATAAAACGTTTTAAAATTCACAATAAATTGTGAGACGTAATATTACGTCTCACAATTTATTTTGTGAATATTACGTCTCACAATTTATTTTGTGAATATTACGTCTGATAGTTTATTTTGTGAATATTACGTCTGATAGTTTATTTTGTGAATATTACGTCTCATAGTTTATTTTGATAATATTATGTCTCATAGTTTATTTTGTGAATATTACGTCTCATAATTTATTTTGTAATATCAACTCCATAAAGTACCCTAAAAATAAATTAAATTAAATGTTTTTTTCGGGGAATTATGAATAAATCATTTTTAATCGTATATATGTATGATACATTGGATTTTAATCGGTATTTAATCATGATTTAATTATACGAAGCTGTACTAAAAATCAAAAGAAGTGATCCTAATTTGTGAATACTTTAAAATATATTTAAAAAAATAATTATTGAAATTAATTTTACATAGTATGTAACTCTTTTCGTCCCACGATTGATTTTTCTTCCAACTTCAAATCGAATTTTATTTCTAAATACCGATTTTCTCTGCCTCTCGGTTTTCAATTCAATGAAATAATATTAATTAGTTAATCGTATTTAATATTCTACATCGACGACACCGTTGAATTTGCATTTTTTTCCTCTAATTATTAATTTAAAAAAAACTATACAGGGTGTTTCAATGAACACAATTTTCGGGAAGGTTTTATCGGTAAAAAATCAGTCAAAACTCTCTAATGAACATCGATTTAATGAGAGGGATTCGTAGTAAAGATATGGGCTCCAAAAACTAACTCCTTTACTTCAACAAATTCATTAAACGGAGCACAATTATAACCCATGTTCATTAATTTTCACCTACTAGAAACACCTTGAATATTAACCATCAATATGAAAGTGAACCGTAAAAAGTACGAATAGTCCTTTTTACAAAGTAACGTTTCAATGTGGCTCTTACGTCACAGTCTCTTACCTTTACAAGGCTACGATCGCGCGCTACAGTCGCCAGAAGAATATAGGTTTTTCTAGCGCGCGTGCAAATCACTCGTGCAAAGAATATACTAATAAAAGCCGTGTCTTGTGACGTAAGAGCAACATTTTAACAAGTTGGGCAAGACCACTTTTTATTTTATAAAATCAACTATGGAAAAACGATACGGATTGATATGGTTATTTTATTCAATTTATAAATATATCTTACCATAAATATTTGCGCGAAACGAAATTGCTAGTGAAAATTTCGTATAGAAGAAGGGCAATATGCGAACGAGACCTTGGGTGGGTGGCGGTGAAGATGGCCGTAAAGGAGTAAGAATAATAGAAGTCCCCGTTACTTTGAAGTCGGAAAAGATCCCTTCCTTCTATTCAACATGTAGTTTTTTTCTCCTTTTGAATCCTTCACCTTCTTCTTCCTTGAAAGGAAGTAGGGGGGAGGGGGTTTCGTGAAAGGAAGAAGACCGTCGAATGACTTTCAACAGATAACGATTAATATTTTTTATTAGCGAACTTTCGTTTAAAATATAAGAAAAAAAACGGTATAATAGTGAAAAGGAAACCGAACTTTTTCTTTCGTTGGAGAGTGTGGTACTCGTTAAATTAATAAGCAGCTTATTTCTTTTACTCGCAGCACGGATTAAAAATTGCCCGTCTAGCCGGAAGTAGACGGAAATATATGAATATCACACTAACGTTTCGAAAATTTCACCTTCATTTTGGTTAACAGTCTCAATTTTTATTTTCATTAAATTAATTTTTAAATATAAGTTTACGAAATTGTGTAAATTAATCCATTGAATCGGTATATTTCGAACTAAAGAGCTACAAATAATATTTGTAGGTACGTATTTTTAAAATATGTTAATTCTAAACAAGATTGGAAAAAATTAAAATAATCACGTGTTTTTTAGAAGAAACCTAAATTTTTAGGCTTAAGCCTGGTTTAATTTCAAGTACTTATTCGTTATTAACAAAGTAACAAATGTCTGTGCTTAGATTACACTTAACGCAATTGATTTTTTGAAGACCAATATTAAAAAAAAACACTTACATTTTTTATCGAACATATTAAATTGGTATTTTCTATAAAAAAGATTTTTTTTCCTAAAAAAAACCACATACTGTTTTTAATAAAACGTTTTTTTGGAGTCACGGTTTTTAAAGGATTTAATGAAACCATAATAACTTGGAATTTAAATTTTATGACGGCAGGGATTTTTACTTAGCTTTGTAATAATTATCACAAAAACCAACGTTTGATAGGGCTAATCTTTGATCCTGTAAATTTAAATTAACTTTGTTTTATATAATATAGATATAATTTATTTTTTCTTTTTTCCATTTTTTACTCTTGCTGTTTTATTTTAAATATTCATTATAACTAAACCCCTTAAGGAGGGCTTACAAGTCGCAAGTTGACTTAGCCCTCTAATCTCTGTAAAGCATTTTTTTAATAGTAAATTAAAATTCAATTCAATTCAATTCAATTGGCTTTGATATTAAACCTATTTTATATTGGGATTTAAAATAACTTTAATACCATAGTTTCTAAATCGGAACAAATTCCCCTTTTATTTCCAAATTTTAAACGATATTCCAGCTAATAATTCTAAGCTTATTTCCAACGAAATATTCGTACAATGAGACTTTGCGCTTATTTGGTTTAGATGGCTAGATCAAAACGGTCATTAATTAATGAGCCTTAAGGCCCATTCCTTGTTTACCTTAATTAATTTCGGTTCTAATTAACCTTAATATACAATTTCCAATACGTAAATTTTATTACGTAAATATTTCGGTTTATATTTTGGGAATATTTGGAACGCTTTAGATTTGAGAAATTGGAAACGAACTTAGGCAAGAATATAATAGCTAGCGGAGTGGGAAGTCAATCGATGTAAGAGTTTCTCTTTTGATCGCTCTCGCTCCGATCACGCTGATTATATTTTCTATTTTTAGTTTGGACGAGATAAAGTCAAAATCCTTTATTTTATTAAACATTCTTTGACGCGATGCGCGCGGTTATGTAGGGCGAGTGGGGTGGCTCGTAAGAGGGAGGTTTGTGGGGTAGCTCGTAAGAGGGAGGTTTGTGGGTGAAGAACCAATATAAGGAGGCGCCCGACCAAAAGGGGAAATGCTTTATAATCCCGACTTTAATCTTGTTTACGCTCTAGCCAAGCCATTTTTGGAAAGCTTTTACAGCGCGCCGTTCTCCTTCGGCTGACGGTCAAGCCGCGCCGATAGTGGAAAGGGGGGAGGCGAAGTTCCTCTTTTCGATACAACGGCGCCGCTTGCGGCTTAATCAAATTTATGCAAATAGGCTTTCAGCGCGGCTACCAACGAGTGAGCCACGCGATAAATGCGCGCCCGGAAAAATGTCAGAGCTGCGCGCTCCCAAACTGTTTCTGTCCGCGTATAAAGTCGTCTCTTGATACGCGGAATTGCTTCGGCGCTCGATCCATGTAGAGAGTCACCGACCGAGCCTTACTCGTAGACCAGTAACTTAGTCGAACAATAATGGTTCGGAAATTCTTTTTGAAGTTGCCGCCGACCGCTCTCTCGAATACTACTCTCTATACTTCGGAGGCTTTCGTCGCTTTTAATGACAGCGGGGGGTACGGGATGGGTTCGGTTCCGGGGTTACAGATAGCGATATAAAATGACCCCCCCCCGAATATGGGTGCCATTTCTTGTAGGTTTTGGTCTCTTTTCGTTACTTAAATTTCTTTGAAAAAAGGGTCATTTTCGTAGCGACGGCTTGTTTGTTAGGTCTAAATTAAATAAAGCGCTCAACTGCCAATACCACTTCGCGCAAAGAGAAGTTAACTAATAACGTCGGAGCTAGGACTTTTAACTCGGTTATGTTTTATTCCGCCTATTCCCCAAAACCACTAGATGGCGTGCGTGAAATGCTATTTTCGTCTCGCATCCGATGGGGAACGTAACCATCTAAACGATTTTATCTTTTTTCGCCGAAACCAAGATGGAATTTTATTGGCTATTATGGTGAAAAAAAAGCGAGCTTACCAAAAGATATTTAAGCGCTTATTTAGTTTTTATATCATAAACCCTATCGCTATAACGAGTCTAGCGTTCTCGAATAAATCGATCTGTACTTTTCTCTAAGTAACGGTATAGGATCTTTACTTTAGAAGGCCAAACTGTATTGTAAAATACTAAGAGTCTTTTCGCTCAATGAAGTAGATTATAAACTAGAGATCGATAATTCAAATCTGCATCTCGCGGGACAAAACAAAATCAACGGAAAGACAACTTTATCATTAAACGTTGTCGCCATCTATCTATAAACTCCAAATATAATAAAACCTAGTACGACTATTAAAGGCTAGATGAGCCGTATATTTTATTACATTTAGTCCCAGGTAACAGATATTTTTAGAATCAGACCTATCGGAGTAAACGAAGGTAAAGTTGTAGACGACTCCTTTAAAGCCCAGTTTGTAAAATTCCCATTTGCTGGAGCAAATAATAATTACTCAACTAAATTGGAAAAAAAAATTTAAAGTTGTAAGTTTTGATAATATATTTAATCAGAATTTTTTTTTAATTTGACAGACAATTGCTCTGATCAATTTGTAGATACGTTAAGCCTTAGCCTAACTTAACCCAATGGGCTTTATCCCTATTTCCCTCAAGCGGCGGTTTTCGGAAGCTTGCGTGTGGAACATGGTGAAGCAGACGCTATTTAAACAGGGATGCCGTGCAATATCCAATCTAAATTATTTATTTCACATCGAAAATGAATGGTAACCCTGTTTTCCAGCGACTTATTAACAGGGTTGCCATGCATTTTCGATGTGAAATAAAGCTTCCGAAAACCGCCGCTTGAGGGAAATAGGAATAACGCCCATTAGTGCATATTAAAATACAATTTGCGCGTGATAATACGCCGCCATGTTAGGGTATAATAGCCCGTAAATAAGCCTCACAATGTAAAGGTACAGTCACGCGGTAAATCATCATTTTGAAATCGGTAGATTATGAAATGTAAACAAAAAGACGGCTTTAATACAATACCTAATAAATATTTATGAAATTCGGAAGATGGAGCCAGCACGATTTGATAAAGTTCGTTATTCAGAAAAAAATTGTGTTGCGAGAATATCCAAAGCCTGATTTTAGATCTCTAGTTTATATTCTACCACCATGCAGGACCTCCATGTGAAGTAGCACCCTTGTGCCAGTAGCGCGCGCAACAGTATTAACCCGTATGCAAGTTGGTTTTTGCGCCTTCCGCCTAGTGGGTAGGGTTCTTAGGGTATTCGTATTAAAGTAAGATTAGGCTAATTTTAAAGCGATTCAAATTAACACCGAAAAGGAAATACAGATTTGGTAGCATTGCAAGTATTTATTAATTAGCTTCTTGATCAACTTTTAAAATAATAATAATCATCCAAAATTAAGAAAATGTATACGCAAAAATCTTAAAAATTAAAAACAGTATTCATATTTATCAGGAAGAGTAAATTATCACTTAAAATTATTTTTACAATGGCGGCGCTAGGATATTTGGGTTAGGTATGCTAAGTATTATTGAAGTCTCCACTGGAAGGCTGGTCCTCCAGTCTCTGGTCCTCCAGTCTCCGGTCCTCCAGTCTCCACTGGAAGGCTGGGCCTCCAGTCTCCGGTCCTCCAGTCTCCACTGGAAGGCTGGGCCTCCAGTCTCCGGTCCTCCAGTCTCCACTGGAAGGCTGGGCCTCCAGTCTCCGGTCCTCCAGTCTCCACTGGAAGGCTGGGCCTCCAGTCTCCGGTCCTCCAGTCTCCACTGGAAGGCTGGGCCTCCAGTCTCCGGTCCTCCAGTCTCCACTGGAAGGCTGGGCCTCCAGTCTCCGGTCCTCCAGTCTCCACTGGAAGGCTGGGCCTCCAGTCTCCGGTCCTCCAGTCTCCACTGGAAGGCTGGGCCTCCAGTCTCCGGTCCTCCAGTCTCCACTGGAAGGCTGGGCCTCCAGTCTCCGGTCCTCCAGTCTCCACTGGAAGGCTGGGCCTCCAGTCTCCGGTCCTCCAGTCTCCACTGGAAGGCTGGGCCTCCAGTCTCCGGTCCTCCAGTCTCCACTGGAAGGCTGGGCCTCCAGTCTCCGGTCCTCCAGTCTCCACTGGAAGGCTGGGCCTCCAGTCTCCGGTCCTCCAGTCTCCACTGGAAGGCTGGGCCTCCAGTCTCCGGTCCTCCAGTCTCCACTGGAAGGCTGGGCCTCCAGTCTCCGGTCCTCCAGTCTCCACTGGAAGGCTGGGCCTCCAGTCTCCGGTCCTCCAGTCTCCACTGGAAGGATGGGCCTCCAGTCTCCAGTCTCCACTGGAAAGCTGGGCCTCCAATCTCCGGTCCTCCAGCCTCCACTGGAAGGCTGGGCTTCCAGTCTCCGGTCCTCCAGTCTCCACCGGAAGGTTGGGCCTCCAGTTTCTGGTTCTCCAGTCTCCAGTTGAATTGTTAGGGTCGTCTTAGTAGTAGGATTTGGGGGAGACTTTTTAATTTCGTAGCTCAGCATGTCTACCCCCGTAGAACCGCCACTGTATTTCAACTTGCAAATTCGACCCGGTATACGCTTAAATAAAACCTGTTCAGCGATTAGCCTAGAAGTAGTAATACAGAGAGCCAGGACACACTTGTAAAAGCGTTATATTTTAAAGCGCGCGTTGCTTAATATTTCAACTTAGAATTTCACACGCGCCTCCTAAAAGAAAAAAATGTGGGCGCTCGCTATCAACTTTAGTCTTACAAATGAAAGTAACATAAACATGTGACTATTTTATTCAGTGACTCAAGCGCATGCGTGTAGAAGGGTGGGGGCAGGGAGAGGGTGGCATTTATTGAAGCGCCTGTTCCCGTAATGGTGTTTTCGTTTTTTTGATAGATCTATTTGAAAAGGAAAACAAGAAGATTGGAAAGTGAGGCTATTTCGTGGAATTACTCGCTTTTTAATCAACTTTTTAGTGTTGCGGTGTCGCTCTCTTTGTAAGCCTCTGGCAAACACGTTAAAGCGGGAAAAGGGGGGGCCTTTTTTATGGCGCCCAATTTTGATCTTGCTCGTATAATGTCATGGAAATGTGTTCCTCGCTTCGGTGAAAGACCTCTTTAAAATCGGGCTTTTTCTCACGTTAACCTCCGCTATAGCCGCGTGCCAAACTCGGGATAAAAACTCTTCGGGGAATTGAAGTTTTAAACGTCTTTAAGCCTTGTTTCCAAAAAAGAGCGTTCTAAAGGGAGGGGGGGGGAGGTTTGTGTGTTTGGCGGGTAGATTATCCGACGTTTTAAAATTTACACAAAAAATAACTAAAAAACCTACTGAGACGAAGTTTTACATTGTGACTTTGAAACGGCTCCGGGTGTCGCGTTACTAATGCCCTTTTTCGAAACGGCTCCGGATGTCACCCTTTTCCTCTTAAAGCGCTCGGAGCGTTTTTTGAGCCTTCAAGGATCTCAATTAGAAGTGGAACGTCAAGAGTCGAAAGAGCAGAAAAAATTATGTCTAAAACACATCAGGAATTGTACCTTTTACGTTTATTTTAGCGGTAAGTATTCCAAGAGATAGGTTGGCGAAGTGGTTAGCACTTTTGCCTCGCAGTGACAGGAGCCGGGTTCGATCCTAATCTATCGCATTGGGTGAAAATCCCGGAACAACTTCTTCCCACTGGTTAAAGGGATTTTGTTCCGAGGTTCCTTTTTGCATAAAAACTTGTTGAGGGTAATGGTAATAGTAATTGTTGGCTAGCGTGGCATGAAGGGCTTTCCACCTAGGAGTGCTCTCAACAAACAAAAGGAGAACGCAGCTTGCCTTTAATCACGCTAACGCAGTGTTGTGTACAAGTTCCATTGTTTTACGGGCGAGGGGGGGAGACAATTTCTGAATTTTCCCCTTCCGCCGGCAGCAGGCGTTAAAGCGTCTAACCAATGAAAACTGTACGCAAGAAAATGCACGACTTTTGACGGGTTGCGTTCTCCTTGTGTGGGGTGCTGTGTTTGTTATTCCTAGTTGCCACTACCCTCCTACGCGGTATAACCCAATCACCCGAATTAACAAATTTAAAAGTCACTCGATTATTGTGCCTAAGGCCCCTAAGGTGGGGCCTCGGGTATTAGCCTAGCCACAAACAGCTCGAGCTCAATTCACAATTTATTGCAACTAACAAAAAATATACAATATTATATACGGGCAGAATTATTTCGCGGCGTTTGAAATATCCTCTTCCGTACCTCGTGATAGAAGATCCAGCCAATCATATTCTGGGAGTTTTCCATCCACTATTACCGGAGTCAGCGCGGGAAACTAATTAAATTCAAATAAATATGACTCTTAACTTAGAAAAAGAGTGTTAATCGTAGTCTATACAACATTTTAAATATCCCTGTCAAAATTTCAATATTTTCAGTCACGAATCACTTTGTTTTGTCGTTTTCGATTTCACCATTGCGCCTTGGGGAACAACAAAAATAAACTTTTGTAAAATAGGGGGAGGGGGGAGGGAACGGGAGACGCCCTTCGTAATAGAATAATATTTCTCGACAAAATTAAAATTAAAATTGGGAAGCAAATTTACCTGGGCGACTGAATCATTAATTTCAAAAGGTGTGAACTAAAATTAATCGTTTTGGGAAAAGGCGAGTTCCCTCCTCCGCCATCTTGCCATCCGCCACTATATCGCTTCGCCTGGCGAAACCTTCATTTATTTAGTGTGTGTGTGAGAGTGGGAGGGATGGGGCAGAGAAAGAGTTATAATTAACTAGAAATTACTATTCTCCTTGTACCGAACGCTAACACACTTTATTAAATACGCGCTTTTCGAGTTAATAGCTCTTTCTTGGCGAGAATAATTAAGGTTCTCTTTTCGGGGGCCACGTTGGCCGCCAAAAATGAATCACCTTGTCAGAAGCGAGCCGCCGTTCACTTTGGCGAATTTTTAGCCTCGGCACAAAACCAATCTGATTAATTTGATGCTGGCCTTCTTTGTGGCCGTTCTCGATGAAGTCCGTTCCATTAATTAAACTTTTATTCGTTGCCTTCCTTTTATTGTTTCGTTCGATTGAGTTATAGATCCCTATTTGTTTATTTTTATATTGAACAGGATGCTCATAATTGTCGAAGTACTATTAACAACGCGGTGTTGAAGATCAAATTAATACATTTTCTAGAAAGTAAATGCCCTTTCTTTATTTCTTTCCTCATTCTTCAATATTTGCTCGTCGTTAGTGATTCTTTCCAGTCGTAGATTATCCTATTTTAGCGTAATATCTCTATGAGGAGTTTTATATTCATTGGAATTTGTTCACAACTTACAAGGAGACGACCCGAGGTGTAACCCACCAATTTTGTTCAAACTAAAGGGAAATTTCTCCATAGGCAATCGTTTTGCCATGGCAACCAAAAATGGTATTGACAACACAAAATGGAAATTTTCCCATTGAAAATAACATGAGAATCTGACCAATTTTAAGGGTACCCCCCTTTTAAAAAAATTAAATTTTTGAAAATGCTAAAAATAGAAAATATAAATAAAAAATTAATGAAAAAGTTCGAAATTGATTAAAATTTTGACAGGGGTACGGTCAGATTCTCATGTTATTTTCAATGGGAAAATTTCCATTTTGTGTAATCAAAAACATTTTTGGTTGCCATGGCAAAATGGTTGCCTATGGAGACATTTCCCTTTAGTGTTTTTCAAGTAACATGAAGGTCTACCAAATCCCCGAATTTGAACACCTCGGGTCGTCTCCTTGTTAGTAGCAAAACCGGGAAATTTTAAAGTGACTACTCAATACATTCGCCGAAGTTTCGTACGATCTACTGAAAAATTATTTAAGAAATATCGAAATTAACTTAAACATCCTGAATTTAGAATTGAACAGTAGAAATCAACTTGAAAATCTCGAAATCAGAATTGAAAAGTGGAAATCAGAATTGAAAAGTGGAAATCAACTTGAAAATCTCGAAATCAGAATTGAAAAGTGGAAATCAACTTGAAAATCTCGAAATCAGAATTGAAAAGTGGAAATCAGTATTGAAAAGTGGAAATCAGAATTGAAAAGTGGAAATCAACTTGAAAATCTCTAAATCAGAATCGAGATTAACTTGCCTAAAGTGGAGTGTTTAGTTTAGCGCTTTACCTAATGAGCGATATTTTAGTTTGGTGCTTCACCTAATGAGGGATATTTTAGTTTGGTGCTTCACCTAATGAGGGATATTTTAATTTTAGTTTGGTGCTTCACCTAATATTTTAGTCGAGCGTCTCACCCAATGAGGGAGATTTCAGTCGGGTTCTTCACCTAATGAGGGATATTTCAGTCGAGCGTCTCACCTAATGAGGGAGATTTCAGTCGGATGCTTCACCTTATGAGGGATATTTTAGTCGAGCGTCTCACCTTATGAGGGAGATTTCAGTCAAGTGCTTCACCTAATGAGGGGGATTTTAGTCGGGAACCTCGCCTAAAGGAGGTGATTTGAGTTGAGTGCTCGCCTAAAGGGGGATTTTAATCGGGTACCTCACCTAAGGGGGTGATTTAAGTTGCACGCTCGCGTAAATAAAGATTTTAGTCCGGAACCTCTCCTAATGCGGGTGATTTGAGTTGAGCGCTTGCCTAAAGGGGGATTTTAGTCGCGTATGTCGCCTAAGGGGGTGATTTGAGTTGCACGAACGCGTAATGGGGGATATTAGTCGGGAACCTCACCATAAGGGGATTGTAGTTGGGTACCTCGCCTAAAGGAGGTTATTTGAATTGCACGTCCGTGTAAAGGGGGATTTTATTCGAGCACCTCACTTAAAGGGGTTGATTTAAGTTGAGCGCTCGCCCAAAGGGGGATTTTAGAGGGGCACCTCACCTAAAGGACGTGATTTGAGTTGTAGGTCCGCGTAAAGGGGGATTTTGGTCCGGCACCTCACTTTAAGGGGGTGATTTAAGATGCACGTTCGTCTAAAGAGGGGGATTTTAGTCGGGCACTTTAGGTAAAGGGGGGATTGAAGTTGCACATCAGCTAGAAATGAGTCTTGGGCCCGCTAAAGGCAGTCTTACCCGGTCCGAGCCCGCCTCGAAGTGGGTCGTGTTTTCAATTTCAAGTTTTTGGTGGGTCGGGTCGGGTTAGGTCGGGCTTTTTATATATTAGTGATCGGGCCTTCAAGTTTATATTTTATTCACAACAGCTGCAATCACTAAATACAGAAAGCGAATCATTATCACATGTTAATCATACTCTTTTCACGTTCACTAATTTTTAACTGTTTATCAAAGAGCTCCAAACGCCATCTACTGACAAAATTTGAATCTGGCATTTAGTAGAAAGTGCAAGTTTCTCGAGTCGGGCCGGGTTTCAATTTTATGGGGTCTGTTCTGGTCTGGTTTAAAATTTTAAAAATTTCCTCGGGCTGGGCCGGGTTAGGTTTCAACTTTGGCGGCCAGGCCGGGTCGGGTTTTCGAAATAAATAATTTTGGAGGGCCGGGTCGGGTCGGTTTTCAATTTGGTATTTTTAAATGGGGTTGGGTCGGGTCGGGCCGGGCTTTAAAACGAGCCGGCCCGACTCATCTCTAACATCCGCCTAAAGGAGGGATTTTATTCGACCATCTTGCCTAAAGGGGGGGACTTTTCTATCCAGTTTGATTTTTACCTTGAGGTTATCATAAAGAGAAATATTTTCCTCTTGAGCCTCGCTTATAGACGTAGATTTTTTTTAGCTTATCATAAAGATAAGTATTTTATCCGGAGACATTCACCAAAAGAAATTACTAACCTAATGTAGGCCTTTTAAATTTTATTTTTAATAGTGCAAAGTGAAATACTATTAAACCAAGAACATGGTGTTTGGAGATGGGAATCAAATCCTTTACTTAATTAACATTGTAAAGGTACTAACGTCTAAGTCGTTTTAGGAATTCGCGATAAACTTACAATATTAACATGGTCGGTAATACGAAACGCGTTCTCCAAAAACGAAAGACGGCGAGGCGAGACAAAGCGCGTGACGATGTCATCCGGGCTATTTTTTTCCGTTTATCGCTAATGATCAAGGCCTGTTAACGCGTTTTGACGCTTTTTTTCGCGTCCCCGAGTGTCATTCGATGGTTCTTAAACCGTCTACGTCTTACGCGTATACGATTTTTCCTCCTTCTGGGCTCATCTAGGCAAACCTCGGGTTCCATGGCTGAAGGAAATTATGACTTTAAAAGTTTTACTCCGGGGACACTCTTTATTTTTTTCGCCAAACTTTTTTTAATACCGGAGCTGGCTGAAAGTTGGCTCGTACTAAAACGCGGAACCGTTAGTGGCAATGGCCCATTATGCCCGCACTGTAATTTCTCGTAATTAATCAGGGAGAGCCGACGGTTCTTGTAGCAAGCTGGTGCCTTCATTTTTTAATAAAGAGCTTGTGTGCCTTTTTACGCGGGGGAAGGGTGGGGGTGAAAGGGAAACGGAACATGGAAGAGAAGGCGAAGGCTTAGCGGTAATGTTCTTTTTCTTGGGACTTGGCTATAAAAATGCGATAAAAGACTACTGCATGAATGAAATTTCTTACCCCGTTTTCGTGTCGAGTTACATTATGGCCTTTTTTACTTCTTTATTATTATTATCTTTTTTTTCCCTCTTCCTATCTAGTGTCATATTTCGAAATGCGCGCTGGCAAATGCGATCTTGTAGGTTTGATTTTAAATCATGACCATCTTTATGGGTTTTATACTATTTAAAAGATTATACACTGGTATATAGAATTATTTTGGAATTTATTCGGCGCGGTAATGGAATGCATCTAATTAGTATAAGATGATAAGCTACGATTTATGACTAAAATATGTCTGGTCGTATTTTTTTACGGTGGAGTGTCTACGTAAATGTATTCTAGTTATACGTTACGTGGATAAATTTTTTTATGGTCCTGACTCCTGAGTTACAACCTTAAACATGAGCTTGTACGGAACTTTCCGTATCGTATCACTTTCAAATTCGAACAACAATTTATTAAAACCAAGATATAAATTATTTTAGTAGTACAGGTCTTAAAAGTAGTTTCCATGACTAGGCTATAGTAATGGTAGGGCATTTAAAAACACACGAGACCCTTATGTTGGCAACATGGTGCTACATCGCTTTTATGCCCATCTGAAGCCAGATTTTACGACCTAAGCAGCAGTTGACACTTTCAATACTAATTTTGAAAACAAATCTTAAAGCTAAAGTTTCGAGAAATTTATTAGAGGTAAGAAAGTTGGATTTGGAGAAACGCTAAAAATCGTCTGAACAAAGTCATTATCCCTAAATATGAATACAGAGTATCTCAGGGCGATCGGCCAGGCAATGGTCCTCAAAAATATGAGTATATTTGATGGAAAGGGAACTTTTCAATTTGTAAATTTCAGCAAAAAAGGGAAAGATTTCGTAGTAAAAATTATTTTTAGGCGTCAGACCAAACGTTTCAATGAAATAAAATTTGTTCCATCGAAATTTTCACTTAGATATTTTTGGCGAATTTTAATGTTTGGTCAAAAGATATTTTTTATTTACTATTCTTTTTCAAAATAATTCTGACACGTTTTTTATTTAAGTTAAGTATGCCTCGTTATTCTTTGGAACAGCGCGCGTTTATGATAGAACGATTTATTGGTGATGGAAACCTAACTACCACACTGTACTCCGAGTTGTTCGTAACTTTGAAATTTACGGTAATGTCAATCCAAAATTCTGAGGACCGGGTTATCATCCCATCAACAGGGAAGATATCGATCTCGCCTAATTTGCTGCTTACCCTCGAGCAAGCGTTAGGACCGCTAGCAACGACTTGGGATTGTCAAGGGCTTATGTCTTAACCACCGCCACTTCCATCCTTTCCGAGCAATCCTCCATCAGGCACTGCATGATGGGGATATGACTTTTGCAACTGGCTTCTGAACATGGCCCACGAATACTACTAGTAGTATCTGATGAATGCTCTTTCTCAAAAGATGACCTGCAAGATCGACAGATTTATGCCCGCTCGACTTCTTCCTGTGGGGTTTCATCTTGGATCACGAATATTGAACGCCTGTCACCACTGTTGAGGAATTCCGCCAGAGGATCACCGACGCTTGCCGTCTCGTGTCTCCTGATGTAATTCAGAGGTCATTTCGCAATATGGTTACTCGGGCCAAGATCTGAATCGCAGCAGAAGGAGGAATTATTGAACCATACCTATAATTAAATATTTTTACCTTTTAACTCTTTTGACCTTTTTTCTTTAATATCTTTTGTCAATAAAGAACAATATCACTAGCCTTTTTTATGGACCAATAACATGTCCTGATGCATCTAGTAGGTCTTTAATGTTTGATTGTTTGACTGAATAAAAATCTTAGTATTTGGTACATGAATAGTGTTATGCTTGTAGCTTAATTTAGAAATGGCCCCGCAAAAGCTATTTAGGTAGTACCAACTTGTTTTTGTTAATAACGTAATATCTAAACGAAAGTTGTCCTTTTTCGATGGAAAAAAAATTATTTGTAGGTTCGAGAGTATGCTCTACAACTTTATCATTGAAACATTTTGTTTGACGCCTATCGGGGAAAAAATTATTTTTAAAGAACTACGATATCTTTTTAAAAATTCCCTTGTCAATAAATAGACAGAGAAACTTCAGAATTCCAGATTAAATAGCTCTTGATAAAAATGCCCTAATATATATAATTAGAAAAGATTGAAAAATACTTTAGAATGAAGGTTTTGTTACGTTTCCTAAACGACTTTCTGTAAATTGTTCTTAAAGGGAATATAACCTGCAAAGCAATCTTTATAGAAGACCCCTTCAATTTTTCAAATTTCCCTGTCCAGTGACGCCAAACATTTCTAAAGCCAAAGGCAAGAGCGGCCAGAGCTGCAAACGTTGGTGTTCCACACCAAATACCTGAGGTTATATTCCCTTTAACTAAAAAATATTTATAATACAAAATGCAACGGGGAAATGAAAATCTTCGGTATATATTTGTACGATTTCGGCCGTATTGAGATATTTTCATTCGGTTATAGATCGACGAGACTCCCATTAACTGTTACCAAACAACAATCGTCTGGACGTCGTGATTAAAAGTGCCGGTAACGTCTGGTTGGGCGTGAGCGCTTTTTCAGATAGAAGGTAATGGAATGGTAGCGCGAGCGGAACTTTCTGGTTTCGCTCCATTGCCCAGTAAGCAATCAACAGTTGAGCCGGCCGATCTCTCGCGTGCGTGCCGTGTGGTGTGAGACTGCCACTAGCCGCGCGTGTGTGTGTTTATATACGAGTCGCGCGCGTATAAAATAGCGGCTCCTTATTACAGCTCGGCCATTGCCGCGGTGGAGTCCCTTAACAGATCGACTTCCCCGTCTTAGCCCAACCAAAACGATATAAATTGGTCACTCTTTGCACGCGTAGGAGCGAAAGTTGAGATTGCCCCCGATCATTCGACGCTTTTGGCCTCCCAGAAAAAGTAATTGGAGATTTCGTTCTCTCTCTTTTCCGACGCCTACCCACCCAAGAAACTGCGCCTCGAGATTCTATAGATTGGTCACCCAAGAAAACGAGAACGTGCGTCGACACTCCGACTGTCTAACTAGACAAACGCCTTATATATCGTTCCCACCCACTATACTCGCGCCAAGATAGACTTTTAAAATTTTGCAACCTTTCTCGACTTGGTATTACTCCCCGTACGCTAATTCGCAACACCCCCCCAAAGCTTTTAATGGATTTATCAACTCTAGCATTATCGATTCGTTCGAATAAGTCCGCGCAACGTTTCTCCTCAATTACTCGAATCCATCTAGGCACTACTACATTTCAAAATAGACTTATGAAAGAATTCCCCGGCGATTCGAAAGCTTTTCACTTGGCCAAAGTTATTCAACACTTCTCTTTTCCGACCATCGCGATTCTAACTACGCTATTTCGCTTACGATCGCCAGATTATCACGTTTACTCTGGAGTTTTTTATTCGTCCCTTTCCGGTTCCCGTATTTTAAAATCACCGGATATAGAGTTTAAAAAAAAATATCGTATATATTTTTATAAAAATCCCCGTAGAGAACTATAAAATTTAAGTTATATTTCAACCGCCAGGGTATAATTATGGTACGCGTTCAAAAGAGCCGACAGTATTTTACGTAATCGATAAGTTGTAGGCTTGAAAAGCGTGACGTTGTGTATTCGGCGGTGCTGCCCCCTATTTTGTGTTCCTCCATTCATTATTCATGCTAATTAGAATGAGTGTGCTAGATCCAATGGTAATTGCCCCGTTCTACCCTATTAATATCGCTAATGGTCGAATTTGGCTGGTGATTACTGGAAAAGGTTTTCAAAAGGGGCTCCAGTCTACCTTCACCCGAATGTCGCGAGTTTCACTTGACTAGTAACCGATCTCTCCACCTATCAAGCCGTTATTGTGTCGCCTGCTTTTTCCATTTTTCAAATTTCGCGATTGCTGTGGTAATTTTTACTAGCACCACCCAGATTTCAACGCAGTTACGTAATTCAACTATTTTTACAGGAGTTTAATTTAAAAAGTAACCTTATATTTTAGCTATTCAGGATAAGCTAGTAGCTAGAGTATATATTTATTTATATTTAGGGAGAATGAATAGGCGATCAGAGGTGGCCGGGCTCTGAGCTCCAAAGAGTGCGAGAGCTATTTTAGAGAGCGAGCCGCACTCTCGGACAAAAAAAAAGAGAAGAGCGCGAGCACGTGCTCCAGTCTCGGGCAAAAAAAGAGAAGAGCGGGAGCTCCTGTCTCAAACACAAAAGAGTACGAGTGTGAGCGTGAGCGCCGCCATCTAACTCAATATTAAAGAGCGTGAGCTCAGAAAATTCGGTTTTTGCCCATCTCTGTAGGCGATGGTATAAATTGTTTTGGTCTTAGCTAATTTGTTAAAATGTTACCGGAAATTCGTCATAGCACTGCCAACTTCTATAACGCACTTCCGCGATCGGGGTTGGCCGTGGTCAAAACATAAGGGGTGCTTAAAAAACGTATTCTAATCAAGTCTTCAATAGAAATTATGTTTAATTCAGAGAAAACGGCATGGTATTAGAAGATAAAACTTTATTTTAAACAATACGTTTAAGTCTTCAATAGTTTTACAATTTTCTAATCACTATCGCAATAATAATACTAATGTCCGAGTCGTCGTTATATTAAGTTTAATAAATTTATCTTTTTTCTATTAAAAAAGTTAAAATATTTAAAAACATGACTTGCCACCAAATTTTAGGTATGACTTTCGTTAAAAGTTAAACTTTTAAAGATTTGTTCAATGAAGCTAGAATTCGCTGTTAACGGGAAACTTTAAAGCAATTGTATAACCACGTGACTATTTTTAAAGGTTTCTACCATTTGATGGCGCTCAAATGTTTCCCGAAAGAAATTTTACCCCGTATACCTTGTAATTTATGCTAACGTCTATTGCATTTAGACGATCAGTGGGCATCAGGGTCGAATTTTGGTCGGAATGGGAGCAAGTTTACTATTCGTCTGAAAATAGTCTTTCTTCCAAAGTGTAAATAAATAGATCCTTGGTAGTTCCTCACCTTTTGTTGATAGACTAAATACCATTTTAAGTTGTTTGCGGAAAATTTAGTAAAACTCGTTTTTTTTTCACAAATTTATTTCAAAAAAAGTACTTTCGGAAATAGTCGTTTATATACTCCGATTGATAAATGTGTTATTATTTCGCCTAACTAAGCTTCATTTTTCCTTATAGAAACATTTTAATAATAATAATAATATTTATTTATTTATTTTGCCAATAATATTATGCTTTACTGGCAACCACAGAGGCAAAGCCTATTCAAGGTGGTTACCGAGACTACACAAACACAAAGTACAGTAATTAAATAGAATCCGAAATAGTATGAAACAAACATAATATGATTAAAAATAAATTTAAAATGATTAAACATGAATGGGAATTAAGAATTTTGTTTAATCGAATCAGTAAAAAGAAATTCCGAAAATAATAAACGCAACTGAGGAATGGAATATTCGGTGGCCTTCTCGCGGTGGTCAGAGGGCAACTTGTTCCAAGTCCGAGCGCTCCGGTAGCAAAAAGACTTCTTCAATGCCGAACACCTGCCTAATTTTTCATAGTACGTCGGACAAGTCTGACGGAGATTCATGGTCATATAGTCACTGAGATTGAAAGCCTCAGCCTTGATGAATCTCACGAGCGTAAGTAAGTCAGAAACGTCACGTCGAACGGATAACGGCCAGTGATGGAGAGTCTCAAGACGCTTGCTACAGGGAATGTGAGCCGGGAAATGTGGGCGCGGAGACTTCGTGTAAAAGCGAGTAAAATGGCGCTGTGTCCGTTCCAACGTTGTAATGCCTTTCTTGAGTCTACAAGCGGTAAACACATCGAGCGAAAGAGAGTGGCAGAAGCACGTGTGAAACCAGTAGTTCTTCGAATCAGACCACGAGGCATAGGGCTCGATTTCATGGGACGCCCAATTGAGATCTCTCGAGATCACAACACTGAGATTCTACCGGTTGAAAACTCGGGTCAGCTGAACTTCGTTTATCGCATAAGTGGCGTCATCACTGGGCCACCTTCTAGTAAGTACCATCTAGGAGCAACAAACACAAGGATAACGCAGCTAGCCTTTAAACACGCTAACGCAGTGATGTGTACAAATTTCATTGGACGAGCCTTTACACTGAACGTTTTACGAAAAGGGGGAAGAATTTTCCCCTTGCGACGGCCGCAGGCGCTAAATTGTTTAACCAATGAAAACTGTACATAAGAAAATGCACGTCTTTTGACGGGTTGCGTTCTCCTTTTGTGGGGTGCTGCGTTTGTTGCTTTTAGATACCATGAAGTTGCATTTCTCGATGTTCAAGGAAATGTTATTATCAAGGCTCCATTGAAATACACGACGGGCGTTATCTTGTAAGGTTTTCTGGTCTGTAGCAGATCGGATTCGGCCAGATAATATGCGAGTTGAAATCTTCCATTAAGAAGAAAACACCATGAAGCGGAAGAGTCTCGTGTAAAAAGCCCAGAAGGTCACTTAGTTTGACCATGTAATGAACAGTACAGCGAGGTGGCCAATAAACGCAACCAACCACATGTAAATGTTGAAAAAATAGCTTGTATGGCAACACTGTCATCAGTAACGAGTAACTCGTCTGGCACGTCAACCGAAAGATTATGAAGGGAGTCGTGAAAAGGCAGTAGGACACCACCTCCACATGTAGGTCGGTCTTTAAGAAAGATAACGTAATCCCGAGGAAATTTTTTTAAGTCTTGTACAGAGGGGTACAGCCAAGTTTCAGTGAGACTATAAACATCATAGTGCTCCGAGCTAAATAGACATAAATCCTTGATATTGTTTCTCAAGCTTCGAACGTAAGGGAGAACAAATGAGACATTTCGGGAACACGGCTATCTTCGTTGAGTTGAGCCTGTAATAATCATGTAGGATAATACCCAAGGCACCACCTTAGGCCTAAGTCATCAAGCGACTTTTAAAGCCATTAATCCAGGTGGCCGGGTTACAATGCGTAGTATCCACGATTGTCATATTTACGAGCGGAGAGTCAGCAACAGTGAAAAATGAATAGCTGAAAGAGGGTAAAGCACACGTTGGGTAAGTGAATGGTTCATTTGTGGTACTTATACGATGGTATTGTTCACGTCGCATATTGATACATTTCATATGAAACCCCTTTTGGCAGAGAGTTCCCTCGCGGCACAAACGCATCTGATTTTTGACACTGGCTTCTGACAATATCCGCAAGGCCATTTAACATTCGAAGTAGGCCCTGGGTTGGTTTCAACATCACCGCAGCGAGATATGTTGATAAACCGCACAGCTATCAAATCCACATTAAAGAGCACTGTAGAGTGTACGGATCATCGGCAGCGGAGATCTGGTTGATCAACCGGTCGAGCCAGAGAGCAGTCCATAGACAAAGTATAGTAACGTGTAGCATCCAAACAATTTAAGACAGAGCAGAAGTTACTTGATTCATCGACGAATAAAATTGAGGCATAGAGAATGGAAAAAACTAACAAGGAGACGATCCGAGGTGTAACGCACCGATTTTTTTTCAAACTCGGGGGTTTGGTAGACCTTCATGTAACTTGAAAAACCCTAAAGGGTAATGTCTCCATAGTCAACCGTTTGACAACACAAAATGAAAATTTTCCCATTGAAAATAATATGGGAATCTGACCAATTTTAAAAATTGTATTGTAAAAAATTTAAATTTTTTAAAATGCTGAAAATAGAAAATATAAATAAAAATATAATGAAAAATTTCGAAATTGATTAAACTTTTTAAGGGGGTACCCTTAAAATTGGTGAAAATCCCATGTTATATTCGATGGGAAAGTTTGAATTCTGTGTTGTCAAAAAATATTTTTGGTTGCCATGGAGACATTTCCCTTTAGGGTTTTTCAAGTTACCAAACCCCCGAGTTTGAACAAAAATGGTCTCCTGTAAGTACAACCCAAAAAATCGTTAAGGAGAAGGACACCTAGTACTGGAATTTGGCGCCACTAAGCCAGAAACAAAGTTGCGAGGCTGCATTTCCAAAAACCAGACCACTCAGCGAAATAGAGATCAATAAAATCAAAATAAAAGGGCCTAAACTGGTACTAAACATAAAAAATTTAATATTTTAAGCTCAGTCTAACTTTTAAGAATGGATAAATAAAACAGATTTCAAAAACCACAAGAGAAAAATTTCGTGCGACTACGTGTTCTTTTTCTAAACTTTCAAATAGACCTTGGCCTCAAACTAAAATTAGCTGGTGAAGGAGTTTGGTCACCATCGTTAGCTAGAAGTAACACACAACACCAAGTTAGCTTGTGGCGTGTATGCGAACTTCCTAATCGGGTCGATTAATTTTTATTTGTCAACGAGGTTTATAGCGCCATTAAGTGTGTAGGAGACGTGTTTGATTCTTCAGTTTGTGCTCTCTCTAAATCCCTGTGCCCCTGCAAGGGTCCGATCACTCCTCTTAATCCGTGTACAAGATTGTAGTTTTGACGGTACAGAAGTTATTACGTAACTGATTACAGGGAGGGGCAGGGGAAATGCCCCTATGAAAAAATTAAATTCGAGGACACTCAACGAATTAAAAAACGTTTCTATTTATCTCAAAAGGAATACTTTTTCGCATCTTAGGAAATTGCAAACAATGAGGAATAGTTCAGATTATGCTGGACCTTCCCTGCGAAAGTTATACTCTCTTTAATATTTATCAACTCTACTTTATGCTTGTGATGGGTTTTACGAACTTCAATAACGTTTTTCGAAAATGTATAAAATTTATATTTTTCTGAGCGATGGGGAATGGGTCCAGAATGATCCTTCATCTCCGCTTAGCCTCTGGGGGCCTTGTAAAACATTGTGGCTTTTGGAAATCGTTTTTCCCCATGAAATCGTGTTGGCTCTTGGAAAACGTTATTGCCTTTGGAAATTGTTATTCTCCTGGAAATCGTGTTTGGCCCATGAAAAGGTTTTGCTTTGGAAATATGTTTTACTCCTGGAAATAGTGTTGGCCCCTGGAAAACGTTTGGCCTTTGGAAATATGTTTTACTCCTGGAAATCGTGTTGGCCCCTGGACAACTTTCGGCCTTGGGAAATATGTTTTACTCCTGGAAATCGTGTTGGCCCCTGGAAAACGTTTGGCCCTTAGAAATATGTTTTACTCCTGGAAATCGTGTTTGCCCCTGGACAACGTTCGACCTTTGGAAATATGTTTTACTCCTGGAAATCACGTTTGCCCATGGAAAACATTCTTGCCTTTGGAAATTCTTTACTCTTAGAAATCGTGCTTGCCCCTGGAAAACATTCTTGCTTAGGGAAATTCTTTACTCCTGGAAATCGTGTTTGCCCCTGGAAAATGTTTTTGGCTTTGGAAATCTTTTTTATCCTGGAAAATGTTTTATTTTACTTTAGAAATTGTTTTATTTTCCCCTGGAAATAGTGTTTGCCCCTGGAAAACGATGTTGCCTTTGGAAATCTTTTTTTTATCCTGGAAATTGTTTTTTCCCCCTCGAAATTGTTTTATTTTCCCCTGGAAATAGTGTTTACCCCTGTTAAACGTCTTTGCCTTTGGAAATCTTTTTTCCTGGAAATTTTATTTATCTTGAAAATATATTTTCCCCTGGAAATCTTTCTTGCCTTTGGAAATCTTTTCCTCCTGGAAATGGTTTTTTCTCCCGGAAATTGTATTTCCTCCGGAGATTGAATTACCCCTGGAAATTGTTTTCCCCCCTTGTAATTGGTATTCCCCTGGAAATTGTTTAATTTTTCCACGGAAATGGTTTTTTATCCTGGTAATTGTTTTCCCCAGGAAATCATCTTTACACTTCTAAATCAGCTTGAACCCTGGAAATCGTATTGGCCCCTGATAAACGTTTTCCCCAGGAAATCATCTTTACACTTCTAAATCAGCTTGAACCCTGGAAATCGTATTGGCCCCTGATAAACGTTTTTGCCTTTGGAAATCTTTTTTCTCCTGGAAATCGTCTTTACATTTCGAAATCGAGTTGCCCCCTTGGAAATTATCTTTACATTTCGAAATTAATAATTGATAATTTCCAGTTGAGTGCGTTAAAAGTATAAAACGAAATAATTATAATGAGACAATCTTGTTAGTACGCTTCTCATTCTCGATGTAAGATGGCGGTAGTGCGCCGATTTTTAGAAAAGCGTCCTCGCCTGTTGAAGCTTCGGGCCAGACAAAATATCTCTCCGAAGGCTGAATAGAAGCCGAGTGTATTGTATAGACAGCGGAAAGGAGGGACGGTTCTCTTTACCCAACTTTTTCGGTTTTTTTTTCACGTTTGCGCCCGTACTTTCACCTCCCACTTTCTTAAATATAAGTGCCTCGGACTAAGAATTAATGTTTTTGCTACGCGTATACTCGGTAAGGCGATCTTAATTAAAAATACTTGGTGCATCATTCATCCTCGCGCGTGTCCTTTTAGTGGGTAAACTGTTTTTTTACGCGAGCGGACAAAGCTACGAACGGACGCAGTTCATCATCCCGACTGTCGGGGCGCGCTAAGCCTACTTTGGCCGTTGTCGACAGCCATCATTCGTTCCCCGGGACAACCCAGCCAATGCCTCGGAAAACTTGGGGCCAAAGTTTTTGATTTCTTCCGTCTAACCTACTATGTAACGTAGGCTACGACCCGCCTTACGATAGGTAAGAAAACTCTTATCTCACTTTTCCGGAAACTTTCTTAAGATAACTTGTACGTTACGGAAGACGTATTAGACGATCCCACCACGTGATGAACTATCCATCTTTGTTTTGGCCGCCGTCAACGTTGCTCCAAACATGTTTGTCCTTCTCAGCTCCACGTGTTTAATTGGAGCCGAATTTTTAAATGACCAACACGTGACTCGCGTCTTTTTGTTTATTTAAACAGCCTAATTCGATTTCGAATAATTTATTATCGCTTTTAGCGATATATGGCGAGATAAAATTATTTGAAAACTTCGGTTTTGGTTTTACGTAGGCGGGTTCTTTTAAATTATAGGTACTCTTACCTTGAACGGTTCTGGCTCAAGGACATACACTTTCTCGAGAGTGGATGATACAACCAATACTTTACAAACAATTTAATTTTTTTTGCCATGACGGTAATGCTTAGTACGTTTTTCGGAAATATAGATTTTTCCTCCCTCGATTTAGATTTTCGACTATTTTTCCTCTTATCCTTTTACACTTTTTTAGTACTAATGCATTGTTAAGTTTAAACATTTCACTGAAAGTACGGAAATTGTTTTTAAATATTTTATTTTTTTCAATTAAAAAAATTATAACCAAAATAAATTTTTTGGGGTGCTATAAAATTGCCACTTTTTCAATATTAAATAATATAATTTTAATCTACGATTATTTGAACATTTAACTGATAAATACAAATGTTCGTAATTTACCCTTAAAATTGGCGATGACGTTTTGTTAAAACTAATTTTAATCGGTAAATTACCATTTTGCAATGGCGCAGCGTAATTTTCAAATATGACGTACGCAACATTTTATGAATTTTTCACACTTCTAATCCTGAAAATAAACCCTTTTCGCTAATAGTCAGCGGTTGTCTATTTTTGTTGTGAAATCATAAAATATCTCGAGCTCGTGGAGCGTTTCGCTCGACCCGTTTTGACACTTGGCCTCACGCTAGTCACGCTCGGGAAAACATCTTGTACAGCGTTAATAAGTGGGTACGAAATAACAGAAATATCTGGGCAATTTTTTTTTTAAAAGCGAGAAAGCATCGATGGATTGTCGTGAAATTCGATAGGTGAACGTGGGTTTCTTTTACCTTTTTCGAAAAAGAAAAATGTTTTAACAATAAATAAATCGTGAAAGCCAATAAATTAGAAGGTGAGGGATGCTACCCAAACAGGCGTCGAGATTCTGAGTTTCAGACACTCGAGGTCAAATGGAGGTTGAACTTCGCATACCGCGATGGGAGAGCTACTATTGGCCCCCACGTGTTTTCGTGATCTGGGGCTATCAGGCGCTCTATGAGGCCTGTCAAACGCCGATTCTCTAGCCGCGACGTTGTGTCTTGGAAATTCTTTTTCTCCGCAGATTTGACCGCGATAAGAATTTAAAAGCTGCTGGGCTATCTTCGCTATATTTTTGCGCAGCGCGGGGAGGTTTTAGATCGTTGAACTGTGAAACGTTGATTAATCTGCAAAATACAGCGCCCTATTCGCCGTGTCGTTTCCCGATGAATGACGTAATGTTAACCCCATTTTTACGCCAGTCGGAACCCCATTCTTGTTTAATGACAAAATAACGAGCCCATTTCCAATCTACACATGGCGGGTTCCCAGCCAAATTCAACCATTCTAACTTATTTAGACGCTCGCTTTGATCGCTTACGGTTAATGCGTTTGACATTGAACGTTTATGACGTTATAAGTTGAAAATGTCCCCTATCGGTTACATTTTCTGAAAGGGCGCGACCCTGTTTATAACGTACTTACTTTGGCCTTCCTTAGTGTATTAACTAATACTATGAGGTACTCTTCTACGCACCATGGCCAAATTCTTCGAGTTTGTTTATCATTTACTCCATTCGTCCTTTATTTTATAATTTTTCCTATTTTTTCCTATAATTAGATATTATTTTGTATTTTCGAATTTCCCACGTACCTAGTTCGCTTTTCGTAATACAGATGGCGCTCAATGTAATAAATTCCTTTGATAAAATGTAAATTGCTTCTCCAAAGAACTGCACTGAACGGAATATCGTCGTCTGCTTAAAAAAAAGTTTATTTTATATTAAATCAAATTTAAATTGTATTTATGCAAATTTTCCTATATGTTCCTATATTATCAAAGGAAATACTCCTATATTCTCTTATAAATCGTCTGTTGAATTTCCTATATTCCTATAAATTTTTTGGGGTTTTTCAGTGGTCACCCTGTCCATGTATAACTTCGTGAAATTGTCCACCTAACCTGACCACCCTGACCTTCACCTGTACGTTATTGTCATTGAGGGGCAAATGTCACGTGTAAAGGCCAACCAAAATCAACCAATTATTATAGCATTGCATTTTGACGTTCACCAATTTGTCTAATTTGATAAGGTTCTTTGATTATTTAATTGTCATGAGTAGGCTAAATTAAATTCCCCGACTGTATTTTTTTCTCTCTCTTTCGTAACCCCTTATATAGCATGAGCAGGCAAGATTTGGTATTGGAATTAAAATCGGGCCTTCGGGCAATAAGTTCTCTCGCGGATATAGATTCGATAATAAATCGCGACGAATACACACCGACGGAGAATTTAATTCAACACCTAACTTAGCACTCATTAAAGGATTTGCAAGCGCGATAAATCAAAAATATTTCGTCCGGTGACCGACCGACCGCTCGGACCCAAAAGCGGACCAAGAATTTTAATTATGTCAGCTATACTCGGCCCACGGAGGGAGAGAGAGAGAGAGGCTTTCCGCGTTTATAATTCGCGTCATCAGAGTGACCTATTAATTTTGACCAAGGCCGAAGTGATGGTGAAATGTTGGGGAGGTCGCGTCGCCGACCGACTTAGTTTCGTCAACGCGGACCGAAGAGACGCTGACGAGCGCGAACCGAGGAGAAGCTGGGTGAACGCGGACCGAATAGAAGCTGACGAGCGCGAACCGAAGAGAAGCTGGCGAGTCTTCTAATATTAAATCGACGTTGGTGTCCCGCGTCCCAAAGTTTATAAGTCTGATGGGTCAGAGATGGGCCTCGCTTCTGGCCTGCCCGTAATTAAGCCACCAATTTAAATTAGAATGTCTTGTACGGTGTAATTTGGGCGATTTCTGGCCTCGCTCGCCGAGGCTATACCCATATAGCCGGCCCCCTTTCTGTTCCTTACTTTATAGCCGGGAATTTCCCCTTATAATTAATTAGATCGGATCCCCCACCGCCGTCCTCTCTCCATAAGCGTATCTGGATATAGATTTTAATCGATTTCTTTGGATGGATTTTTTATTGACGAGCTTGTATTTCCTTTCCCGTACCTTGCCGTTAATTAACAGGTACGTGTTTATTGGGGGGAAGACGATTTCTTAGCTAATGTATTCGTTGGAAGATGAAAGATTATATTTAGAATATACGTCTGAAACTTTTTCTTCGTAGGCTGGAAGTTGGAAATTTTTATTTTCTTTTGGTTATAATAAAGATTTTTTTCATGTTACGGATATTATGGCCCTCAAAAATTGAAATTAAAAATAAAAATGTAAAACCAAAAGAAATGTTAAAATATTCAATGTTATCAACAATAGTCGCAAAAATCTAATTGTTAAAAGCTGAAATTAGTAAAATCAAAAGAAACGTTAAAATATTCAATGTTGCCAAGGCATTAAAAGTCGCTTGATGACTTGAGCTTAATTAGAAATATTGAAAATTGTAAACACTATTTATTCATTTTGCACGTGAAAATACGCCGCCATGTTAGGGTATAAAAGTAGTTCATAAGCCTGCTATACCTCACAATGTAAAGGTACTGTCACTCGCAAAAACGTATTTTTAAATCGGTAAATTTTACCATTTATAGTAATAAGGGCTAGATATAAGCAATTGGAGCATTTTTTATTTGTGGTTTTATACCAGTTTTAACCATACTGGATTTTTTATTTAAAAAAGTCGGTTTTTTTAAACCCTGAATTAAATTGTTCAGAGCAGAAATACAAACAAATTAGCGAAAGAATTGTAAAAAATTTCAAACATTCTTGCCAGAAAAAGTTCAGATTTCGAAGAAAAAAATCGAAGTATTGCTCCACAGAATAACTTGTATTTGTTATAGGATGGCTGAGGGAAATTATTTTGATATTTATATTTTTTGAAAGACGCGTAATTTATTTTCCCTGGTGAACCTTCGTTTCGTTGTATTTCGTTTAATTAAAACTGCAACGCGGCATTCCGGGCGGGGGTGCTATTTACATTTGGATTGGCGAATAAACGAACATCCATCGCTCAGCGGGGCTGTACGACTATTCAGCGTCTCTTTTTAGAAAGCTTTTCTCTGGTCTACAACGAAGTTGGCCTTTAGCTCCGACCGCTTTCAGGATGTTATTACGGGAGCGCCGGGTTTATTTTTTGAATGGTATTACTTATTTCGGGAAAGCTTAGCCTGGCATCTGGCGCTGTCGTTAGATTAGACCGCTCGGAATGCCACCTAGCGCGCGCCCGCTGAATTAAACTGAGCAATCCCCGCTTTTTACGGGCGTATTAATGTTAATTTCTGGCCCGTTTTCGTTATTTGAAAGTGAAATTGATTCCCGGGTCGATGAAAATTTTTTATTCTTGAGGGTGACTGTTTCGTAGGCCTTTCACCTTTTCCTCGCGACGTACGTATCAAATAGAAAATTCCGCTTGTAAGAAGGTATAGCCTTCGCTTCTAATGGGAGATTTATATTTACGTACAATTTTAAAACACGAAAAATATGTAAAAATAATTCATCTTCTTTCAAATGCTAGCCGTCAGGTCCATACTAACAATAGCAGTTTACGGCTCTACGTAGAGCGACTTAAAATACTTAAATAATAATCAGCTAGACTAATACCCTTGGCACTACCTTAGGCCTAAGTCATCAAGCGACTTTTAAAGCCATTAATTCAAGTGGCCAGGTAACAATGCGTAGGAGGGTGGTGGCAAGCCCTTCATGCCACGCGAGCCAATAGCTCCCTACACTAACTATTACCGTGACATTATGGCAAAACCTTTAAAGACGCTATCTAATTTGAATTTAATTTCGTTTTTCTTTGACTGGTTTTAGATATTTCTTCATTAATTCCCCAATAACGCGATACGGAGTTCTTTACCCTCAACACTCGTACAATACTTCTGTATCTATCCAGACGATCGTTTATAACCTTAGGAGAGGTTAAATCTTAGATCCCTAGACTAATATTTACCGAAACATTATTCGGTATAAATATTCTCGGAATGCAACCTTCACAATGCCGAATGAAACGAGTTCCACCTTTTTTATTTGCTCAACAAATCTCTTCCAGTATTCACTTGATTGGCTACCAAAAGGAGCGTTTCATTTTTTCGCGTCTCTCTCTCGTAAACCCTGCTCGTTGAAGGGGTTCGTTTCGCGTGTTGCCAATGAATAGAATTTGTTTGTTAAAGGATTCTACACTCTTCAGCGTTTTTATTCTCGTCTTCTATAATCGCGGTCGGCTCAAAGTAAACAGTTCTCTTAACTGGCTTTATCCTCATACTTAAGCCTCTATATATCGACACTTACGCTATTAGCTTTACGAAAAATGCCGTCCATTATTCGAGGTTGGAATAAAGTACCCTTAAGACGTAATACGTAATCTTTGTTAATACACCAATTAGAGATTACGCCGTTTAAAATAGGGCTAAAAGAAATTTACTAAATTCGGATCAAGCTAAAAAAAAATTCATAAATAAATTTATTGGTTTTCAATTTGATTTTTTATTTTGACTGATTTTATTTATGTTTATACATTCTGTGCCTCTTTCTCCTTGTAATTTGATTAACCATTTATATACATCATTAACGTACGTAATCTTAATTAAATTTAATTACTATTTAGTTAGCTCTAAATTGGAATTGCTACAGAAACTATTTCATGCGTTTAGATCTAACAATAAAAGAAATTAATTTGGTATAAATCTGTGATTTCGTAAAAGCTATAGATACTTTTCTTTGAAGGCTTAATTAAGTGGTGTAGCTCTCAATGTCGGGCATTTTCGTCAAAAACCCGCTCAGCTCACTCACCGCTCGCACTCGCTAGCCTAATACCCGCTCGTGCTTACGTATTTTTGAGTGGTAAAATCGGCGCTCCTCTCTTTTCGCTCATTTTGAGCGCTGAAATTGGCGCTGCTCTCTTTTCGCTTTTTTGAACGGTAAAAAAAGGGCTGCTCCATTATCGCTCTCTTCTGAGCGGTAAAATAAGGGCTGCTCCCTTTTTGCTCTCTTTTGAGCGGTAAAATAAGGGCTGCTCCCTTTTCGCTCTCTTTTGAGCGGTAAAATAAGGGCTGCTCCCTTTTTGCTCTTTTTTGAGCGGTAAAATTAGCGCTGCTCTCTTTTCGCTCATTTTTGAGCGCTGAAATTGGCGCTCTTCTCATTTTCGTTTCGCGCTCTTTTAAAAAACATTTTCCGCTCAATTTCGCTCATATTAACAAAAGCGCTCGCAGTCTAGTTATCACGAAAAAATATTATTATTTTTAATTTCAACCGATTTTACACAACCTTCCTAAATTTAAAATTACTATTTTTCCACCGCCCAAATTTCGAAGTAATTTCTGTTCGACCATCATAAATTGCGTCGCCTTAAAAGGTGTTTTGCGGTTTTTTAAAAATACATAATAAATTCGGTTAAATATTTTCGACATCGAATTTTAAACGACAGACGGTAAGAATTGACTTACTTCTCAACACCTATATTTAACGCGGTATTTCCGTAATTAGTAATTATCAATTAAAAAACTAGTTTGTATCGATGCCGATAGCTGCTGGGCTGAATTATAAAAATTTGGGTGAATTACTTAATGACCACATCCTCAGCCGGTCCCGCCGGGTTTCGTAAAAATGCGAAAGTGAAATTCGACGAAAGAGAACGGGATATGTGGAACTCCTATTTGCATATTTGAAATATAATACGGTCATCTATTAAAAACAATACTCGTATATTTTGATTTTGCATTCCGGGAAAAGGAAAAATAAATTTACCCAATTTTCCTACTTTAGCCAATTTCGCTGCCAAAATTACGTTTTCCAAAGGAAGAAAAAACGCAACGAAAACACTGTTTATTAATTGAAGCCAAAACGGGAGAATTCGCTCGAGGCTAGCTAGTCTTTTTGAAGGAACTCTGCAGCGTGAAAACTGCTCTTCGCTTTAAAAAAAAAGTAAAATGGAAATAGGGTCCGTACCTATCCTCTCCAATAGCACCTTAACTGGCCCCTGACGACGTTAGTTAATATCGGAATATGATGAAACATCGGACGAAAAAATAAAAAATGCTTGGAATTTGAGAATACGGAAATAAGTAGCTGGTAAAAGCCGGGAACCTTCCCTCGCCCTGGCTTCCCCCCGAACCAACGGAAGTCGCTAAGTCGGCCCGTCCCGACTTGCCAATGATTTCTACTCGTTTCCTTTAGTCGTTTCGCCCTTTTGAGGGCTGCAAAGTGACCGTGACTAGCGTCCCTACCCTCGTACGTGTATCAATTTTCTCGAGATTTTTTTTCGTTTTTACTTTTGGCGGGTTTTGGGCTGCCGCTAGCAGCGCACGCGTTTTTGAAGTGCTTGTTAGATACCAGATTAATTTTCTCTTTTTAACCTTACGCGTTTTTTTGTTTAGTTCGAGGGAGCATTAAGTTTCACTTCTCAAGAAGTTTTTTTTCTGGCTTTTAGTATTACGCACTTAAAATTGTGTATTTGAAACGTAACTCTTCGCGCGTATCCGTTATCGACTTAGTTTTGTTATTTTTATATTTGTTTTCGAATTTAATATCTGGTTTAAAGTTTTTTGTTTAAACTCCGGGCAGCTCCCTACCGTTCGTTTCTTATTTTAATTCGCATTGAACCCGTAAACTAACCACATAGCGAAACAATGTTACGATTTTCTTACAGGCCGACTACATAGTTATTCAGTTTGTCTGACTTTCACTGGAAGTTGGCTCGCTGCACGACATACGTGCGATGCTAGCAGCCAACTACCAGTGAAAGACAGTAAACCGAATACCTATGTAGTCGGCCTTTAAAAGCAGGCAGATGTTTCTTTCAAAACAGATCACGGACGAGATATTTATTCCCGGTGAAACCAAGAACGTATTTAAATGACTGAGAACGCATTGTTGTTAATTTTTTATTTCTTTAAAATAAATTTCATTTATTTAAATCGGAATTTTTTATTTTATTGTTTTTTACATTTTGTCTCACTCTATAATTTGAGTGCAGCGGTTATGTAAACTAAAACTTAAATAGATCTTAAATAAATTTTATTACTAATTAAAATGTTAATAGAACTGAATTTTTTATTACTAATTAAAATGTTAATAGAACTGAATTTTTTATTACTAATTAAAATTTATGTTAAATAAATTAAGATACTAATTAAAATTAATCTTAAATAAATTTAGATACTAATTAAAATTAAAATTTATCTTAAATAAATTTAGATACTAATTAAAATTAAAATTTATCTTAAATAAATTTATATACTAATTAAAATTAAAATTTATCTTAAATAAATTTATATACTAATTAAAATTTCAAATGATCTTAAATAAATTTAGTTAATAATTAAAATTTGAAAATGACCCCAGAAATCGGGGAATTTGAAAATGACCCCAGAAATCGGGGAATTTGAAAATGACCCCAAAAATCGAGGAATTTGAAAATGACCCCAAAAAATCAGGCACATAATTTTTAAAGATGTATTAAAAATACATATTAAATATTTACATATTTTTCAAGATGGTCAGGGAAAATTTAGCATATTGGTCAATGAAATTCATGAAATTTTGTACGAACCCTGTTCAGTATGCGTTGTTAGGCGCATTTAATATAACATATAATGTTACAGACACTACCAAAGACGCTATTAACGCGTTACAAATCTCTTGGTCCATTACGCTCGAACTATGTAATGTCATTGAGGAAAGTGATCTATAAACGGCCATGTATTTTAGAAGAATAGCCTCTTTAGCGTCCGTGGCACGGGCAAACGATTCCATTGAGAAGACAGTCCCATTTCAATGTCGCCCATGGATAGACCCCCTCGAGCACGCTCACAATGGATCTTCTGATTCTGGCCGATGATTAAATACGGGCATTCAACGCTCGCTCCGCCGCTTCCTCCACCTTGTCTACATTTCAATCAAGGCCGATCCGGATATTGAGATATCCAGCTCTCGCAAATTCCATATACCATTATACAATGCACCGGGGGATGACCCGCTTCCGGTGTGTCGTATACACGCTCGTCGCCCGACGAAACAAAAAAGACTTTGGCGCACTTGGCCCGCCACCGAAACTACGCGTTGAAGTCCTTAGAAGGGTCAATCGTGAAACGGATAAGCGTTCAGGCAAACTCGTGACTTCTTATTTGTAGGTCTGAAAGTGAGTTGAACTTTATGGGTAGATACGCAATTTCCATAAATTGTTTCGGAAAATTACTTCAAAAAGGAACTAAATGGTTGGGGTCGCGTAACAAGGAAGTAAATAAAATTCTATTGTTAAAGGAACATTTTCGTTATTTTCCAAAACTGTTGTCATAGTTATTCAGCTAGACTCATTTTGGACGACAGCAGGGTTGGCATTTCTTATCTTATTTTTTTATATAAAAATCAAATCAATCGATAGGGGATTTTTTAGTTTTACGTATGTTTCGCATGATTTCTCGCGGTACGTTAGAGGTACAAAGACACATGATACGTCAATCGATTGGAAATATCATGCCCTAGCCGGCATTGTTAACATTTTTTTTTTAAAAACGGGGCCCCGGAAGTGGGAATTTGCCCATTTTAGTGATTTTGGGCGATTTTCGAATTTAAATGTACATTTTTTTAAAATTAAAACCGACTTTATTGAATATTATATTTTTAGTTAGTACTGATCATTTCTGAATTACGTTTTCGGTTGCATTAAGAAATTTTAATTTTATATGAGATTCCTGACCAACTCTTAACTCTTTCGCTACCTTACTTCCAAAACCAGGTAACTTAAAAAAATTCGTGTTGTCTAAAAATTAATATAAATTAAGGTGTTCGCGTTTCGCTACTTTATTTCCAAAACCAGGTAACTCGAAAAATTCATTTTCGAAATTTTCTTGGGTTTATTAAGTTAATGTACAAGATGATTGGAAATTTGTTCAAATTTAAATTTAATATTTAAAATTTAAAGTATAGTTAATACATCGAGGGGATTGTGTCTTCTTAAATGTCGGTGACATCTTGTTTATTGAAATAAAATCAACGAGGTTTTTTAAATTATTTGATTTAAATCAAATGGATTTAAATAAGCCAACCATTGACGACAGTCTATTTCAATTGAACTTATTATTGTTGAGGTCAATAAAAAAATCATCTGTTTAATTCAACGTAGGATAAAACAGTGGCGTAGACAAGGGGAAGGTTTGGCTATACTCATATTTCACCCCTCCCAGTTATTTTACATAATTTGAACTCCTCCCAGGTATTTTACATAATTTGAACCCCTCCCACTTATTTTACATAATTTGAACCCCTCCCAGTTGTTTTACATAATTTTAACCCCTCCCAGTTATTTTACATAATATGAACCCCTCCCAGTTATTATACATAATTTGAACCCCTCCCAGTTATTTTACATAATTTGAACCCCTCCCAGTTACTTTACATAATTTGAACCCCTCCCTTGAAGGATTTCTGACTACGCCACTGGGATGAAACACCGCACTCTGGTCATCAAAATAATCTTAGGTCCATTACAATTGATCATGGAGAAAATATAAGGAGTCGTTTTGTGAAACAATTTTTACCGCTTATCGTGATAACAACCGGGATGATAGAGAAATATATTTTTGACTCGTGATGACGCGGTTGCCGTCCATTTGAATACATTGTTGTCAATCTCAATTATCCGGCTGGCAACGCAGTGACGCGTCAAAATAGTTTTACCGCACCACTTCTGACCTTTTCCCCCTCGTTTTGACGCAATTATTCGCGAGCAAGGCGTTTTCCTCAAAATACATTACATTTCATTGTTGAAAAAATAACGTTTTTTTTTTGCGACAAATTGATTATCCCATTATGAGTCTGGCTAACCCATTCTGATTCTTTCGTTCGACTCTATAATTAGCGGTTGCGTGTGAGCGCCGTTGAAAAATGATCTACGAAAGAGCAATTTCCGTTCCAATTCAATTGACTGTTGATTTTCCTGTCCGAAGGGGGGTTTTTTTTAATTCATCTTAGTCTTTTTTAAATGTTTTTTATTCTCCGAGGCGGCCTTCGAAGATTGGGAAGAAGAACGTTCAGCGCCTAGTTACTCATTCACTTTCTCTGTCTTTTTATTTGCGAGTCATTAAGAAAAATTCCACCGTTTTTTTTTTGGTTTTATTAGCCATGACAAAAAAGCGCAATTTATTCGCGATATATTAAAATATTGTCCCTCATCTCTTAAACTTCAATGATTTTTTGGTTACCTCGGTAGCCTGGAACCGTTCGTGTTCGAGAATTAAGAAATAAATGGTTCGTCGAACCGTGACTAGGCTAATAGGAATCGGGAGGGAGGGAGCCTAACCACCGTGCCAGAATATTATTTTCCTTGTTTGCCACTAGGGGGTTTTTTAGCGCCCTCTGACATCGAACGCGCTTTTACTTTTTATACTCGAATGGGTTTCGCCGCCGTAATAAGCGCGTCTCGATTCGTTCAAATATATCGAGGTGATATATCGGTTTCCATAGCAACTGACGTCATTTCCGTTCTTCTCGTTTCACCGCCGACGAAAATAGATTTCGGCCGTTATTTCCGATTTAAGGGAATAAAATTTTTGTTGTTTTAAGTATAGCCGTAATGACATTGTGTCGATGGAAATATTTTTTTTTAAGATTGACACGTGTTTGAATAACCTATAGCCTGACCAGCACATTAGTAGACAAAGTTTATTTTTATTATTTTAAAATATTTAGGGGATAAGCAGACCATATTATTTTTATTTAACAATTACTCCATAATTTAAGAGACTCATGATCGTAATTAAAAACATTAATTTTCATTTATATCAGAGTTGTTTTTTTATTTAAAAAATCGATTAATTTCTGGACAAATATATTAATATATAATTTAAGTGCAGCGGTAATGTAAATTAAATAAATCTTCATTAAATTTAATTATCAAAATAAATAAATTGAATTGAGTTGGCTTTAAATTGACATTTTTATAGAGAACCAACGTTAGTATATATATATTCATAAATACATTGAAGTGTTTACTTGGTGATAAATCAGACAACCCTGATCCTACGTTTTCAGGATTTCCAAACTATGCTCTAAATTCGACAACAGATAGCTAACACCTATAAAATTTGACAGAAATGCTAGGTTGTCTTTCCACTGAACGTGAGGATACATAAACAAAATATAAAATAATTGTAAAAGTCACGCGCAAGTTTTTTTCACAAAATTAAGGAAGTGGAAGGAAACACATCGACTCGTTTTGAAATTTGAAGTCCTCTGAAAAGCTCACAACTCTGTCATTAGCAAATATCATATTAAAGGTCAATAATCTGGTGAAAATAATGCAAGTATTTATTTGAAGGGAAACGTCTTCGAAGAGGCCCTTTATGTAACATCCGCTGACATAATATCAACTTTCATTTAACATGAAAAATGCTCGATTTCGCGTAGGAGCTAATGAAAATAGCCCCAAAAACCGTGAAAGAAAGTTCTCTGTTGCCCTATTTCATTTTTCTCATTAAATCTCCGCGTCCCGATTGAGCCTCTGACGACCAAACGAATTTAGACCGTTTTTACTAGTTAAACCGCGCCAAAACTTTAAGATAACAAGCCTAAATGAAAATGAAGCCAAACGAAATCAGTATTAGCAGAAGTGTATAAGATACCTCTTAGCGAGTATCTCCTTCGTTATAGTGATTTTGTAAAACTATTTCATCCTAAATATAAGAATTTTTTTTTATTTGACTACTATTTTAACTGTTATTTTAGATTTGAACTTGTGTTGTTAATTTTCCGGAAAAATAAAATGCGGAAAATTTTCCGAATTGCGGAAAAATAAAAAATTGAAACATAAATTACTTTTTAAAGGTTTTTAATGTTTTTAACTCTTTACCGATATAAAATGTCTAATATCAGTAAACATACTACAAAACATTATAGTGTTACATTGCTAATCAGTTTAAACTAGTCTAGAGGTTTAGTTTTACTTTTAGATTTGAAAAAATTAGGCGAAAATGCCGCTTTATTTAAATTTGCAAACAATAATATTAGACTAATCATAAATTCGGAAAAATACGGAAAAAGGACTCGGTCATTTTCCGGAAAATTTTCCGACTTACAACACTAATTTGAACTATAAATGATCACAATGATCAGCTCACTTATGTAAAGCCGCCCTGTTTCAAAAGTTTGCCTATTGACGGCAACAATAAAACCTTTAAACCTTTTTTGACCTCACCCCTACTAGATATTATGGGGAAAGATGATGTTATTGTCGATGCTGTCGTTGGCGGTGGTGAATACGCCGCGAAATTTCGATGTCTCCTCAACGTCACTCGATAAATATCTAATTGAGACGTCGCTCCATCGGTATTAGTGTCCTCTATCGAACCGTGCCAGTGCCGCGCTGTTGTTATAAATCACAAGGGGAGTTTCTGTAAATGCGACGTATTACGGAAACGTCCATTTCTTGACAACAGCACTCGGAAAAAATTAAATCGGTTATGGTTCGCTCTATCTAACCACCCCAAGGCGACAATTGAATTCTAGATATTGTCCATTCCGACCGAATTCCCATTTTGACCGAATTCCCATTTCGACCAAATTCCTATTTCGTCAGAATTCTCATTTCGACCGAACTCCCATTTCGACCACATTCTCATTTCGACCGCATTCCCATTTCAACCGAATAATTTAATTTTGGGTCAGATTGAGTCAGGTTAGGCTAGATCAGGTTAGGTGTAGGGCCTCCGTAGACGGTAGTAAAATGGAATTTAATTTCGGTCGAATGGGACCAAAAATATATTTAGTTAAAAATCGCACTTTTGGGCTACTTTCGGTCGAATGGGACACCAAAAAACGCATTCGATCGAATGGGGCCAAAGCTAATTCTTTAGCAATCGGCGCCCCATATAATTGGGCATTATATATATCTGAAAACACTAGGGTAATAAATGCTAATTCTATATCAATTGATAAAAAATATCAAATTCAGCAATCGGAAGAACTTAAATTTCGATATCGGTTTTCCCTGAAACCCTTTTTATTTTGTCTTTCGTTGTCTTTAAGAAATCGAAATTTGATACTTGATAGAAAAATGTTTCTGGAGTACTACAAATTGACAGGGCAAACGGGGCTCATCAAATTTAGCGGTGGGTGTCTACGTCAGGCTGGGCGCATTCAAGGGGATAAGGTACAGAGATGAGGCTACTATTATGGCCTGTGCCATCTTGTTTCTTTAATTTCCGGCTTTGGCATTTTTTGGGGATGCTAACAAGTAGGTCGATTTCTAGTAGATATCTTAGGTAACCTTCGTAAAGATTATACATTACGAATATAAAGCAATTTCTGATAATTGGAATATTTACAATATAAAGCAAGGGGTAGAGTAGCATTTGTCCAAATTTCATTCGTCCGAATAGTGTCGCGTTTGTCCGAATACTCATTTGTCCGAACTCGAAAACTGAAATTGTTCCGTTTGTACGAATTTAATGACCTTGAGTGTCATTTGTCCGAACGAGTAGTAGCATTTGTTCGAATTTCCATCGTAAAAAAATAGTGTTTCGTATATGCATTATGTCCGAATTTTTCGTTTTATAATAATTATAGGTCGGACATTTAACAAACGGATAGAACGGTTAAATTTCCAACAAATTATGTAAAATAATTTTCGGACAAATAAAACCGTAATTCGGCTATCTGATCCATATTTTTACAGTTCGGACAAATGAATATTCGGACAAATGCGCCTCGATTCGGACAAATGCTACCAAATCGTAATTGGAATAAATATAATATAATTGGAATAATTATAATATAATATAATTGGAATAATTATAATATAATATAATTGGAATAATTATAATATAATATAATTGGAATAATTATAATATAATATAATTGGAATAATTATAATATAATATAATTGGAATAATTATAATATAATATAATTGGAATAATTATAATATAATATAATTGGAATAATTATAATATAATATAATTGGAATAATTATAATATAATATAATTGGAATAATTGTAATATAATATAATTGGAATAATTATAATATAATATATTTGGAATAATTATAAAATAATATAATTAGAATAAATATAATATAATTGGAATATTTACAATATAAATCAATTTATATAATATAATAATAATTATAATATAATATAATATAATATAATTGGAATATTTACAATATAAAGCAATTTTATATAATATAATATAAAAATAATTATAATATAATATAATTGGAATATTTGCAATATAAAGCAATTTATATAATATAATATAATATAATATAATTGGAATATTTGCACAATCATAAAAATATTTCTATACAACGGTTTATTGAAAAATTTAAAAGTCAACAAACTGGACGTAGTTATAAATGGCAGAATCGGCTCAAACGAAAGCTTATATCTGTGACGCATAAAGTCAGCGCCACATGTGGATTCCCCTTGAACTATATAAATCCCGTTTTTACACACAATCCTAAGGATTTGTGTGTATTAGTCTCACGTACAGTGTAGCCGTTGCCGCCGATGCCGCCGATGGCGCCGTGTCACGCATACCTCTTCAACGGTTAGGACTAGACGTGTCAATGATATCTCGTTCGAATATACAGACATCGCCATTGATAGCCTTTCATAAAGTTTTCAAATCGGAGCCCAAGAAGTTGGCAATTTGCCCAATTTACTATTTTCGGTGATTTTCTTTATATGGTAGATATTTTGTTTAAAATTAAGTCCAATAACGTTAAAAAAAATATTATTGGATAGGTTAGGATTCAGCGGACCTACAACTTCGGTTATATCAGTAAATATTAAATTTAAGTATAGTTTTCAGGGTAATTTACGGGACCCCAATTTTGGTGGTTTAATATTTTCGCCTAAAAATCTACATATTTAAGTCCAATTTTCATGAGAGTTATATTTTTGAATAGCTGGGGTTTACACTTAACCTAGAATTGCAAATACGTTCCTTAAATTTAATTCTAAGTAAGGTTTTTTGGGCAGCGTATACGGACCCCCGCAATTTCCAACATTGAAAATCCGCGTGTTTATAGAGGTCTACGCGCCCGTTTCCCTCTGGCGTTTTTCAAGGCGCTTTCAACATATGAGCAGAAGTAACAATTAAGTATGACACTGATCGGCCTAGTCTTCGGCGTATGACCAGAAGTAACAAATAAGTGTGATCAGAAGTAACAAATAAGTGTGATTAGAAGTAACAAATAAGTGTGATCAGCAGTAACAAATAAGTGGGATCAGAAGTAACTAATAAGTTACTAGAAGAAATAAGTGTGACACTCAACGGCTGACTACTAGTAACAAATAAGTGTGATCAGAAGTAAAAAATAAAAGTGACACTGATCGAAGGAATCTTCGATGCTTTCAAAGTATGACTAGAAGTAACAAATAAGTGTAAATATTATACTCCGCGGCCGCGGAGTATATTTAGAGCTCATCTTTTCCCCCCATTTCCACATCTGCTGCGCGTATATTGGCAATTTACTGGTTTGGTCGTGGAAGACGTCAACTCAGCTTGAGATACTTTTAGGCCTTTTTTGGGTCGCGCTCTAACCTCAACCACTCGTCGTATTTTAATTCTGTAAACGGATTTAAAATCAGCGTGTTTCACTTCATAGGCCCGTCTTTTCACGATTTATAATTTAATCAATAACGCCGAGAAAATATAAGTTTTCGAAGCCAGGAAATTACGGTTTCGAGGCATCCATTTTCCCTCTTAAGTTTCAGATTGGCGCGCATGCGCAACGGGAACGGGTGGAAGTCTGAAAAAAGTTGCCAACTTGCCGCAACGGCTTCGTTTTGATGGCGGCTTTAATGCCGCGTGCCCGTGTGAAATGTTAATTTTCATATTCTAACATGTTTAAACATATATTATGATTTAAAACGAACAAATCTTCGATGATAAAAGGTAAATAATATAGTTGGCTTTCATTTCAACCTAAGTTTTGTCACTTTACGGTATTTGGTAATTCTAAATCGATTTAAATAAAAGTTAGGTTAAAATTTTGGGCCTTGGGTATTATCACTGGCATAATTTAGAAGCCCGACTTTTCGGAATTTCGCTTGGAATTCGGTAACAGCTTCATGGCGTATAGTCAATGTAAAAGCACCGTGATATCGAATACAGGATACGTATTATCTTTGGTTGAACTAAACTATCAGTATTTTTGAATGTTTAATTTTTTGACGGCTGTTAAGTTTGACAACTAATAATTTTCGAGCTTTAAAATTTGAAATGCCAAGGAGGCAAAACAACGGGCTGAGTATTTGCGCAGCAAAGGTAATAAGTTTTATGTGGTTGAACTAATATAACAATATTTTTTGAGTTTTAAATTATTTTTCTATGCAGGCCTTAGTTGGGCACTTTTATTAGAGACATTACAAACATTTAATTTTTAATTTTAGAAAGCACTAATATTTTAACAAATTATAAAATTGGGATGTAATTCTTGTAAAGCACTACGTCTCATAAATGGGCATATATTATAACAAAAACAGTTCTTCGAACTGAAAAAAAAAACAGTTTAGAGCTCGTTAAATGTGCAGCCTTAAAGGGACATATATTATTTTTATTGTTGATTAATATGTAAAATTCATTTAAAGTATTAAAAAATATTCCTGTGAACAACAGAATGACGTCATTCCGCCTTTCAAATCACAGTCCACTGCTCCTCCAATTTTGAACACAAAATCTTTGATCCAATTTTGACCACAAAGGTATCCATATTTATATTTATTTTCTTCCCTACACATTTAACATAAAAATTTTAAAATTTATTATTATTTATTATTTATTCTTTATTATTTATTTATTGCAATAATCTGCAACAAAAATAAAATAATAATAAGAATAAATTTTAAAATTTTTATGTTAAATGTGTAGGGAAGAAAATAAATATAAATATGGATACCTTTGTGGGCAAAATTGGATCAAAGATTTTGTGTTAAAAATTGGAGAAGCAGTGGACTGTGATTTGAAAGGCGGAATGACGTCATTCTGTTGTTCACAGGAATATTTTTTAATACTTTAAATGAATTTGACATATTAATCAACAATAAAAATAATATATGTCCCTTTAAGGCTGCACATTTAACGAGCTCTAAACTGTTTTTTTCAGTTCGAAGAACTGTTTTTGTTATAATGTATATATATATATTTTGGTTGCGATACCAGCGTTGCAGGTTGCTGTGAATAGCTCAAACAAACTTAACACATTAGAAGGATTGTGTGTATTCTGACCGTCGTACGTCTTGTCTCTTATACTTCATTGTCACGGTGCAGTTTCAGCACATTCTCCCACGCCATTTTCCCCTCGCCACTTTTGTTGCCATGTATAAAATCTCTTGAGCCCCCTTCCGCAAAAATCACCCGAAATGAACGAATACGTGAAAATAACTACCTCCATAAGAAAGCCCAACAAAAGATTTTTAAATAAACCATCGCGTTGCAGTGCAATAACGATATTTTATTGATTGCGTAAATCATTTTGCTCCATAGTAAGGCACGCCGTTGCCAGATATAGGATAATTATCAGACACAAAATTTTGGGAAGTATAAGATATACATGTAGCACGTTATTTTGCTTAGTTCTGCTAGAACGTACTATAATTTTCCATTTTAGGGGAAAACCACTTAAAATTTTAACTTATCATATTTTTGGGTTTAGTCAGTAGTTGATATTTCAAAAATATCAATGGTAATATATAAGAAATTCTAGGTTTTTTTATTGTAACCAAATATTTTCGAAATGGTTTTTAAATGAAGCATATTTTTTATTGAAATTTGAAAAAAAAATTCAAATCAAGAAAACCTTCACGCATATTTTTATATTTAAATATATCATATTTTTGAAAATCATGGGACACCATGTTCCAAAATGTCGGGGGCCATGCAGCCTACCTCTTGTCGACGTCACTAGGCCCAACTTCCTTAAATTTATTGTGATATTTTTATGATTTCCAATGAATATAACTTCCAACAAAATTAATATACGGGTAAAATTATTATATTATAATATTATATATTATATATTATATATTATATTATAATTATATTATATTATATTATATTATATTATATTATATTATATTATATTATATTATATTATAATTTGATTTTCGCAACTTGGCAACGGAAAACATAAATAAGTGAACATTTTACATCATTACGCGTAGAAATTTCAGCTGTGTTTTGAGCCGTGATTCGGACTTGTATGCTTCCGCGGCTTGGCTGAAAAATAGTGCCCATTGAAAACCGATCGAGACTGCCAAATGGATACTTCTCTCGTAAGAAATATAACATATACTTCTGGTATTAGAGAATGAGGCGAAGGACCACCCACTCCAAAGTGAGATTAGAAGTTCGCCCTTTAAAATCGGTCATTCTTGGTACTATACGCGGGCCAAGCTTTCGCTGATCCCGGCAATTTTTTACCGTTGTTCGTTAAATAAGTTAGTCGTCAGTCGGGGATTAAATTGGTGAAATGTGTAGCGTGAATTAGCGTATCGCCGAGCCTAAAACCACGCTAATAGGAAACGGTGATGTAGCGCTTGTTCGATCTATCCGAGAAACAGGATATTAGTGCAGCGTTAGAAAGGTAATTACAGCTTCCCCCAACTCTGTCAGTTTCGGGTTGACAATTTGGAGAGATAAGGCTCTAGTAATTAACCTCGTGAAGCGGCCGGATCGTTATCTAGTAGCTCGGCGTTGGCGTCGTACGGAGCACTTGTAAGCGCTCAATCAGGCTTTTTGAAGTTGGAATCAATCTAAATGTCCCCTTTGAGACGAAACATTCGGATTTAGTTATTTAGAGCGCTGTTCTCGGCTAATTTCCACTTCCAGTCGAGCAATTTGCGATCGGACCTAAATCTCGTAATTATTAAGAGTTTGATGATTCGTGTAAACTGGATGCGTTTGTTACGCGTGCGGACGAACGTTTCTTACACCTTAGCTTAATTGACTTCGGCGTGCTTGTCTGGATTTAAATTCCCGGCGTATTAAATTTCCAGGGCTGTTAATTATTTAAGATTTATTTTAAATAAAAAAAATCGATTTATTTGATTTAAATCGGATTTTTATGGATTTGAGTGCGGCGATAACGTAAACTATTTTTTCGATATTCTTGGTGTATCTAAAATAATGATTCGAATAACAATTAGATAAAGTAATTAAAATCCAACCCGACCTAGCCCGACCTAACATTACCTAACCAGACCTAACCCTACCTAACCTTACCTAACCCGACCTACCCTTACCTAACCCGACCTACCCTTACCTAACCCGACCTACCCTTACCTAACCCGACCTAACCGTACCTAGCCTGACCTAACCTTACCTAACCCGACCTAACCTTACCCAACACAACCTTACCTAACCTAACGATAAATATTTATCTCATACCCTTCCTTTTATACTTTCAAAAATATCCCCTCCCTTCGAAAATATTAAAATTCGTTTAAAAGATCAGTTTGTTTGGTCTATTTTTGGGAGGTCTTTTTTTGTTTTTTTTTTGGATAAAAGGGAATAGGATGAAAAGGTCATTGGGAGAATTGATAAATTATTTTGGGTGACAAGATTAAGATTGATAGAAATGGGATTGGGATTAATCACGTGATAAGGGACTCGGGGTTCCTAACAGAAACCAACTCGCACACACCTGGACCGGCTATCCCCGACTACATCACCATAACAACACTCTTCTTATAAATATTAAATTTATTCAAGTTAATTACCAATAATTAGGCGGAAATTATTCGTTTCTCCTGGGCATCGTGTTGGGCAAAGACAGTAAAGATATTTTTTATAATGATGTCAGAGTGTAATCTAAATGATCCGACGAATAATTCGTAAAACGGCAGGGTTGGCTGATTTTAATTAATTTGATTTAAATCGAGTGATTGTTTTAAAAATTATTGATTTAAATCACACAATGTATTTCAATAGAGGAATAAAAAATGGCAAAAAATACATAGAAAATCTGAGCAAACTAAAATAATTAGTAATGAAATTTAATTAAAGATTAGCAAACTGATAAAAGTAAGATATTTGTTAATTATATAAAAATCAGTAAATTCAATAAAATAAAAAAAATTCGATTTAAAGTAAAAAAATCGATTGATTTAATTTTTATTAAAAAAATCAGAAAAGTGCCAACCCTGAAAATCGACAAAAGTTTTTTTTGCATAAGCTAATGCAATTGGGCACTGCAGACGGATTTCTATAGCATACTACAATTAAGACCAATCAAATATTTTTCTTTACTATTTACATCGGTTGACTCTTCTACGTAATGTCTTAACGAGCTGTTTACGGACTTTGTTATAGAGCAACAAATAAACCAATCGACCACTATTATAAATAATTCATTTTATCGCTTTGGACTGATATTTTATAGGCGATTTGGGTCGTAGTAGATCGCTACCTTTGTAAATAAATATTTTAGCGCAAAGAGCATAGGGGTTTCTTGACCCAAAAACTAATAACTGTATCGTTGATTTCAACGTTATATACGCTATCCATTTTACTCTGGCGCCAGCCAAAAAACAAATTCCGGGGGAACACCCTTTCGCATTAGGAGTAAAGCGAGGGGGTGCAAATCATGTTTATTGTTTACCCATATTTCCTGTTATCTGATTCGGGCAACGTTCCTTCGGGGATAGGGGGCGCGCGGATAAGGGCTTGCTTAAATGGCGGAAATATTTACGCGTGTATCGGCTTTTCTATACCGTATTGTTTTCCGTCCCATTTCGTCATCTTAGGGAACCAGTTTGTATATTTTCTCCCTTTTACTGGGTAATGTATCCGGGCTATTTATAAACGGTAAGCCTTATCGTCCTGATACGCAAACCGTCAAACGTTAATGATATCATTATAAATGCATTTGAGAATGGCACATTTTACAACCCTTTCTTGCCTTCTACGAAATTTTGGCGGTTTCTCGAAGAATATTCGCCCTCTTCGTAACGAGGTCGTTTACGACGAAAAACATCTGTCCGATGGAATTAATTTCTTTTTTTTTAATAATATTTGCCATACCTCGTTTTATACAATATTTCGGTTTATTTTTAACGCGTCTTTATTGTAAAAGAGGTCGTTATTTTAGCCGGGCTATATTATGTTAACGTACAGAACATTTATTAAAGAGTTGAAGCCCGTACAATTAAACGGGAAGACGCAACGTCTACCCCACTTTATTAATTTGCACTATACGTGAATGATTTGCCTTTTTTAACACTCAATCACGACGTAATTAAGGCTCTCGATGCACGTTTTTTTTCACTTCATTGTTATACCTGTATATCTGTAGATAAAATATTGTTTGCATTGTGAAAAAATTGAATATTTTTCTGGGAATCGTTATCGTAGGTGATAAATTTCAGTATAATTTAGATTAAGTTGACAGTTAAATGCTGAACGCAACCCCAGCAACTTTCGAACTATATTTATTTACCTGGGATTCGCCGTTGAAGTCATAGGTATGAATCATTTTGATAATATGGCTGTTCCTTGATTATTAGAACACCCGATCACAGGGTTCATACAGACCTGGAAAACCTTCAAAACCTGGAAATATCAGGGAATTGGAATATCGACAGAAAAGTCAGGGAAATATCAGGGTAATTCCAATTTTTAAGTAAAAATCAGGGAATCAGGGAAATTTATGAGGGTTCAGAAAGTTTTCCCTAATGAATACAAATTTGCATCAATAAGTTTTTCTTATTTAAATAAATAAATTGTGAATTTTAAAACCGTTTTAAGTCTCTTTTAATTTAGTTTTTTCACAATGTGCTTCTCTTCACTTCTTTCTTATTAAAGATTTGACTTTATTTCTTCTTTTATATTATAACATTGAACCCATTGAACTTAAATGACAATCATCAAATAAGTTTCTATGAAATCTTAGTTTTATTTTATCTTGCACGTGGAAAAATCAGGGAAATATTCGTGTGAAAACCTGGAAATATCAGGGAAATCGGGTTGCCAATAGCTGTATGAAACCTGTAATCTGTGGCTTTCGCTTTACAAAGATTAAAAATGATTAAATCATGATTAACTTTTTATTAGGACATCCTGTAACATATTGAGGTGCCGTTATCAAAATATCTTAATGTAGCAAATTCTGGCCTAATTTTATTTAATTATGAAAATGTACAAAAATAGTTAAAGCAAACTGAATTAGAACTACTAATTTCAATGCGGAGAAAAATTATTACAAGTACTAATTTCAATGCAGAGAAAAATTATTACAAGTACTAATTTCAATGCAGAGAAAAATTATTGCAAGTACTAATTTCAATGCAGAGAAAAATTATTACAAGTACTAATTTCAATGCAGAGAAAAATTATTACAAGTACTAATTTCAATGCAGAGAAAAATTATTACAAGTACTAATTTCAATGCAGAGAAAAATTATTACAAGTACTAATTAAATAGTTAAAATGTATAAAAATAAAAAAATCCGTTGAAATGAAAATAATCAGATTTAAATCAAATTAAGAAATTTCTAAACAACAACGCTTTTTCCATATCTCGTATTTTTTAATGATAAGCCGTTGAGCTATACAAATTAAATGCATTCGATACAGGACGACAGCAATGTAATAAATCTCTATCGAGTAAGACTATTTAGATAACAAGAAGCCGTCGTATTAAGATCCTACATCAAAAATGAGCGCTGTTGTATTTCAAGTCCATCTCGATCTGTATAGGCCGCTGCGGCTTTAACAAGTTTTTATTAAATTTATCGTCTACTTCAAACTGCCAGAGTTCAATACTCTCATTATGTTCGCTCTATTATCGGTTTATTGTCGAGCCAGCCGCGAAAACATTTAAATCTACGAACAATATTTACCGTTTCCCCTGAGCCTGGCCCCCTCCCCGTTGGGGTGTCTTAAATGAAATATATATATGGGAGAGAAATGTTGCGGACTACACCCTCAGGTTAGCCGGTTTTCTATGGGGCCCTTTCGAAAAATTAAGAGAAAAAAATCCCGCCTAATTCGGGGATTTTCTATCAGCTTGGCGCTGTGGAAGGGGGTGCGCTATCTATACCTTCTTTTTAAAAGTACTGTTACCACGCGTAAGCATTCTTTAAAATTTGTATAATGTTGGCGTTATAATGGCGTTCCTTTACGCCATATATTTTCTGAAAAAAAACAACTCCTTTTGTAACTTGACAAGCTAAAATGTTTAATAAAATACCGCTAAATATTCTTTATTTCGAGTAAAGCCCGAGCCGGAATTGTATAGCTACAAATTCTCGACCGTCTCGAGTTATTTATCTTATATTAGTCGAATTTTCGCGTTTAATAGACCCAGACGGTATAATATACTTCGTATGTAAATTTGTACTTTAATCTCGAGAGAAAAACAGTTTGAAGTTCAGAGACAACTTCAAAGATAAGCCAAAATTGGAGAACTTTCTCACCGTTTTCCGTTTTCACGCGATTATACGGCTTAAAACAAAAATATTTTTTTTTACAAATTAACAGTATTGTTAAATGAAATTATAATTTTATCTTTGTTACTTGTTAAATACATTAAAATTAAAAAAGTTACAATAGTTACTCGACCATGCTGAAAGGTTATTGACCTTCAGTACTGATTCGGTTCACAATTGGTCTTAGAAAAATGTCAGTTTTATCATGGACCAAGAATCTAAGGGGACTCACTGTTCCCGATATTTTGACACGGTAGGCGTGGCCTAAATTGGAAGGGTTACTGACAGGGTTCCGAGGTGGAAAAACACAGGTGGTCAATTTAGTGGGCAATAAATATTTATACCACAGAAAATTATAAAATATTAATAAATAAATATTTCAACCCAGAAATTTCAGATTTGGGCAACTTAAGGGAGATATACATGTATATGCATAGGAAAGGTCAGATTCTAAGTTCAGTGTAAACTAAGACATTATTGCAATAAACTTCTTAAAAATTTAATTCCAATTACTTTTTTAGCTTTTTAAATGCAATTTTCCTTTATCAGCCACTATTTGCCACTTTTTGTCAATTTTCCACTACTTGCCACTATTTGTCAATTTTCCACTATTTGCCATTTTTTGTCAATTTTCCACTACTTGCCACTTTTTGTCAATTTTCCACTATTTGCCATTTTTTGTCAATTTTCCACTACTTCCCACTTTTTGTCAATTTTCCACTATTTGCCATTTTTTGTCAATTTTCCACTGCTTGCCACTTTTTGTCAATTTTCCACTACTTGCCACTATTTGCCACTGGCTTGAACTTTTCTCCTAAAAGGTGGCTTTTTAGGAAAACCAAGTTATTTGGGTACGCCAACCGCTTTGAAGCGCCTCAAGAATTCTGCTCAACTATCACTACGAGAGTCTCAGTCAGGGGGGCTTAGGCGACCGTACGTGCGAAAAAGTTCGGTTAGGCGTAGTTCATTATTTTTTTAAGTTTATAAAAGAAGTAGATTCCAGTGAATTTGATTTAAATTAAAACCACAGCCATATGCGGCTTACTGGTTATTTTTACTTAACACAATGGTTAATAACCATTACTTAATTTTTAAAGTACCAATTTCAAAAATAAAAGGAGACATCCCGAAGTGTAACCCAGCGATTTTGCTCAAACTCAGGGGATTGGTACACTTGAAAAATCCTAAAGGGAATTTATTCAATAGGCAACCGTTTTGCCATGGCAACGAAAAATGTTTTTGACAACAGCAAATGGAAATTTTCCCATGATACATGAAGGTCTACCAATCCCCCGAGTTTGAACCAAATCGGTGGGTTACACTTCGGGATGTCTCCATGGTAGTAAGCCTAATCATTTAACCGACAACAAAATTGTACGTGAACGCTCCACGAAACTACTCCGGAAATCGACTTCAGCGACGCCAAGTTTGTCCATATTGAACTAAAAGTTTCCGTGATTTTTTACGCGTGCTTTTTAAAGCCAGAACAATGAGTCCCCTTAGATTCTTTGTCCATGGTTTTATTAATCTGTATGGTTATTTTGTAGTTTCAATAGTGGCAAATACATTTATTGGCTTCAAAATTACTAAATGAATAAGATAATTTCTATAATATCCGACACACGCTCACAAGGAGACTACCCGAAGTGTAACCCACCGATTTTGTTCAAACTCGGGGGTTTGGTAGACCTTCATGTAACTTGAAAAATCCTAAAGGGATTTTATTCAATGGGCAACGGTTTTGCCATGGCAACGAAATTTATTTTTGACAACAGATAATCTAAATTTTCCCATTGAAAATAACATGGGATTTTAACCGATTCCAAGGGTCCCCCCCTGTGAAACATTTTACAAAATTGAAATAAAAATAAAATACCAAAATTATAAAAAAATTGATAAAAATTGACGAAAAAAATGTAAATTGGTCACATTTTTATCAATTTTTTAAATTTTTTTTCACAGGGAAATCGGTCAAAATCCAATGTTATTCTATGTTGTCAAAAACATTTTTCGTTGCCATGGAAAACCCGTTGCCCATTGAATAAAATCCCTTTAGGATTTTTCAAGTTACATGAAGATCTACCAATCCCCCGAGTTTGAACAAAATCGGTGTGTAACACCTCGGGTAGTCTCCTTGTTAATAGACGGTAAAATAAATGGGGGTGGAATTTTAAACCGTCATTGCCACTTAAAAACTGGACACTAGCCAGGGAGGGAACACCGGATTGGTTGGTATTGGAGCATGCGCAGAGGCCAATTTTTAACTTTCGCCGAGTAACAAATATCTAAATCGTGATTCTTCGTAGAGCACGTGGCGCCATCTAAGTAAACTGACCTTTATATTTCGGGAATAAAAGCTAGACAAAATGGTTGTTTAACTGTAAATTTACCTATAACTTGAATTCTTTAAATTAAAATACAAATTATTAACTGAGATCAATCGTAATGACGTGAAAAACGATTGAAATGATTTCAGTGACAATTAAAGTCGCGAAGCGGAGAGGCTGGCAGCCATGCTGTCACGAAACGTTTCCCCTTTTTTCGTACCCCCAAATTCAAAAACCCTTCAGAGGCTGGGAAGCCGTTGGAATTTATTTTACCGTCTATTATGTCAAAAAGCAGATAAAGTTGGTATTTTGACGTCATACCCAAGCGTGACCTCGGTGAACTACGACGTCAGTTTAGTCTTCACTTTATTATAAAAAGTACCATCCTAATAGTTATTTTCAAGCCGATAGATGGCGTTGTGATTATTGAAACTCGTTTATTACGAGATTGTAGCAGTTGCGTAGCCAGGATTTTGTTTCGGGGCGGGACGCAATTGAAAAAAATTACATACAACATACATTTCGGGGACCTGTGCCCCTGTGCCCCCTGGCTACGCTTTTGAATTGAAGTGTCTTTTGTTTAAACAGTGACGTTGCTCTGACGTCATCATAACATCTTCAATCCCACGGTTTGCGCTCAGCCCAACTGCAGCGCGTTCGCTAATTGGGACCCGAAATCACGCCCGAATCGGAATTCTCAGTGGGTCACCAGCTCTCGAAGTAATATTTCGTAAAGTTTCCTTTTAGGAATGCAAATTCAATTGATTGGCTCTCACGCCCTTGTAGCTATAATCGGATTATAAAACACCTTGCATTAAAATTTCCCACTCTAACCCGCTTCGAGTCCGTTGCGAAAAGAATTGGAGGGGAGGGGGGGGGGTGTGTGCCATCTTTTGAGAAAAAATAAATGTTTCGCAGAAGCCGCCTTCGTTGTGGGTGGCGGCTAAACTAGGTGTTTTTCGATTTTTTCAAAAGAAAACTGAACTCGGCCCTTTCTCTTATTTTTCGTATTTGGGGGAAGGAGCATTTTTGTAGCGAAGCTTAATTAGGCGAACCGAAAATGGGACATCGGTTCGAGGCGCGGAATGCACTCGCGCTTTCCTTCCCGAAACAATCGCCTTTATTAGAACGATCTGTTCAGATTAAAGAGAATCTCAGGAGATGCGCCCATTTCTCACGCCTGCCCAATTACAGGTTGTAGCCTCTTACGTGTGAAGTTACTTAAATGTTTTGTCCTCTAACCTACATCCTGGTTGGGTACATAGGCTTCACCTTTAATAAGACGTGTTCGGAATATCACCAGATTCTAACCACTTGTATCTACGATCATTTTATAGTATATTTTTGGTATAGTATAATTTTTATGTATAAATAATTAAGAAATTTCGATAGGTTTCGTATAAAAGTTTCGTGAGTTGTTAATTTTCCGGAATATTTTTCAGAAACTTTTCCGAATTGCGGAACATTTTAAACAGATTTTTTTATTCTAGATTACTCTAGACTTCTAGAGGTTTAGTTTTACTTTTGGATATGAAAAAATTAGCCGAAAAATCCTCGAAATTTCAATTTGCGAACAATATTAGTGGTTAGCACTTTCGCCTCGCAGCAAGAAGAGCCGGGTTCAATCCCAGCTTGTGGCACTGGGTTATTACTCGGAGCCACTCCTTCCGCGTTGAGTTTGCAGAAGTTATCTCCCAACTGGTTAAAGTGGTTTTCCCACTAGTTCTTCGGTTTCCTCTTTCCATAAAAACTTGTAGAGGTTAACAGTAATAGTTAGTGTAGGGAGCTGTGGGTTCGCGTGCCTTGAAGGGCTTGCCACCACCCTCCTACGCATTGTAACCCGGCCACCAGTTTAAATGCATTAAAAGTCGCTCGATGACTTGGGCCTAAGGCGTAGCTGATTATTATTATTAAAAAAAAATAATATTAGAATAAAAAAAAATTGGACTTACAAATCTATAATTTTTATTAAGCTATTAAGAATCGTTCACAAAAGAGTCAATAAAATTTCAAAAGATATTCAGGGTCTTGACATTTTTCATTTTGAAAATAAGATAAAAATTGTGTCTTAAATTTATAAGAATATCTTTACGCAGGGTGACCACAGTTCCTATATTTCCTATTTTTTCCTATAATTTAACGTTTTCCCTTTTTTTACTATAATTTAACGTCTTTCCTTTTTCTCCTATAATTTCATTAAATTTCCTATAATACCCTATACTTTAACTCAAACGTCTGAAGAAATTAAAATAGTTGATATTTTACCTTAGAAGTCTTCATATTGTCCTAGGTTTTAAAGATGCTTATTTCCAACACCGTTTGCCGATAGTTTTCGACCATTTCTATCGGTTATCAACTTTATTTTGAATGTTATTCCCCCTTTAAATAATTTTGACAACTGTTTTCTCTTATTGTATCATTAATTTTCTCCTATTTCTCCCCCCCCCCCCAATTTTCTTCCTATATATTTTCCTATATTTCACTGATAAATTTCCTATAATTCCTTTAAAGGAATTAAAAATATTATGTAGTCACCCTGTTTACGGAAATAAAAATTATTCCAAAAAATTATTCAAGAAATAATTGGCCAGTAATTAAAATTGAATTATTTTTAACATTTACCAGATATTTAAAGAAAAACCAAGTTACTGCGTTGTTTATTTGAATTTAATTTATTATATTTTATGGGCAGAAAGTATTACAGTAACATTATACAACGCGACCAAATAAAAATAAAACATATTCAGAATATTTCGTAAGGCCAAAAGATTTTTCTCCCAATATAAACACAATATATTTTTAATTTATCCAAAACCATTTTAAATGAAGCCTCCCTAATAGATCGGTACTAAAACATTTCGTACATTCGCCACCTTTCATCGTATTAAAGTATTAAACCTATAGCGGGATATCAAATTCAAACGTATATGGGAGCCCTAAAACTACGCCTTTTAAAAATATCGATTTTCGGTGACACACCATATGGTTCGGGGCTGTTGTGGCTATAAAATTTATATGTTGATCCAGCTGGTTAAGCTTATAAAAATTCTCAAACTACATGTAGATGTAGGCTGTTCAAAATAAGAAAAAAAATTACGGGTTAAGGTACGCTGGGGAAATATTAAGAAAAGTTTCGCAAAAAATCGACGAAAAGAAGACCGCAATTTTCCGTGCTATACATAACACGCGAATTCGGCTTTATCATATGGAATTAAAACCCCCGCATCATTTTTTGCGAGTCAGACATCTTTGGGTGCATACCCCCCCCCCTTCTTTGTTAAACGCGATAACGTCGGTGGACCCCCCCGTTCAGCGTTGGCAAAGGCTTCCAAATTATTTTTGTCATTCGTGTTTCCCCCCCCGACCCGCAGTGAGTCATCCCTGCCATCTGTATTTCGGTTCAATAGATTCTAATATCGATTCGACGCCGCTGGTGGATACGTGCTTAGCTTTAAAGTCTTTGCCCAGCTGCGCCGTCTGTCGTTCAATTTTATTATTACTCTCACGTAATTACTAATTTAGCTTGTAATTATCTAAGAAAATGATATAGATTTTTTTAACAATTCTCTATTTTTTTTGGTCTTTGCAGATACGATGTAATTATAAGGCGGAAATGTTCGACAACCTTGGACTTTCGACCAACTTAATGATTTGAAAGGTAAGGATGCTTTTGAATTATTAAATTTGTGCCTGTTAAAACGACTAAATGCGTTCGTTCGAAGTTGTTTCCTCGTAAAACAAAATCCTAATATGTCGCCAGAGTGCGCCTTGTCGGTACTTTCATCTTGAGGCTAATCGATAAGCTTTGAGTGGCGCCATCTATGTACGGAAAATTCAACAAATCAATTTGACGCGGGCTCGTTCGTTATTTCTAGATTTAATCAATTTAAATCGTGTTTTGTTTATCTCGCCCCATTATCGAAACGCTGACTGTTTGGTGAGAATAACGTAAATTAAAAAAAAATTGTTGATAATACATATAAATATAAGCGTATATACTTTTTGCGAATAATAATATTGTCGATATTGTAGACTAGATTCAATCAATTTCCCAAAATAGCCACGAACGAGATTTAATCGTATCTAATAAACTTGAAAGGAAAAATAAAAAAATCGATTCGGTTAATCGCGCGTTCACGCCATCTATCGAGAAAATAATGAACTTAAAAAAGTTACCGGTTGCGGTCGAATCCTATACTCGGTACACGAATCAATTATTAAATTTTCTTTACGTTTTAATTAAATTGATTGACAACGTGATATCGGATAATTGAGGTCGATTAGCGCCATCTAGAGAGAGAGAAAGGGTGCGAGAAGTGGAAAAACCCGACTCGATAAATGACGTGCAACCAAATCGTGCGGTTCTCTGTGATAGTAGAGGTTACGAAATCCATTTTGTAGGTTTTTTGGTGCGGCTAATTTGGATGACCGCGCGTATACAGCGTGTAGATTTAGTCCTGAGCGACGTGACATCCGGGCAGCGTTGCCAGACGTATGATAATTATCGTACACGTCAATAATCTCGAGCTTATTTTTAGGACGTACGATATTTTAATGGCGTACTATACAATTCACATTTTTCGATAATTCAGCTTGCGCCTACGATAATGTACCATCATTTTTTAAATTGGCTGAAAACCAGTTAAAACTGTTACTTTTAAACATGAGTTTTCAATCGGTCGAACTTTAAGTATTATTAAATATTTTGATTTCACAAGTTTAACGTCAATATTTCACACAAAAATCAAATTTATCGTCAGTTTTCAGGCGTACGATAAGGTTTTTTTTCTGAAATCGAAAATTTTTGGCTCTGGCACGATAATTAGAGTTTCAGGAACTGGCAACGCTGCATCCGGGGTAAAGGAGTAGTCCACGACGCCGGCACATTTCGCCCAACAGTCACGTGGCTCGAATATTCATTTGGGGTGTGGCAGCACCATCATGCTTTGAATGAACGATTAATAGGCTACAAAATGGGGAAGGGGGTATGGACTATACAATTCCATTGTGCGATTGCCAGCTGCCAGACATTAAAAGCGGGGAGCCGCTCCTATTAAACGTTGAATTGATTAATCGGACTAATCCTTTTACTTTCTGTTTTCTTGGACAGACGCGACCTTTTCGTTTCTTCATTTTCTCCTCTTTTTCAACGCGCGCTTAATGCCTTTTTTAGTTTATTATAACTTTTTATCGGAAATAATGTAACGTTTCCCGATACACGCCTAATCGAACTTCCAACTTGTCACCGCGAATATTGATCGATGCCTTATTGATACTGGTTTTTTGTACGGTTAATCTTATTGCTTATATATATTTAGCGTTAGCCTTACCCTTTTTTTTCAATTATTTGTACCGATATATAGGCAATGTATTTCATTGTTATCCGATTCCAAACATTCGGACTCGTAACGATTTCTATTATCACTCGAATCAATGGATTTTTTTATGGAAATCGTACGTTATGGTTGATTTAGACCAGAAGTTGATAATATTTTCTTTAAGAGAGAAGTAACCACCTAAGGCATAAAATTTACCCTTACTCAGCGGCTCTACCAGCGTTGCTAGTTCCAGAGCCAAATATTTATAGATCTCAGGAAAAAATATCGTATGTCTGAAAACTGGCTGTAGATTTGAATTTTGTGTTAAATACTGACGTTTAACTTGTGAAATCAAAATTTTTAATGTCACTTAACGTTCGGCCGATTGAAAACTTATGTTCCAAAGTCGCAGTTTTAACTGGTTTTCAGCCATTTAAAAAACTTTTCGTACGTTATCGTACGCTTGAGTTTAATTATCGTAAAATGCGTACTATAGTACGCCATTGAAAATATCGTACGTCCCAGAATAATCGAAGTGTATGATAATTATCGTACGTCTAGAAACACTTGGCTCTACGCGGATTTCAGTGAGCGCCAATTTCTTAGTATTTAATTTGCCTGAACGATATAAAATGTATGATATTACATTTCGTATATACTTATAAACCACATTAGAATATATTTCGTCCCGGACTATTTTTTTTAAATATCAGAAGCAGTGTCGCACCTAGAAATGAATTAAAGGGGGGGGGGGTAGAGGCTGGTGAATTTATGATAGAAAACAAGATGTCAAGGACATTTAACTACACCCAATCCCCCCGATGTTATAGCTATAGTTTAAATATTAATTTTAAATTTGAGCAGTTTTTCAATCATCGTGTACATTAACTTAATAAATCCAAGATAAATTTTATCGAAAATGAATTTTTCGAGTTACCTGGTTTTGGAAATAAGGTAGCGAAACACGAAATCGTTAATTTAAATTAATTTTTAGACAAACCTAATTTTTCGAGTTACCTGGTTTTGGAAATAAGGTAGCGAAACGCGAACGAGTTAGATGGCGCCTGTAACAATTCGTACGAAATTCGAATATGACAACAGTGCATACGCGAGTGGTGGGGTCCTGCTAATTGGTCAGAAATCTCACTATAGTATTATAGTAGGGTCAGTCCATGTCAAATCGAGAGGTTGGGAGGCACTACCTCACCGATTTGTACATCAAATTTTGGTGCGTAAGTAGCCTTGAAATAATGACCATTTCCAAAATTTTGGCCCTCTATCGATAAAATTGGCCATTTTATGAACAATTGAAATTTTCCCACAACAAAGGCTCCGTTGACCCAAAAATCAACATTTTTGGCCATATCTTCCAGCGACATACCTTTAAACTATCGCAAATTTGTTTTCTAGGTGTATTTTGGACAAGGAATCGTATTCTCGCTTAAAAAATTACCTGCAGATATTGGTTTGTAAGATATTAACGTTTTCGGGGGGTCTGAAAAACTGAGAATTCCTGGAAAAGTCAGGGAATTTGAATATGGTATAAAAATCAGAGAATTTGAATATGGGTACAAAAATCAAAGAAAAGTCAAGGAATTTGAATGTGTATAAAAGTCAGGGAACTTGAATATCGGTATAAACGTCAGGGAATTTGAATATGGGTATAAAAGTCAGGGAATTTGAATATGGGTATAAAAGTCGGGGAATTTGAATATGGGTATAAAAGTCGGGGAATTTGAATATGAGTATAAAAGTCAGGGAATTTGAATATGGGTATAAAAGTCAGGGAATTTGAATATGGGTATAAAAATCAAAGAAAAGTCAGGAAATTTGAATATGGGTATAAAAGTCGGGGAATTTGAATATGGGTATAAAAGTCGGGGAATTTTAGTATGGGTATAAAAGTCGGGGATTTTGAATATTAGTATAAAATTCGGGGAATTTGAATATGGGTATAAAAATTAGGGAATTTGAATATGGGTACAAAAATCAAAGAAAAGTCATGGAATTTGAATATGGGTCCAAAATTAAAGAAAAGTTATGGAATTTGAATATGGGTATAAAAGTCAGGGAATTTCAATATGGGTATAAAAATCAAAGAAAAGTCAGGGAATTTGAATATGGGTATAAAAATCAAAGAAAAGTCAGGGAATTTGAATATGGGTATAAAAATCAAAGAAAAGTCAGGGAATTTGAATATGGGTATAAAAATCAAAGAAAAGTCAGGGAATTTGAATATGGGTATAAAAGTCGGGGAGTTTGAATATGGGTATTAAAGTCAGAGAATTTGAATATGGGTATAAAAGTCAGGGAATTTCAATATGGGTATGAAAGTCAGGGAATTTGAATATGGGTATAAAAATCAAAGAAAAGTCAGGGAATTTCAATATGGGTATGAAAGTCAGGGAATTTGAATATGGGTATAAAAATCAAAGAAAAGTCAGGGAATTTGAATATGGGTATAAAAATCAAAGAAAAGTCAGGGAATTTGAATATGGGTATAAAAATCAAAGAAAAGTCAGGGAATTTGAATATGGGTATAAAAGTCGGGGAGTTTGAATATGGGTATAAAAGTCAGAGAATTTGAATATGGGTATAAAAGTCAGGGAATTTGAATATGGGTATAAAATCAGGGAAAAGTCAGGGAATTTGAATATGGTTGCAAATAGGAAATTTTTACTAAGTTATAGGTTAAAAAAAATAAGTCAGGGAATATCTCCGGAGATGGTCCTGGAAAAGTCAGGGAATTTGATTGTGAAAAAAATTGTGGCAAATCTGATTAATCATAAATCTGATTAACTGTTTATTTAAGGATACTATTCACGACTATTATACGATTTTATATGCAACAAATAAGTTAAATTCGGATAGTTTTTGGATATGGATATAAAAGAAATGAACGAAACATTTCCTATACGAACGCCGACCCCAAGACATCGGCTACACACAAATCCCTGACGGATTGCGTGTAAAAATAAATTTCATTAGAAATGTAATCCCTATGATTGCGCCACTGCTGTGAAGGTACAGTTTCAAACGAATAAAATGATAGTGAGATTGATACTTAAGATATATATTATATACTTCTGGTTATACCGAAGTTTGGTTATTCTAACATCTTTTCCGACGGCTAAATTTCGGTCGATAGTCTAAGCACTTCTAAAAAAATCTATACTCAGATTACAGGGATTACATGTATAAAACAGAGTACATAACGTTTTTTAATACTAAATCGGTAATCAGCTACTTAATAAAAGTTAAAAGGAACCACGGCTATGGACTGCATTGCAAAGGATGATAAAATTAGTGATTAAGTAGATTAGTCCATTAGGAAAAGGGATAAAAAAAGCTAAACCCTAAACAAATTTGAAGAAACTTAAAAACTTACAAATAGCTCGTACGGATAGGCCTTCGAGCAAACAAAAAGACGCGAAACTCGGACCAAATAGATCTTCGAGTGAAATGAAATAAAATAAAATAGCCAGAATTTCCAACGGTAGACCGGTTTCGTCCTATTTGGGACTCATCAGTACCGCGCGGGAAATCTGGTTCGCGACTGTTACACCGAAAAGAGAAACTAGGCCTAAACATTAAAAATTTCAAAACGAGTTGCGTAGCAACGGAAAGCCGAATAGGGGGAGAGTGCAGGTGGAGAATAGTATATACGAAATGTTAAGTTAAAAGGAACCACCTATGGACTGCATTGCAAAGGATGATAAAATTAGCGAATAAGTAGATAATTATTATTATTTCTGTCTATTTTATTTAATTTGGGTTTTTCATTCTAAGATCTATTTGGTCCGAGTTTCGCGTCTTTGTTTGCTCGAAGACCTTTTGGTACGAGCTATTTGTGTTTAAATTTCTTCAAATTTGTTTAGGGTTTACCTTTATTATCCCTTTTCATAATGGACTAATATACTTATTCGCTAATTTTATCATCCTTAGCTACTAAATCACTTTAGTTTAGTTTAACGCTGCAGGCTTATACACCGATTGGTAGCTAGAGTGATCAGCCCCAGGAGAAAATTCCTCGAGGTTCGCCTAGCTTTGATTCGAAAATGTTTCTTTGAATTCAGGATGTATAGTGTTAATTAATAAATTAATTCTGGGATTCTCGGCGTGTGTAGTCTCAATTACGAACCTTTCAAAGGAAACTTTAATCGGAAAAATTAATTAATTGCATTATTTATTCAAAATCGTTTTAATTAAATTCCGGGCAAATTCCATTTTAAAATAGTGTTAGTTTCTGGTAATTTTTGTTAAATTTCGTCATTTAAACGAAAGTCCGGCCAAATAAAGCGGGCTCGTGAAATATTAAAATTGGGCGCCTCGTAGCGGATTTTAAAGTTAATTCCGGAGTCTGGTAAATTGTTCAATTTTTAGTTTCTGGACTCGAGTGTGGGCTTCGTGATTTCGCGGACTATAGAATGTTTTACAAATTGTAAATTGAAAACCTTTTGAAGCTTGTCTTCAAAGGGCTCACTGTTTAGGACGATCTCCCTAGGTAAATAGCGACAAATTTCAGATTGTTTGGTGACCTCTTTGGATGGTGGCGTCCCGTTTTGATCTTTAAATGAGCTAATCTCATTTGGCCTCCAAAAGTTAGAGCGACTTTATTTTTATTTTTTTAACTAGTAGTATTTTCATAGCACAAACTAACTTTTTGCTATATTTAGAAGTATCTACTCGCCACTTAAAATAAATACATCAAAAGTTTTCTTCTACGTTAAGATGTTTTTATTGATTTTGTTTCCATTTTTAATTTAGATTTGCGTTAATATTTTATTTTACAAACCTTCACTCAAAAACGTGACCCTATTGGCTTTAACGTTACTAAGGGCCCTTTTGATATTTGCCTAGTCTCGGGTCGGGCCCCACTACCTATTTGAAAAGCACCAGGCCCCTGGGTAACACAACTGCGTTTGAAAAAAAGCGTGTTTAAAACCTGAAACTTTCTTAATTAAATTGCGTATTTTAAATAAGATTTTATCAGTTTTGTGGGCAAAATAGAATACATAAAAAATTTCTTTTAAACTTATTGAACCCATCTTAAATGTACTTACATCTAAATTTAAATCAATGAACGCCTTGGCACGGCTATAAATGCAGACAATCTCAGACATTGTATAAGCATTCCACGGGGAGATTCTATTGTGTATTGTTTTATTCATTTCTACCAAACTCCTTTAATCTTGGAACGGTCCAGACAATTAGTTACTCGTGTTCGGCGGGCCGTGTCTTTTCTTTCTCGGGCTTCTCTTCAACCCGGAATAGCGGGGTTTGATCCCTCGCGCCCAGCGCAACAGATAAGACTCTGAACGGAGAATATTTTTTATTAAGATTAATAGAGCGAGCGTCTCTTAAGATGAATCCCGATTTTTCCTTAACTTTAACGGCTATATTTTCAAATTAGGGAGTTTGTCTTTTTTTAACGCTACTTTCTTAAAAGGTTCATTAATTTACCTTATGGAGTTAATAAGAACTTGTTATGTTAGGTGGCAAATTACTAGCTGCTATTCTTCGCTCAAAATCTCCGTTTCTATTAGGATAAATTTGCATTTTTAAAATAAGAGGGTGTGTACTCCTTGTTTTCGGAAAAGCCACGTCTTAACGATTTTTTTTGCCTAATGCTTGTTATTTTAAAATATTCCCAAGTTTGTGAATATTTTACGCTTTTTACCTAATTGATACATAATGAACTGCGGACTAAAACTCGTTTTTTTTTACAAAGTTTTACTTAAAGGGGAATTGTCACCACCCTAAAATTGGTTAAAAACCATAGAGGACGTCCGAAAATGGTTATACAAAAATTTCGTGTAAATATTTCCAGTATTTGATTTATTATTAGCAACCAAATTTCGTGTTTTCCACCCCCGACTCGAGAATCTCAGAACCGCTAGGTTGAACCTACCTGCAGCGCCATCTCGTGAACGAAATATTATTTTAACCAGTTTTATAGTTTTTCGGTCGGAACTGTCGTCTGCTACGACATTCTCCTTGGCTTTTCAACCGAGTTATACACACTTTTTAGAAACATTTACTGGGCGCCGCCATTATAGTACAGGCAACCGACGAGCAAGCGCTCTACCGCAGAAATTTCATCCCCCAAAACCTGTTTTTTCATCACCCTCCCCGTAGACTGTAAGGTAATGGCGGTCGATTAGGGAGGCGCGTTTAAGAGTCTATACTCGTAGATTGTAGTTTATCGTGTTTTTAAAATGTCTTACGCGCCGCATTTTCTCAAATGTTTGCCGCTTCATTCTTTTGGCGATGCACGGAGGTTCAACCGTGATTTCTGAAATTTTTGGAGCCGTTTGATGTAGGTTGCGGAAAAAGTAGCGTAACTTTTTAAATACTTTTCGTCTTTTCCAATAACTATAAAATTTCAGGGACATAATCAATAATATATTTTCTATTATTCTGTAAAAAAAACATCGTAAATTTTGGTTTTGGTGATAATTCCCCTTTAAAATCAATATGCCGTAAAACGTTGAAAGGGCCATGCAGCGAAGAAGTTCAGTGTTAAATAAGTGTTTCGCGAAGTTTTACGTATTTCGCGAATATGCTAATAATAAAATGAAATTATAATATAGGTTTGTTTGTGGTATTTAATATTTTATTTCCGCGTTGTATATCCGTGATTAATAATGGCCGATCAATTGTTGGTGGCTAAAGCTAAACCATAATTGTTATCGCATTCTGGGAAGTCGGACGTTAGCAACAATATTTACTTGGCTATGTTTTATGTAAAGCTTAACGCGGTTAGTAATAGAAATGATTGCAACAAAAATTTAATGATGAGTATCTAAAATTATCGTATAACTTCTCTATCATTCGTATTCGATCAATTTGAGCAATCATTTAAAACTCTTTAAACTTCGTAATGTGTAACTTCTTTACAACTTTAGTAATGATCTTTAATGAAAGAGGTTTTTGAAGCTTCTTTTGGCCTATATTTTAAGAAAATGCATCATTAGTGAATTACATATCGGGATCAATTATTTCCGATAAGTGACCTAACTTGGGATGTTGTAACATTTACGGTACACCAAAAATATAAACTTTCTCTCTCGTAGTATAAAGAAGTGAAACAATGGAGTTTTAAGTAGTTTATCAATTCGGGCAGGCTGGCTCGTGGTAGGGCGCGTCTTGAAAAATCTGGCTATTTGGTATACGCGTAATATTCCCCCGAGGAACTGCCGGGTAGACTCGCTCACCGGAATTCTAACGCTTTAATGCTCTCCCCAAAACAAGTAAAAGTTCTACAAAGGCAGCTTAAAACTTGAAAGAGTCGCCAACGTCGTTGCGGCGGTTATGTTGTTGCTGTATCCATCCATAACGCCGGAGTGTCCCGTCCGACTAAAGCCTAATACCTTATAATCAAGTCTTTAAAATTTCATAGCACTTTTAAGTCGACTTTTATGTTAAAACGCGAAATTCTTTCCGGACAGACTACATAAATCAGAATTTTGCGGCGCTCGTCAGTCCAGCCTCTTTCTCGTATCTAGCGCGCCACTTTTACATTTTTAAAACTCCCAGCTACGCCGGAATTACCTTTTTTTCGCCTCGTACTTTCTCAAATTTGAAAAGAAGTTTTTTGTATATTTTACGCGAATAATTTATATCGATGTTTTATAGCCATACGTTGTTTGTTTATAATAACTCTAATCGGTTTGGATACTTGGTATATTGTTATTATTTTATTTTGCGATGGTATTTTGAACACCTAGAGTTTTAGGTAAAAATGAATATCAATCAGTGTTTTCATTAGCTGTCGAGAAAGAGTAAACTAATCTACGCCATTTTAAAAAGCTTAATTTGCGAAACTAATTTATAAACGGTATTGTTTCAAGGGTCAATTGATCAAAGATTTCATCTAGAACATAAAATAACGTCCAACAAGACAAACGACCATTTAGATACAGGGTGCTTTTTTTGCAAAAACTATTAACTAAAAATTTCAAATTTCTACCTTAAGTAAATTGATGGAAGGACATTCATTTTTGAAATTTCATCGTTTTCTAAAAATATTTTCACACTTAAGTAACATTATCTTTTCACTACTAGGTGCTAAATCAATTTTGTCAATCGAGAATTTGTAGAGCATCATTTGAATCCTACGGACACCTTTTGTTCGAAGGGAAAAAGTCAAAAGACTTTTTTTTTTACACTGGAAAACGCGACTTGAAAAATTGACAAGTTGGGCCAGCCAAAATAAACTTGTCTGGAAACCTCCAATAAAGGAATACATGTACTAGTTTTAATAAAATGTAAATTCCACACTCGCAGAATAATTTGCACGTTCAAAAACAGTATTCTGGTTTTATTAACTACAATTTAAGTTTTCAAACACGTTAAATAATTGTTTCAATTATACACCCTTCGGCTGCAACGCAAGCTTGAGCTCGGATAATCATATCATCAAATGCACGCTCTATCATTTTTGGTGTTACTTCTTGACAAGCAATTTCAATTCTCCGGCGAAGTTCGGCTCTCGTTTCAAGCGGAGTGGCGTAAACCCTTTCTTTGATAAATCCCCACAGAAAAAAAGCGGTGTCAGATCGGGAACTGGACCATTTCTTCCGATGTATCTGTGCGGACATTCGTGGTTCGGGAATTTAGTAACCTCTCTGTGATTATGTGGTGGGGCGCCATCTTGCTAAAACCAAATTGGGCGTCTTTCAGCATCTTCAGGCTCGTTCTGTTAAAAAAGCCAATAGTTCTGGCCGTTAACATTTTAAGGCAAGAACACTGGACCAATTAAACGATTTCTTAAAAGTCCAACCGAAACATTTAAGCCCTGGACGGGAACTTGGTGATAAAGTTCGAATCCCCAGTGAGGGTTTTCGTCCTGCCATAGGTGATTATATTGATGGTGGAAAGGACCATCTGTAGAAAAAGAACATTCGTCGGTGTAGAGAACATGGGGCCCAAATTGGGGATCGTCGTTCACCGCAGCCAGTGGCGGAAGTCGTCACGTCTTTGAGAATCCTCATCAATCAGTCCTTGCTGAAGCGTTACTCTGTATGGATGGTACCCATATTTCCAAACACGGTTTTACTGCAACCTAAATCGGCACTCGCAGTCGTGCAACTTCTTCGAGGGTATGCGGCCAAATATGCAAGAACACTGTTCTTAAAGTCAAAATTAGACTGCCCAATCCACGAAACCTAGGTTAATTCTACAGTACCAAACTATTGAAAGTCGCTGACAGCTCGCTTTACTGCATTTAGGGACGGCATTCGGTTTGGATGTCGCACTTGAAAACTCTCACACACTCCTCTTTGATTTCGGCTATCTTCTCCAAAGAACAGGGCAACATTTTCGGCACGCTCCGCTTTTAAAAAACCAAAATTTGAAAGATAGAGGATCTCGATGATGTTAAACAAAATGTGACTTCCATTTAAATACCAAAAATGTACGTTAACTCTAAACCATTCATGTACAATTAAATGTTTCAAAATCTCCTTTCCAGTTTTTTAAAGGCTAAAAAACGTTCGCAACAAAAATAATGATTGAAATTTTAGATGAGTAAGCTATGCTTTCGTAATAAAGTGCGCGACGATCACTTTCCCGGATCAAACAAGTTTATATTGGCTTTCCCAACTTGTAAATCTTTCAAGTCGCGTATTTCAGGTTTAAGCTGATGCTCTACAAATTCTCAATATACCATTCTATAAAATATTACTTATGTGCTTATTTACTTTTGTGTATAGAGAGGCAGATGGTTTGGCCCGATTTTTTACGAACCAGGGAGGCTCATAAAAGGATTATCTGGCAAACCTGCCAACCTAGTTGTCTGGATAAATAGTGGACTTTTGATCAAAATCCTACTCATTTAACGGTTATAGTTTTCTACAAACTATTATAAATAGTTAATGATTTTGTAAATACTTACTATATTTTGAAATATACTATCTTCACGTAGGCTGCCTTAGCTATATTTTGAAAATCGAGTTTAAGGGTAACGCTTCAGAAAGTACCAATCAAATAGGAATGAGCATAAGCAGAATTTTTTAAACCAAAGAGTAAATAAGTTTACAAGTCCTACTGAAGTAGCGCCAAGTTGTCTTTGTGAAAGTGTTTGGCCGGTTTATCTAAGAATTTATAGGAAGGGCTATTGACAAAATTGATCTAGCACCTAGTGGTAAAAAAAAATCTAAAAGTGTGGAAATATGTTCAGAAAACGATGAAATATCACCAATCAATGTAAAGTAATTTTCGTAAAAAAATGACTTTCGCGAAAATTACTTCTCCGAACAAATATAACACCTTGTATATGGCGAATACCCGTCACGATTTATATAAAGTAGCGTGACTATATTAGAAATTTTTATTGGACCACGCTAAAGGCTACCGATAGATGTCCCTATACTCCACCGGGAAAGAGCTCCGGAAGCTTGATATAAATTCCGGTTCATCCCCCTATTTCAACCCCTTCGGACATAGGGACACGTATAAACGAAAGCGTGAATACGCGCCTATCCTCTATGAAATCATTTATTGGGCCGTGGTTCAGTGTCTGGCCCGCTCTCTCGTAGCAAAACATACGAAGTTACAGGAACTCTTCAGCGGCTTATAGAGTCACCCTCAACTGAGGACTTTTGAGAGTTATATTTAAAACTTCGTCTCGCTACTATTCGCTGAAATAACTCGAAGGAAATTATTTGAAAATCACACATATATTGAAACTTTATAATATTTCTAGAAAAAGTTAATTTGTTGAAATATCATTTACGTTTCTTTCAAATGTCCTGGTCAAAAATACGCCTGTAAAAATAAAAATTAAAAAAATAATGATCCGTTAAAAATGACAGTGCGCGTCTGCGGAAGAGGCTGCTATCGAAATATCAAACTATCGATAGTATTGGTCAAATTCAAAAATGTGGCGGTCTGTAATGGCGACGTAAGGGATTTTAATGAAATGGTGCCAATTTTCAGTCTTGGGCACCAAAAATAAACAGATATTTTACGTCCGCTTAAGCATTTAGTTTATGATTTGACTCAAATACCGGATATAGCGTAATATACTGCCACTACTTAAAACTGAACTTACACAATCGATAGTTTGATATTTCGATATCCGCCCCTTCTCCACATGTTCATTGCCATTTCCGACGGATCGAGATTTTTTTGTCATTTTTGATTTTCACAGATTAGCCTTCCTGTATTTCTCGCGTATTTAAATACAGGGTTGCCACAAGTCAGGGAAATCAGGGAATTTTAAGAATTTGTAAAATTTAAGGAAAAAGTCCGGGAATTCAATTTTATCTTGATACTCATTGAAGGTAATTTTACTCTAGATCTATGACAAATTATGATTATCATTTATTTCCTTCAAAGTTTGGCTAATTTTTTCCACATTGCGATAACCTTTTTACTGAAATATAAGTCCATTGAAATTTATTAACGTCTGATAGAAGTAAAATATTAAATAATTTTTTTTCCTTTAACAGTCAGGGAAAATCTCTTAAAATGGTAATAGTGAGAGCGCATGGTTACAAAATATACCCGAATTGTTCGAAATTGGTATACAGCTCTGAAAATTGATATACACGTGCCTTGAACTATACTCTCGACTACCTAAATTTTATTTTTCAAAAAAACCGACTGGAAAAACTTTTATAAGCAAAAAACGCCGAGGTCGCGCGCATCTTAGTGTTTTTAAAATCCTGTGTTCTAAGTTGTACCGCATCTCCGGAACTTTAGGAATAAAAAATGGTAAATCGCGTGTAGCTCGCGTGGTAAAGTTATGAATTTTTGTATGGTAATACGTGTCACAGTGCTACGTAAAACCTGATATGAAACCACATCGAGGTATTTTTTTTACTTGACGTTTTTTCAAGGATCGAATCGAGCCTCGGCCATTTGGAAAACCCTCGGCCTCGGTCCGAGGGTCGTCTAAAAATAGCTGAGGAACCGAGGATTTTTTCGCTCTTATTAAAAACATGGATAACTGAAATTTTGGCCCATTTTCTACCGTAAAATTTATATCTAAGGAGAATGAATATGTGGAGACGATCGTCCGGCTACCGGCACCTTGAACGCTTTTTCCCCTGTCTTGCGCGGAGGAGGAGTCAATACTCGAAAGTTTTAGTTTTAGTTTTGTAACTTTGGTTTTAGGGGGCGCGGCTGCTTGGAGGGACGAAACATCTACAATATTTGATATTAAAACTTTTATTTGGAAGCTTTATTTATCCATTTGACCATTTAACCGTTGCCTCGGCCTCTGATGGGTTAGAGTGTGCAATAACTGGTGGCTTTACCGGGGAGTCGGGGTCCGGCTCTTGTAACCCATAAGGGCGGTGGCGCACTGGGAGATGTTAGCTCTGATCAAATGGTCTTATCTCCACCTCCGACTTCGGTCAGGTTTGGGCTGGATACTGAACTTCGGTTCAGGCTAACGGAGAGGGTCCAGGCAAACTGGTCGCCTCGGCGGATTGGGTAGCCAGCTGTGGGGCGGCGAGCCTCCGTATGAGGGCACGACGGACCCATCTCCCGGCCTTTTGGACTCCCACCGGGATCTCCGGTGCCAGCTGTGCCGGGTTACTTGGGCTGCTGTGTGCTCGTCGTTCCCCTTTAGGAGCTCTCTCCAATGGGTTTGGCTCCTTACCTTCATAGGTAGGGTGTCGGCTGGAGTTGCTATAGCATCCATTCTAAATCCCACTGCTGTGTGCGAAGTGGGGATTGGTCCACCCATTGCTGCACCTTCTGCTGGGTTGAGTGGCTTGCGTCAAAGGTGAGACCATCAGTAGTAGGGTTCTGCTACCCATGCTGGATTTGTCACCTGTCCGGGCTAGGGGGACGCTGGCGTAGGGCACTATGATGATAGGCCTCTGGTGGTATGGTCTCTGTTACTAGGTACACCGGGCTATAAATTCTGACACACTTGACGTTTTTAACGATTGTTCGTTTTTCTCCATAGGGAAAAATGGCAGATCAGGTTTTAAGTAGTACTATGACACGTATCACCATAAAAAATTTCATAACTTTTCCACCTTTACCACCCGAGATACACGCGATTTACCATTTTTCCCTATGGAGAAAAATGAAAAATGGTAAAAAACGTCAAGTAAAAAAATACCCCGATGTGGTTCCATATCAGGTTTTACGTAGCACTGTGACACGTATTACCATAAAAAAAATTATAACTTTACCACCTTTACCACGTGAGCTACACGCGATTTACCATTTTTTATTTCTAAAGTTGCGGAGATGCGATGCAACTTAGAACAAATAATTTTAAAAACACATTAAACTAAGATGCGCGCGTCCTCGGCAACAAGGGCGTGTTTTGTTTATAAAAGTTATTCCAGTCGTTTTTTTTTAAATAAAATTTAGGTAGTCGAGAGTATAGTTCAAGGCACGTGTATATTAATTTTCAGAGATGTATACCAATTTCGAACAATTTATCACCACGCGCTCTCACTATAAGGAAAAACAGGGAATTTGAATCTCAAAATTTTGTGGCAACCCGGTAATAATTATCAAAATTTCAATAGCTCCTATAAAAACCCAAGGTTTTTCTCAGTCTCTTGAATAGGCAGCGTATATGTATCGGCATTATCAGTTCGTAGCTTTGCACGGGATGATGATTATTTATCGAGTATTTATCTAAATTAATGAGTGGGCTGAACCAAAGAAAAAGAACGGAAGTAGGTCGGGGGAAGGGTTCGCGGTTCTTGGTAGCCCTGCGTCAATATAGTGGCGCAGAGGGGATACTGGCATAGGCTATACAGACCACTTGGGATTTCAAAAAGAGCCTCTGATTTTGTTTTAAAAGGCGGCTACATTCTATTGAAAATTATATTAGCAGTCCAGAAATAATCGATCATATAGCAAATCTCAGAGAAAAACCGTGCAATATAAATATTTAAAGGGAGTGAAAACTAATCGAACAATAGTCTGGTTTTTAACTAGGGTTGCCCTAGTACGTGGGAACGTCAAGGAATTTGAATGTTGCTCTAAATGTCATGGGAATTTCAGGATGCGAAAAAGAAACCTTTACTAAAATATAGGTTAATAATTGCCAAATTCTTCAAATTATAGTGGGGTAAAATCTCCGGAAATGGTCAGGGGAATCCTGGAAAAGTCAGGGAATTTGAATCGCCAATCATCCATAGCTTTTCTTAAACTTACAATTGTTAGTGGAAGATATGTGAAATTCGTTGATCCACTTTAAATATGGAAATCCTTACTCCCTTTAACGGTCATTTCTATTTCCTTAGATCTAAAATTATTTTCTAAATCAATATGGATGATATTCAAATAAGGGTGAGAGGTCGGGTGCCCAAAATATGTAGCTCTCATCGCGCCGGTGAAACCGCGTTCGAGTGTCAGGTAAACGAAAGCGCGTAATCCAGGCAATAAAGGAGGGGGCGAGTATATTTAAAGCCGTACACAACATCTTGTTATCGGACTGTGCGGAGTGAAAGCGCGGGAGTTGCCATGACGACCGAGTCGCGTGCTAGCCGTTTTCTCTGGCGGGCCCGAGTTCGGGCCAGGACCCCTCGCTCGCGTGGAGCCAGTTCTTCCCTCCAGAAAGACTCTAGTTTGTCGAAGGTGCACGGACGGAGAACGTTTCGCTCCCTCTTGTAGCAACCGCCTCTCACGCTGCCAAGTGGCCACCCCCGCCTCCCCGCCCGACGTCTTCGGCTCTCTCCACCTTGAACGCTTCGACTACTAGTAGTACGCGGCAGCGTAATACTTCGCCAGCTTGGCTTGCAGCTTCAAATTTATCTTCCGAGCGGTAGAGTCGCCGTTCTTCTTATCAGTGCGCCGTGACAACTTCGAAAAGAACAGAAATTAATAGTAATTCGAATTTTTGCGAGTGCGTTTCTCGGGGTAAACTAAAAACTCGCTCCAAGAGTTGTAAAATTTGTCTGGACGAACGTGGACCGAGTGCCGGACTTGTATCGCGAACGCGGTATCACTGTCTACCGGGACTGTCCCGTCTCGGCTATTACCTTCGGTCCGCGGTCAACCCAACTTGGAAGTTTCCATTCCCCCGCCGGCCGTAGCTGACCCCCCCCCCCTTAACCGTTTCTCTCTCGATCTTTATGGAAAAGTGCCTCCCGCGAACGAAAGTCGTAAAATGTTTACTATCTGACCGGTGGTTCGGACATTTTCTGACCTTTTGAATGTTTTACACTGACCCTGTTATGGCTGTACGCGACGACTCTCCCTTCGTATTTCTACCACGCGTAACTTCGCGGTAGCGCGCTGTTAAAACCGGACTTGGCTAAATCGCTCAAAGACTTTATTTAACTTGGTTCAAATATTATTTGAGAGCCTTTAATTGTATCAAAATAATTGTTGATTCGCGTAACCGCTTGTTAAAAATACACGAATGAAAAATGAAGTTCGAGGAAACAACTCGATAGGATGATCCTACTTAGCTGCGTATGGAATATCGTGACCCGTTCGGAACTATAGCAGGTTTGTGTTTTCCTTTGAAATAGGTTTACCAGCAGCCTTCGCATCTCCCCAGCCGCAGTTTCTGCCAGTGGATTTTAGTGTATTCCTAAATTATGAAGTCAATTTTAGTAGCTCTCATCGCCTTACTATCCATTCGTCACAGCAGAAGCAATGGTAAGAAACACATTTTATTTCTTATATCTTTTTATCAACAACTCCTTCTCCGTCGTCCTCTATTAGCCCACTTTTTAGTCGCCAAAATGAGGGCCGTGTGTGTTTTGTCAATTATCGAATTTTTACCCGCCCACTGAAATTGCCTATAACGTATACCCATCCCGCATTCCACCAGGCTTCGCCTCTGTGCGTAGGCAAAGCGTGCTGGAAGCCTCCGACAGATACGTTGGAAGATAAATTACCAGGGACATCCTAAGTTTCTAGTATACGTTAGGTTTATCTGGAAAAGAAACTCGATTATCTCCCATTACCCTGTTAGTTCCTTATTGTTTTTCATTTCGTCGAGTACGCGTCCAATACGTTGCCGAACTTGCACTATCGCTTTTATTTGGGACGAGATAATTTTACTATAATTCGCTCTCAACACGCATTTCTTTATCTTCCTTTTTATCCAGATTGCGCTCCTGTACTTGGACTATCGTATTACATTGCTTTTACGTAATATTCTTTGTTAATTGATCCCAAATATGTAAAATATTAATATCATGGTGAAGGTAATGCTTATATACAGGGTGTTTCAAAAGATTATGCAAAAATTTTAAGGAGATGTAGGGGGTGAGTTGAGAAGTATGCCTGTTTTTCCCCATTTTCCTACGATGAGTTAAAAGAGCGCCAGAGAGCTTCAAAGTTTGGCCTACTAGCCCTGGAAGTATGCTGCAACAAGCGCAAAACCAAGCAGTAGGAAAATGCGAACATTAAGGTTTGGGTTCGTGTGATAGGTAAAAAAGGACTTTGTAAACACATCGAGGTAACCAGCGTAAAAAAAGTAGACTTAAACCGTATTTAAAGTCCCTGCTGCTTGGTTTGGCGCTTGTTGCAGCGTACTTCCAGGGGCTAGTAGGCCACACTTTGAAGCTCTCTGGCGCTCTTTTAACTCATCGTAGGAAAATGGGGAAAAACAGGCATACTTCTCAACTCTTCCCCTTCAAATCCTTAAAACACCCTGTATATATGCTCTGGCCATTCTGTCTGAAGATCTCGGAAAGTGTGTGGTTATTCATGAATCTCTCAAAATTTGAAGTCTCCGCTTTGTAATTTGCATCTTTGACTTGTTAACACTCGGGCAAGTTCGATATTGTATTCTCAGAATTACTCGTCTCTACATTCTAATTATTCTATAGTGCAAGTTCGACCGTTCATTTGGTTTCTAAAGGAGAAAGCTTCTATTGGGATGTATATCTCCGCGCTCTTACGGCGCTGTTATTTTGGTCTGACGGTTTTGCAATTGTAGTCCAGAATAGAGCCCGTTCAACGTTTCGTCTCGTGACATCATCAATAATTATAGAATAATGTCGGAATGACGGTGCGACGTCACTGACGCGCTAAAACGCCTTGGGTGAAAAGGCTCGAAGTAATTTCCAAAAACCAGAACTGACTTTATCCCAACTCATCGGACAAATTCAATCAGGCGACATTTCGCGAACCTTTGTTTAAACTCTGGCACGAGGCAAAATCCTGTCACTTCCGTCAAGTATTCTCAAATTAAGCCAAACAACGGATTTATAGACAGATATTCCAACAGTAGTCTGGTTTCACCCTTTTGTGGCTCGTCAGTACCGCGTAGGAACTATTTGAGCCGAGTTATTGGGCTTTCATGGCGAACCTTCGTAAGTGGTCGGCTACGGGTCGCCGAAACAACGAAATTTACCTAGCTTCACATTTATGGCTATTTGGAATTTTTAAAATAATTTCTCTGGATCCATTCCTCTAAAATGGGACACTTAAGGTCCCATGTACAGTAGAAATGTACAAGTACAACTCATTTAGATCCAAAGAACACCACGGTTAATTTGTTCCGCACGTCTCAGAAACAACCTCCTCACTCGAAGTGTTTATATCCTGTATAATTCTTATCGACGAATCCTCCAATGACGTGTTCTAAATGTTGAACATTTACCCCATTTAATTTAATGTTTGTAATGCAATAAATCAATCTTTGCAATAGTATGGTATATCTGCCAAACATATTACCATAAGTGTATAATATTGTTACATAAGTGTGACACTTCCTAGGTTTCACATGCAAAGGTTTTACTGAGAGCTTAAAGGGGAACGGTCGAGCTTTAACCAGTTAGATAGCCCTATAGCCCATTAAAAACTAAAATTTATGGTGAAAACCATAAATAAAATAAAGAAATTTCGGGAAATCGAAAAGCGCGCGTCCGCCGCGACACCTGGTGAGAAACCGGTGAGACACTCCTGGCTCGATTATAATTGATAAAAAAAAACTCGCGCTGCTGTAGATGCGAAAGATTTTAGTTTTTTTTTTAATTTGCACGCGCGGCTCGTTCCAGTTATAAGAGACCTAAGCCTAAATTGCGCGATTTTAAAAGTTAGGATAGTTCGCAAATCGCTCATACGTGGTTAGGGGCGCTGGCGGCAGCCCCTAAGATGGCGGCGAAAATTAAAACTAAAACACCAGGCGTTATTTTTCGTTTCAACTTTTTGGGCCAAAAGCTATTTTTCAAGACAAAAAAATGTACGTGTTAGTATATTGAACGTCTTGTTAATCTTTTGATACGGAAATAAGGCCATATTTGGAAAAGCTTGGCCGTTCCCCTTTAACACAAGACCAACTGCATTACGGACTTCGTCGCTGTTTTGCGTCCGCTTGCTAACGCGTCACACGTAGCCTTTCCACGCATCACTAGGGGGATATTTTCTTGTTGCGAAGACGTCACTCCGTTACTAGCTCTCAGTAAAATATTCCCCAAAGTGACCAACTTATGGATTAATATTATAGACTTATGATATTACTAGAAACGCCACTCGTTATTCGTACAAATCCCCAGGACGCTCGAACTCTCAGGGTACAAAGGAAATTCCGCCTTATTAGCCAATCGAATCTTTGACCAATGATGCCTTTATAAAATAATTAATTAACGATTCTTTGGGCGTTACCACATGAAATACCGCGCCAGCGGTCAAAAGTGGCACGGTCTTAATGAGCCGAAATTTGTTATAATTAAAAAAATAATTCCTCGCTGGCCACTTGATTCTATTTTGTTTCTTTCTCCTTTGATTCCTCGCTGTGATCCGGACTATCGCGCTTGCATCGGCGTAAGATAATCGCCGCCTGATTATGGAAATTGATCCGAAATTCACTTAATCATCGCCGGGCCGCGCTATATTTTGCCGATCTGGCCAAATTACTATCAATTATTTAGGGTCAACGGTGATTTATTAGTCATAACGCGTGGTCTACGATGTATACGTCGCTAATTAGTCCCGACTCCAAGATGCCAGTTTATTTTAATTTCATAATTTTTTACTGTCCGCGTGACTGCTAAATTTAGTAGCGGTAATTCGGGATATAGAAAACAAAAAGAATGTTTCGTGGCGTCCGGAGCTTTGTCGAAGGCTTTTGAGTTATTGTGGGTAATTAAGCTCAATTATTCATAACAAGGGGTTTCGCGTGGTTCCTTATAGTCTCGGTCCTCTCGAAGCGACACCGTTTTAATTAATATAAGCGGATGTATATATGTCTCGCTTATAAAATGAAACGAGCGGCTGAGTGCTAATACACTACGGACCCTTCCATTGATTATGAATTAGGTATACGCTTCCTTAAGAAAGTTATATTGGTTCGTTCCCAGAAGCGTTTCTTTTCATATCGGAACTTCATTTCGCTGTTGTTACGGATATAGGCTTAGCGTTAAAGGGGTTACGTTTTTTTGAGAACACTAATTGGACGGTGCTGTAATTACAATGAAATGATGTTTCGTTGTTTTCGTACTTTTTGGTCCTGGGAAACTGGCCTACTTATCTGTTTCGGGATTAATTGGAACGTATAAAATTTAGCTTGAAAGGTCCGCCTAGCGGCTCTTCTTAGAGGACATGCCGTCAAAGTTATCAACATATTTTGTGAGAATTGACAGTTGAGTTACGCTGTATTTTATTAAATTTTATCAGGGTTGAAAAAAAAACCGGTTATTTTCATAGAAACCAGGTTTTTTTTGGTTTAAATCAGAGTTTTTTAAACACTGCTTTATTTTACTTTTAATCTATTTTTCGCTTTTGTTTAACCGTGCATATATTACCAATCAACTAAAAATTAATATAAGTATTATTACAATTCTCACGTGACCAGAACGAAGTTTTGATTTTGTATAAATGCAGAGTGACCAGGAAAATGCCTACAAAATTTTATAGCAAAAATAGGAAATTTTCAAGTGAATTAAAGGAAAATATAGGAAAAATCATAAGCAAAAATAAGGATTCTTATCGAGAAACAGATAAAATAAAGTGAAATATAGGATGAAGAAGGGTACACGTCGACGGAATGTTTTCGGATTATACTACGTGAGAAAACCTAAGAAATTTATAGGAAGATATTGAAAATATAGGAAATGTGGTCACCTTGTAAATGTTTTAGAAATTCAATCATTTCGGTAAGAAAATGTACAAACATCTTGGAATAATTTTTAGTTAATTAAAAAAACCAAATTATAAAAATAAACATTAGTTTTTTTTTAAATCACTTGGTTTACCCCATGATTTAAACCAGTGTGATTTAAGCCAGCCAACCCTGAATTTCATCCATAAGTTAGTCTTACGCTTCGATAAAAAGGAAATAATTCCCAAATCCCTTACGAAAATGACTTGGTCCAATGTCAAAATTTGATACAAATGAAATCCCATTCTGTTTGGGAACAAATAATTATGTTTAAATCGGAATGAACTTTAATTTCATACAGTGTATTTGGATGAAATGTAACACATTTTGGTGAGCAATTTTCAATCAAAGCCGAATATGGATCTGAACAAATTTTGGAATCTAATTTAATCCTCCATTTTCGTAAGGGATATAACACAAACAGTTTGGGAATACCGTACTTAAAATCGCGGTTCTACGGCGCGATACGCCTTAATGGCGGTCCCTTTATTTGAAAACGTCAAGTAAATATTTTCACTATAGTCGTATTTTAAATAAATATTATTACGAAATGAAACCGTTTTTGGGGATTGCTCCAACATGATTCTCGCTTTCCAACAAGGCGTCACAATTCGCGTAAACCAATATCAAGCGTTCAAATATTTGCTTTAAATTAACGAGATTCTTAGTTACTATTCCTCGAGCGTGCGTGCGTGTGTCGCGTGTGGAAACACCTTCGCGAGCTTTCTGTATCAACAATTGCAGTATAGCGTCCACTAAACTAAAGGAACACGCGCGTGTTCTGATCAAATACAAGCAGCGAACACTTATTATACACAACCGCGAAACATACGGTAGCCAAATATCGGACACACGGTTTGTGCCTTCTCCGTCTTGATACGAATGGGACCAACTGGGCTCCTCACTCGGGAAATTTCTGTACGATCTCGAACTACATGGTACTCGCGATATCCGCTTTCAAAATCTTCAATTATTGAGAAAACAATCGTAGACTTGCCGGAATGGAAAAGTCAGAAATTTTGAACATTGATTTAAAATGTCAGGGATTCTTAAGTCTTTGCGAAAGATCAGGGAAACGTCAGTGCAAAAATAGGTTTTGCAGCAATTCCAATTCAGTGCTAACCTGAACAAACCAAATTGTTAAATACAGGGTTCCGAAGTGGTATTTAACAGATGCTAAATAATGGCAAATAACGTTGTGGTATAAAATAAAAAAGTGGAAAATAATGATAGATAATTGTAAATGGTAAATAATATATTTCTATGAATTATTTATATACTATTTAAAACTTAAATCTACATTTAAGGAGATAAAACCTTTAAGATTTAGAACTCAACTTTATTTACTTAATAAAAAGGGGTTAATAATTAAAAAACCAGTTGGCAAGCGTAACATGTATCCGTGGTTCTGTGGTAGAACGCTCGCCCGGCATGTAGGAGAGCTCGGGTTCAAATCCCGACCAATACTAAGTAAATTGAAAAAAGGTATACTACACGCAATGACAAAAAGAGGGTTCTTTTGGAGAAAACCTTTTCCCTAATTCCAAGAAACTGCGTACGCTATGATTACACTTTGCTCCGAAAATGCGAACGCGTTCGCAGCCCAGACATACACACACACATACACACCCACCCACATACAGACACCCACCGACAGACACGGTGATTGTAATTAAAATTACGTCTAAGATCTTATAAAGTTGATATATTCCTATTTTTTATTATTTTCTTGATTTACCATATTATTAGATATTAACTAATATTTATCATTATTTACCAGTGGTATGCACAATATTCGAAAAAGTGATATTTTTGGAACACTGGTTAACAATATGAAATTTCAGTTTGTCCAAGTATACATCAATTACACTGGAAAACAACCATAAATTGTATAAAAATCAATAATTTCGAGAAAAAAATTAAAATCCGATTTGATTAAGTAAAAAAATATTTAATTAATTTTTTTTTATAGTTAAAAAGAAATCAACCCTGAAATTTAGTACACCATATTTTCTTGATATTAGTGACTGGATTTCCCGTGGTATTTTTAAGGAATTGGGAGCAGATGTATTTAATGAATTATCCCTCCGTTTTCCTATCAGCAGTCTGAATTTTTAATATTATTATGTTTAAAATATTTAAGTGTAACAATGTCTCTCTCGAAGCAAAGCTCTCTTTCTCTCTTGATTTCGAGAGCCGTAATGTTTTCCTATTAAGTTCAGGTGTAAATGCGCGTTACAGTTTGAAGGGCGTTAAGCGAGATACGCGCGAAGTGGTAAAAGGAATAAGAATTTATATCACATTGGAGAGCGGCGAGGGGGCTTTCGGTTCGCCGCTCACGTGTCTCAGTTTTCCCTCGAATTCCGTAGCGATTAGGATTATGAAAGCGGAAAGGCTAATTAAAAATGGGCCCCACTTGCAGCCAGCAAATGTAAGTGCTGAAGTGAAAAGTGGATTAAGAGTGCGGAACCAGCCCCGAAACAACGTTTCGCCAAAGTTGCAAATTCTTCATCTCTTTCCCTAATTCCTATAATTTACTTTTTGGCAACTTGCACGCGATAAAAACAACGGTAAATTTAGTTTTAATTCCCGTCTACTTTCTCTTGTCTGTTTTTCAATGCCGTGTTGTTTGGAGGAGGGCCGAGGTTGTCGGTCATTGTAGCGTAACTAAGTTGAAGTATAATTTTTTAATTTAATTGTTTTTTCTATAAGGAACTGCGTATTTTTTTTATAATTTTCAAAACTTTTTCGTTTGTTTGAAAAGCATAACATTTTACTTGTCTTCTTCATAAGGGATCAGTAGTTGGTTTCAAGAGGGAAAGTTAATTTTCTTTTTAAAGGGAGCAGTAGTTGGTTTCAAGTGGGATTGTACATTTTCTTTACAAAGGGAGCAATAGTTTGTTTCAAGAGGGATTGTTTATTTTCTTTTTAAAGGGAATATAACCTCAGATATTTGGTGTGGAACACCAACGTTTGCAACTCGGGCCGCTCTTGCCTTTGGCTTTACAAATCTTTGGCGCCACTGTACAGGCTAAATTGAAAAATTTAAGGGGTCTTCCAGAAAGATTGCTTTGCAGGTTATATTCCCTTTAAGGGAGCAGTAGTTTGTTTCAAGAGGGATTGTTTATTTTCTTTTTAAGGGAGTTGTAGTTTGTTTCAAGAGGTATTGTTTGTTTTCTTTTTAACGGAGCAGTAGTTGGTTTCAAGTGGGATTGTTTATTTTCTTTTTAAGGGAGTTGTAGTTGGTTTCAAGTGGGATTGTTTATTTTCTTTTTAAGGGAGTTGTAGTTTGTTTCAAGAGGTATTGTTTGTTTTCTTTTTAACGGAGCAGTAGTTGGTTTCAAGTGGGATTTTACATTTTCTTTTTAAAGGGAGCAATAGTTTGTTTCAAGAGGGATTGCTTATTTTCTTGTTAAGGGAGCAGTAGTTTGTTTCAAGAGGGATTGTTTATTTTCTTTTTAAGGGAGCAGTAGTTTGTTTCAAGAGGGATTGTTTGTTTTCTTGTTAATAAATGTTTTTTCCTACTCTATTAAAGGTTTCTTTTCTATTGTAAAAACTTTCGTTTATATTCGATAAAAGTACTTTCTGTGACATAAAAGTGCTTTCTGTTACATAAAAGTGCTTTCTGTTCTATAAAAGTGCTTTCTATTCTATAAAAGTGCTTTCTGTTACATAAAAGTGCTTTCTGTTCTATAAAAGTGCTTTCTATTCTATAAAAGTGCTTTCTATTATATAAAAGTGCTTTTTGTTCTATAAAAATGCTTTCTGTTCTATAAAAGTTCTTTCTTTTCTATAAAAGTGCGTTCTGTTCTATAAAAGTGTTTTCTATTCTATAAAAGTGCTTTCTATTTTATAAAAGTGTTTTCTATTCTATAAAAGTTCTTTCTATTCTATAAAAGTGCTTTCTATTCTATAAAAGGGCTTTCTATTCTATAAAAGTGCTTTCTATTCTATAAAAGGGCTTTCTATTCTATAAAAGTGCTTTCTATTCTATAAAAGGGCTTTCTATTCAACAACTGGGTGTATCATTTGAATGAGCTGCTTTAAAAACGTTTAAAACTTACCGTTAGATTCAGTTCTACTATTTTGTGATACGACGTTTACCTTGGGACATTTAATCCACAAAGTGTCCCAAACTTGGCTTCAACCTAAGTAATTGACGCTGCAGGGATGTGTGTGTTCACGAGTTTAACAACTTCGTGGTCCGTTTTAAAGTCAGTATTACTAGACACGTTTGTAGTCAATGTTATAAAAAACGACTAATGAGCTCGTTACGTTAAGATTTTTTGGCTCATTTCTCTAGTGTAGTATGTTGAATACTTGAATATAAGAAACCGGGATTGAACATATACGCTGCAGCATAGCATAAAAAAGCATATTTGGTTTTGGAATTTAAAATACCGTATCATTGCATAGCGAAGAGTGGTTTTAGAACAAAATTTGTGGTAGCATAGCAGGAATCCATACCTCTACTTGGAATGCTTATCCTGCTGTATCGCGTATGGTAAGATCACTATGACGGCTTTGGCCCCAACTACGAGATAAAAAATCCCCTCTCACGTTGTTGTTTGTTAAGTTATCATTGTGACGCCCAGTCACATAGACACGAAAATCTGCCAAGCATTCCAAGTAGAGGTATGGATTGCTGAGTATAGCCAATCAATCAGGGATTAAATGATATAGAATAGCGTATAGCAAATGGCGTCTTTAAACATCAAATGCTATAGCAAAGCATAGCGTATAGAAATTTTGGCTAGTCAAATGCAAGACACAGTAAAACGAATTCGATTATTTATTGTCATAGTAAAGCAACGAAAGTCGCTATAGCATAGTCCAGGAATCAATTTTTAGTTTTTCGATCGTTGAAGAAAAAATATCCCAACTCTCATTTTATTCATTCCAATCACACCCGAAAATAAATTCTACCCTTTTTCGAAAATTCCTAATATAGAAGACCAACACCGTTCGGTCTTTCCGCCAATTTCCATTTTCGTAAGGTCAATTTGAAATTTCGGAGGTCCAAGTATTTTTTTCCGCCAGGGCTGTAAAATGACAAGGGATTTGCTCAGCGTTGACCAGTTTTCCGCTCTTTTAACTTCTCGGTGTACGCTGAAAGTGAAAAAGCGAGCTCGCAATCACGGAACCGCCCTTTATTGTATTTCTCGAACAAATTGACTAATTAAGAGACTAATTCATTCGGAAACCGAAGGTTAGCGCCGTAACAAAGCTGGCTTCCTTCCCAGCGCTGCACCCCCGCAAAAAATTGGAGAACCAATAAGGGGAAGTTGGTTGGGGGTCGTGGGCCCCTTACCCGGAGTGCCCTAATAGAAGCCCGTCGCCCTCAGGGTGCTTAACACGCCGGGCACGCGCTCCGACTTTTATTTTTCGCTCGCCGCGTTTATAAATTTGTATTAGTACGTGAAAAGGCCTTTTGACCTTATTTCAACCTCTCCCAGCGCGCGGCCAACGACAGGGTTCCATTTTGCAACGGAAAGGCTACTGGCTGTCGGTACATTCAGGTGGAAGCTCTTCTACGCCGAAGACCTCAATGAGGGGGGGGGGGGGGCTTTATAAATATAGGTTTGTCTCGTAGTAAGAAATTAACGCGAAAATATAGCGCGTCTACCGTTTCGTTAATCTCCGCTTTTTAGGGACTAACTTCTCTGTTTAATTACATTTTAAAGCTCGCCGCTATTTGGACGCTGAGAGAATGCACTCGCGCTTTTACGATTTTCTCTCCTCTTACCGGCTTGATTTATGCGGGCGTGTTTATGAGTTTTAGTTTCGTCGTCTGTCACGCGAAGAGCGCTTACGTTTCCTAATGGCAACGTCCCTGAGCCCGCGTGCTACGGACCTTGTACCCGGCTTTTATTAATGGTTGACCGCTAACTAGCGGGACAACGTCAGTCGAAGTACGAGAACTTAATTATCAATCTTCCCTTTTTTGACCTCTTATACTTTTAGCGTGCCCAGAGTAGGCGCTTAAAGGTTAGGGGTCGGGGTTATACGAAGTGCTGGTCATTATAAGGTTTGAAATCGAGCCAAATTTGGCGCGAACGTGGTCCGGCGATTTCTACTATTTAAAGATTTTCGACTTGTTTAGACCGGGTAAAGATACGCTAAAACCTTTGCTAAAACCTACCCCGAAATCTAAATAAAATATCACCAGGGTTGCCATACGTCAGGGAAAAGACGGGAAATTTAAAAATGGGCCTACAAAGTCAGGGATAGGTCATGAAATTTTAAGAATTTGTGAAAATTCAGGAAATTCAATTTTATCTTGACACTTTTTAGCCTCTTTCTCTAGTATACAGGGCGTCCACTAAAAACGAAAAATTATAAATAACTGAAAACGTTTTGTTTTTATTTAAAATTTTTATGAGGCATTCCTCGGCTTCTGATTGGTCAAATTTGGTCAAAGTTATTTGAACTAATAATATGGCGAGCAACAACTTTCTAATTGGAACCCAATCCGTAAACCCAACGGTTCTCGAGATAGTTTTTGAATGACCTTGAAGCCATGGTTCCAGTTCATTCAATTTTACACTAGTAAATGTCCCCTGGCACGAGGAATGTTCCATAGAAATTTTTCATTTAAAAATGCGTTTTTCAGTTATTTATAATTTTTCGTTTTTAGTGCATGCGGTGGTGGTGGTGAAAGTGAATAATGCAGTGGGAGCTATAGGTCCCCGGGAATCGACGAATTATCTTCAACGGCACTCGATATAAATGTAATTGAGGCGTCATTCGATTGGTATTAATTTTCTCTATCTACCTATGCCAGTGCTGAACCGCGGTTTTTAATCAAGAAAGCTATGAGGAAAATGACAATTTCTATGGTTATCATTTATTTCCTTGAAAGTTTAGCTAATTTTTTCAACATTGCAATAACCTTTTTACTGAAATATAAGCCCATTAAAATTTATTTAACTTTAATTGAACTTAAAAAGTTAGGGAAAATCTCTTAAAAGGGTCCTGGAAAACAGGGAATAGCCAGGGAATTTGAATCACAAAATTTTGTGGCAACCCTGATCACGCGGTATTTCAGAAAAAATCAAATAAGGTTTTATCCAATATTTAGAGTTAAATAGATATTTTACTATTTGGCAAAACGTACTCTTACATTTTCTGGAATGTATCGGTGTAAAGCCGAGTCTCTCGCGAAACCTTGAAAATATGTATCGCCAACTCGTCGGCGAATTCGAGCAATTTTCAGTTAAATTATTCCCTCATACCAACGTTTCATATTTATTTCATTGGCTTTAGTCGAGCGTAACCCGTGTCTCAAAATGTAAGCTTACTCTGTACGAAAGTCTTCGCGTTAAATCAATTTACACCTCCTTAGTCTGGAAGAAGCTGACTCGCCTTATTCGAAGCGCGCCGTAAACAATGCAACGCGCCTATCAAAATTCAACTTGGAAACGACAAATTTTCCGGAAAATAAAACGGCAACTCTAAACTTTGTAAAGAATTTGTCTCCTCAAAATATGTTGGTCGGAGGAGGAAACGTTCGCCTAACAATTTGAGAACTTTCCCGGCGCTATCTCTCTTCGAAGGCGCGGGTGTCGGCGCTGGCTCGCGCGCCCGGACATGAATATGTAAGTCTTTGACGCCTCGGAAAGCCAACCAGCCCCTTTTCCTAATTCATTGGTGAAAAGTAGCCGCGTCGGGACAACCTTCGACGACCAGACGCGCCTTTTAAAATTTAAATCAAGAGCCGTATCGAGTTGGCCGTTGAAAGGCGTCGTTGCCGAAGAGGGTTCCGCCGATCTTCGGGACACCAGCCTTCAGATTGCGGAAAGAGAGACAGCCAGAAAAGAACATTTTTCGGCGCTTCGTATGTTTAGAGAGTTGCCAATGTGTCGTTTGGCGTTCCATATTTCAGGCGGCATCCTAGCGTCTGTCGCGCGCCGATAACGACGAATACTCTCAACGGACGAATGACGCTGGCAGCGGGAAAAGGGCTCTTTGACGCCTCCGTTTTTATTTCTCAAACGGGGCCCGGTCGCATTGCCTTCCGCTCTACAATAAAAATCACTTATTCCGTTCCTTATCAATAATGGGCTTCCAGAATGGGACGGAGCTCCTCCTCCGCCTAAATTATTCATCCTGGTCTCGCGATACGACGACTATTATAGTCCTAAGCTTGTTTTTGTCGTATATTAGCTTTGTCTTCCTTCGGGCCCGTGCTGTTTTGGAGAACGTAAGTCGTACTATCACGTATTTATACGATATCGGAATTTGTTAAATTACTTATCAAATTTCCATCATGTCGTCCACTTAGCTGTTGGACATTAATTTCTTATGACACCGTCTTGCCTTGTCGAAGCTTTTATTGAACAGTCAACTTCAAATAGGGTTTTATATCTGGTCTTTAAAGAGCATTAAACTACGTCTAGTTGGCGATTCACTTTGCTAGTTAACGTCATTGTTTGTTGTTACAAAGAAAATAGAGGAATATAAATTTAATCTCTAGATATGTTACGGCTTCTCATTTTCCCCCAGAGTTCCTACAATTTCAATATGCTCCTATAATTTCCTATTTTCTCAAAATTGTTCCTATAAATTCCTATTTTTTGAAATTTTCTAGTTTTTCTATAGCTATATCCAGAAATTCCTATAATTTTAAAAATAATGTATTATAAAACAGCCTTAACGTTTGGGAAAAACTAAAAAGTTGCCTTCTAAATAGAGCTTAGGTCCGGTGTTCCCGAAAACCTCAACGGTTGGGCTCCCAGAGTTCCTATAAATTCCTATAATTTCAATATACTCCTATAATTTCCTATTTTTTCAAAACTTTTCCTATAAATTCCTATTTTTAGCTAAAATATTCCCATAAATTCCTGTTTTTAGCTAAAATGTTCCTATAAATTCCTATATTTAGCTAAAATATTCCCATAAATTCCTATTTTTAGCTAAAATGTTCCTATAAATTCCTATATTTTCTATGAAATTTCCTATAATTCCTATAATATTTTTTTTTAAAAATCGCTGGGAGCCCTGCCCCAGTGTTGCGATGTAACACTGGTCTTTTGAAGTATTATAGTATCCGGAAATTTATCACGCGTCACCTAAAGCGTCAGTCTTAACGCCTCTTAGGAGATACAGTTTCTATTCCTCTTCTATATTTTCTTTGCTTGTTAGTAAATTTCCGAAAAAATAACAAGTGGATACTAATATCTAAAATTGTACACCGTTTACTTTAAATTAAAGTATAGCCTACCGCACCAATAGAGCAGCACTATAAACTCTACTTTCAAGCAGACGACTTTACAGACGACCTAATTCGATGACTCCATTCCCGGGGCCCAGACTACCTTTAATTCCTAATTGTTTCTATTTTTCAAAAATAGTACCTATAAATTAATCCGTATAATTTTAAATTTTTTAGAAACGCTCATGGTTAATGTACTAAACACCTTAATTTATAACTAATCTTAAAAAATCATTTAGCGGGGCTCTTGCTTGATAAGACAGGGATTAGCACTTATTCCTTGGGCTGATTAAATGCAGCGTGTTATGCATTCTTATGGAATCTTATTTCTCAAAAAAACCAAAACTTTTTTTCTTAATTTAATTTTAAAATACATTTTAAGTAAATATTGAAACAATATTAAATGGGATAGAAAAAAAAATAAGTTTTAAAATATTTCACTTTTTTATAAAGGTTTTTATGGGGAAGATGTTCCTATATAATCCTATTTTTTCAAGAGATTTTTACCTCTAAATTCCTATATTTTCTGTGTTAAGTTCCTATAATTTAAAAGAAATAAATGCTGTTTTTGATGAGGAGTAGAAAATGTAGGCAACGTCCTTGTTCTTTGTTGTATATTTTCAGTTCAACTTGTTCAAGAACAAGAGAAAACTATCCCAATTTATAAAAACAAAATTGGAAAAACTCAAACACTAGCCTAAATTCACTTGCGCATTTTTATTGAATCCAAAGGGGCAATTCAAACGAATTCATTCGCGCCTTTTTTTTACATACCGTAACAATCGTTAAGGTATGCAAATTTATAGATACTTTACTTTAGGAACTCTGAATTCGTGTGTGAACGGACTTCCAATATGAATTCTATATAGCTGCCAATTCTGCTACTAACACGGTATAGTCTTTGCCTGGAAGCAGCCAAATGGGGTTATAGCCAAATTATAAATAAAAATCTTTATGGGGGCAGCCATGAGATACTGCTTAATCCGACGCAGTCCTTCAGTCCGTCGATCATATACTTTAAAGGAAAGATTATGTCATCTCATCACGCCGCTAGAAATGCCTCGTGGTTTTTTTCTCTTTCCGTAAAATAACGCTAGAAGTAAAAACTCGATGCAATTCCAATATTATGGATATTTTTAGAAAGTAATAAAAACATTTGTTCCCTTCTACTTTCCAGATGTGTTTTCCGTGGTACCTCGCAGAGCAATTGTTCGCAGAATTTTTTCCACAAGTACTTCGTAGAAATATAGCCTTAGGCAACTACTTTATTTACGTGTAGACAATTTTCTGTTGTTGGTATCATGGCATCGTCCACCTCAAAAAGGCTATCGATCTTGAAGTCGACTTTATTCAATTAACTGTAGCCGCCGCAAGAAATGGAAGTTAATTTTAAAACATTGTCATTACCTTTTTTAAATTCATAAATTAAAAGTTAACGTACGACTACTAAACAGGGACGGCTGATTTAAATCATAATTTAAATCAAGTTATCTTTTTTGAAAAAATCATTGATTTGAATCACGCAATGCATTTCAATGGAGGAATAAAATAATTTCTTAAAAAATTAAAATATATAGAATATCTTAGCAAACTAAAATATTAAATAATAATTAAATTGAATTCAGATTTCATTTAATTCAAGATTAGCCGATTGATAAAAGTAAAATAACCGTTAATTATACAGGAAAATAACCATTGATTGTATAAAAATCAATAAAATCAAAAAAATTCGATTTAATTTCAAAAAATCGATTGATTAGAAACAAATAAAAAAAGTGCCAACCCTGCTAGTACTAAAAATGAACAAGCATCCTATATCGCCCAAAAAGAAAATGATAATTGAAATATTTATGGAAAGACATTATTTCGAAATCCCAGGAAACTTGTATTGACAAAGTCTGGTGCCGCGTAGTTAGTTCACCAGGTTTGTTTACCTCTTGCTAAATTTGTCTTTGAACTTGTCCTTTGAGGGTCGTTTGAAATTAACTTGAAACGAGCCTTTGCTGAAACAAAGCGACTTTGATTGCGCTTTATCCTGCTTCAATTTCTCCAAAGTTTACGCGTTCTACTTTTAAACGATATCGAAAGTCAATAGGTCTTTGTTACCCGGATTTGGAGAATGGATATTTAATCCGAACAGTCACACCTTTTATTCCCAGTAGATCCTTTCCCGTAAAAAACCATTTGAAAGCATTCACCTTTTTTTTTTATTTCTGCTTAAGTACACTTAAAATCGGGCCGTGATCTTTTTTCATTTTTTGTTCATTCCCTCAATATCCCCGTGGAATAATTTATGCCTCCCTATTTTTTGGCAATCTCGAAATTTGACGTGGAATTTACGTAGGCGCCTTTGCCCACCGAGAGTACGTCAAATACCTAACCAGTAAGTATACGGAGATACCGGAGCTATAGTCGCCCGCCTCCTTTCGCAACGTCGCAACGCGTCCTTCGAGAGACGCTGTCGGAAGGCGGCCGAGCCGGCGTTCCTGGGCGGCCTTGGCTCTCGGGATCTGGTCGCTCGTCAAATAAGCTAAGAGAAAAGTGTCGGAATGAGTTTCGCAACGAGTTCTATTTCTTGACTTTAATCCCGGTTGACTCGCCGCGGAGTTTTCCCAAAAATATATATATTTCAACTTTTATTCAAAACGGCGTTGAAATCGGAGCTTTTCCCTTTATTAGCTATTATGTATCCTGGAAAAGGACCTAGGGAACAAATCTTTTACATTTATAATGTAGCTTTGTATACGTTATAATTTTAGTTTTTATTTTATTGAAATCGGATATTACGAACATATTTTTGCTCTAGTTAAAGTAGCGCCGGAAATTTAGTAATTTAGATACGTTAAAAGCTTAATTTATCGGCTTTTCAATTTAGAAATTTCATTCAAATAATCGATAAAAAAATATTTTTATAATCAAGGGAACTAATTACATAAACTAATGGTTAGATTAGAGGAAATTTGAGTCCCCAGTGGGATACAATAGAGTAGATGGAAATATTAGCGAAAAATCAATAGATAAACCTGGAAATATCAGGGACACGTATGAATTATATTATATATATATATGGCCTGAAAGGGAAACGCTAAGCTTTTCCAAATATCGGCTTATTTTCCATTTTAAATGTTGATCTTAAGTAAGATGAAAACACTTGCATTAAACTACCAAGTACATAAAATTGTTCCGAAATAGTTGTCTCCGTTTCGCTATAAAATCAGCGCCATTTTGTTACAAAAGGGTCTCTTTCAGACGGCAAAATAAAACGCACGGCCAACTTTGACACTCGCGCAATAGCGGCCAACCCATTCGCCGAAATTCCATGCTATAAACTATCGGCGTTCAGCGCCACGCTCGTTTTTATATTGTCTTCAATGCAAAAACTATTCTAAAAATCATTTTCCGCTGGGGGCGCTCAACGCCGAGATATATTTTTGTTCGTAGGTTAACATAGAAACTTCAACGAATGGTTTGGCCGCTATTGCGCGAGTGTCAAAGTTGGCCGTGTTAAACGTATACCCTCGGAACCCTACTAGCAGAGCCACTCGTCGGAAGACGCAAAAACAATCTTACACGCGGGTTAATACTGACGCGCGTGCTGATTTCACGAACTATCACGTGATTTAATGTTCTTCAAAGTTTCAGAAGAGGGCGCTGCTGTCGCTGTGAGGTGAAGAAATCCAAACTTTAATTAATTACAAAACAGCCGCTTACTATTTATTAAAGCAGTTTTCGCCATAAAGATAAGATTTTCGTCGCCTACTTAACTGGTAAAAGCTTAGCGCTCCCCTTATAAGCGATGGAATAGTTCTAAAACAAATCATTGGTGATTAATTTATCCGATTTCCGCGTTTTCCTTACGCGTTTATTGTTCTAGGCTTATATTATTAAGTAAGTTTACTCACTTACTTGTACATTTATCAATCCGGATGAAAAATATACAAAATTATTCCCAGCATTCCCGCAACCCCCATATTTGCGATACCATTAATATTTTAATAATGACTTCGAAATTACATTTGATTAATTAACATGTTATTACCATGTACGTACGCCATTTTTATATCGAACCTCTAAAATTATTCGAAGTATGCTTAATATACAAGCTAACGAATAATATAATGGCATTATAATATTAAATATTTTTTCCGTGGGTGTTGCGAAACCGCGGAAATTGTTTCCAACGAAACCGCCAAAGAACATTTTAAAGGGAATATATTTCAAATAGAAATATCGTCTGCTAACACGCGTTGCAACTTGTTTATAACGTAACTAGCGCCAATTAACCATGGTGGAAGAAACGAGATACTAGGCAGGGTTCGTACAGAACCTGTATATCCTGGAAAACCTGGATAAGTCAGGGATCTGTAAAATGGAGGGAAAATGTCAGGGATAAGTTAGGGATTTAAATAATTTCGTAGAAAGCCGGGGATAAGTCCGGGATTTTAGTTAGTCAACCAAAACACACATTAACAAAGAATTTTTACCTAAAATAATAAAACAAATGTCCAAAAATATAACCAAAAAGGTCAGGAATATTGGCAAAAATTGGCCAGGGATAACCTGGAAAAGTCAGGGATTTTAGATCAGAAATTTTCGTACGAACTCTGCTAGGGGATCCAGCGTAAATACTCCCTTTAAGATTGTTTTTAACGATTTCCGGAACAGGCGTGGCTTAGAATCGGATTAATGACGAAGGTTTTTGTTTGTTCCTTCAGATCCGGCGAAAATCGTGTCTGCACCTCGCAACCAAGTTGTCCTGGCTAACAGCGTGGCTGTTTTCATCTGCATGGCGGTAGGCAACCCCAAGCCAACCATCGAGTGGAGGAAGAACGGCAAGCGGGTCTCGACAACGAGGTACACCATTAAGGAGATGCAGAACGGCTCGGTACTCCGGATCGAGTTGGCCAAATCGACGAGGGACGACGCTTCGTACGAGTGCGTCGCCGAAAACGGAGTCGGCGATCCCGTCGTCGCCGTGGCCGACCTGACTGTTCTCGACGGTGAGTAGTCTTCTCCAACTCTCCCAACCTTTTGATCTTCGACAAACAGTACGAGGGTACTTTCTTATTACAGGTTTTCCTCTTGGGTTTTACAATAAGCATAATTTAATCAGCTTCAGTTTGTATACGCGTAATTGAAGTTCGAAGTAATGCTCGGTTCGAAGCTGGCTATTCACAAATTTATAACCTACTCTATTTCCCAAATTGAAATTACTTCAATGCGAAAAGTTCCTAGGAGCCCAAAAAGAAGGACAAAATATTCTAAAATCTACTGAAACACGCGTATACAGGGCCAATAACTCCAAATTTGTTTTAGCTAGGAATTTGAAATTTTCGTGACACATAGAACGTGCAGGGAGTCACTTGACAACGGTAATTTCAATGACCTTGAACCATGTCTCCAAGGTCATTCAAAATTATCCCGAGAACCATTAGAGATACAAATTTGGTTTAATTTAGAAATCCATGTCACATTTTAGAACTGAATAGCTTCAGGCCCACCTAATTTGACTAATAACAAGTCGTAACAATTAAGTCGAGGGAGTTTAGACGAAAACCAGCAGTAGGTCGTGATGAAATTAATGTACCAGAGACCAGGTTGAAGGGCTAATCACTCGATAAGTACTCATGCTAGAGTATCAAAATTTGCTATACATACTCATCTGGTAGGGGTCTTTATAATTTAAAAACTCGGATGACCTTTAACTCGTGGTTCAAGGTCATTCAAAGTTTATCCCGAAAACCAATGGATTTAGAAAAATGGTTCCAATTTGAAAGGTTTTCATCATGGTGTTTTGCATCGGATTAAAATCATCACGACCTACCGGTTTTGTCTAAACTCCCTCGACTTGTTATTGTTAAAATTAAGTGGGCCCAAAGCTATTTAGTCCTAAAATGGGACGGGGAACACGTTTCTAATTGAAACCAAATTTGTATCTCTAATGAATGTCGAGATATATTTTTAATGACCTTGAAGATATGGATTAAGGTCATGTTATGTTTTAATGAAGGAAATTTCTGTTTATGCTTTCGTAAATTTTAAAAAATTTATGAAGTTGGAAATTGTTCGGGGAAAACAACGTATTTTGTCTCCTCGGTAAAGTAATATTGAGTCTCAGAATGGCAGTTTCTACGATCGATTCGTGTAAATAAAGGATTTCATTTCATCGCGTCACGAGAGCTCGTTTTTCTCGCTGCGCGGAAAGTTGACAAAAATCGGCTGTTTGTTGATATTGATGGGATCCCTTTTCGGTTGTATTTGGTCTTTGACCTTTCAATATGCTGTTTATTCTTATTTACGTCGCCGTCCGCTGAGTTCCCCATACTCGAAGAACAGCGAAACGTTAACGATACGGTGGCGTTACGATTTCGCGTCCGCAGCCCTTTATCTGGCGTCGCCGTGTTCTTCTATTCCGTTATTTACAATCTTGATGGAATTGATAGGCCCCCGAAGGTATTTCTTCTGGCCATTGTGCTTTGGTTTTTTTTAGATTCGCCTACGCCCAATCTAATTCTTGGTCGGTGGGCCTAAAAATTTTAAATAATAGGCGCTTCGATAAAAGCCTTCTCTTTTTATTTACCCCATACTTGGCGCAAAGTGGAATGAAATATATTCGGTTGGCCGGTTACCAAATTTACCTGGCTAGTCAAAAATGAAAATTACAATCCATACTAGAGGCGCAAACCGAGTCAACTAGGTTCGATATTCATTTTATAAACACAATTTTTTCCTTTCGCCTCGCAGCAAGAGGAGCCGGGTTCGATCCCAACTTGTGGCACTGGGTGAAAACTCGAAACTACTCCTTCCGCGTTGAGTTTGGAAAGTTATCTCCCCACTGGTTAAAGGAGTTTTCCCGCTAGTTCTTCGGTTTCCCCTTCCCATAAAAACTTGTAGAGGTTAACGGTAATAGTAGGTGTAACGAGCTGTTGGCTCGCGTGGCATGAAGGGCTTGCCACAACCCTCCTACGCATTGTAACCTGGCCACCTGTTTAAAGGCATTAAACGTCGCTAGGCTAGCTGATTATTATAATTCTAAAATGGCGCGATGGTTAAGCCTACCACAATTTTTTCGCGTTAAGGTAAAATTATCCGCCAAAGATAATATAAATCTTCGTACCCTAGGTTCGAATTCGGAGAGCTTTCCCGATTGAGGGTTTTGTAACGAAGCGATTATATAGCACGTCATCCAAGTAAAAATTAAGAAAACCAAAAAAAAAAACTTTGCGAAGAAAATTAACTTTGCGAATAAAAAAAACTTTGCGAAGAAAATTGCTTGGATTTGTGCTCGTTGCAACTTACTTCCTGGGGCTAGTAGGCCACACTTTGAAGCTCTCTGGTGCTCTTTTAACTCATCGTAGGAAAATGAGGGAAAAACAGGCATACTTCTCAACTCACCCTTACAACTGCTTAAATTGTTTGCATAACCCTTTGAAACATCCTGTATATGAATATAGATTGTGTTACTTTATGGTAAAAATGAGTAATTCGGGGACTACTAATCCGATAATGGACTACGAACGCATTAAAAGGAGCTCAGTGCTCAGTTCACTTAAACGCAAAAAATCAAGGCATAGTTTAGATAGGACAAAACTATTGTTAGGCTTAACGGAAATATTTACGTCGACGCGAAAAAAGTGTGTTCTTAAATAAAGCTGATATAGACCTCCTACCCTAGATTCGAAATCAGTGCCTCGCGCATAGTCAATAGCGTTTACCCACTTCCTGCCGGAACTCCGAAAAAATAATGTCCATAATAATGGTAACCAACTATAGACGGCGCCCTACAGCAACCGATGGAGGCCGATTTTTCGGAGGTCACGTGCCGGAAGTGAGTAATCGCTTCGTTACAAAACCGTCAATCGGAAAGATCTCTGAATTTGAATCTAGGGAACTGAGTTCTATATTATTTTTGGCTTTATTGAATCCTCTATTGCACCCTACAAGTAATAGTATTAGCTATTTGTTAAAGCTAAGGAAAAATATATAAAAATATATTCCGGAACGTCTCGGTTTTGTAGGGCAAAGACTCAATTTCATGGTGTTTCAAAGAGCCCATTAAATAATGGTCATATTGTAATGATTTATACGTATTTCGTTCAAGGAAAGTACTAGAAGTTACGTAAATCAAATATTATGAAGGTGAAAATCCTTAGCGACGTTAGTATCGGGGGAAATTCGCCATGATAAAATACGTCAAACCACTTACAAATAAATGTAATTATTTAGTTATATTTATTTCTCTAGAAATTCTAAACAAACCTTAAAAAATCTATATTGATAGGATAAAGAAAATTTGTAAAATGAGAATCTTTAGGTTTTATTGTAATTATGCATATATATTTATATAGGCGTTCTATTAATTGCTCTAAAGATATTCTAAAGGAATTCTGTAGATATTCTATAGTATTTATACAGCGTTTGTCTATATCAACAACAAAGCGTATTCTGTAGAAATAAAGTCCATAAATTACTACAATTTAGTATTACCATACTTGGCTATAAATAGTTACCTGACAATGTTACCGTTGCTCAATCATTTCAGTAGAGCTAATTTGTAAATTTATATTAAAGTAAATAATTCTTTAAAAAGGGGAGATTTTAGCTTTTTGTATTAACTAGACCGAAAGTTTAATTAAATTAACAATTGTTGCATGGAAATTTTGAATTGAAAATTTAATGTTTTATTTCCAACTTCAAATATTATAATTTCTGCAAAAGTCTGGATTTATTGGAAACTTTTTAAATAAACATTCAAATCATTCTGAATATTCACTTGCGCATTCTGGTATAAATATTTCAACATGCTCAAAATGGAATGAAGTAACTTGCTATGCCCTATTTTTTCCACGTTCTAAATCGCTAAGACCTAACAAATAGCGTAAACGAAATCCATGTGTTCCATAAGGAAGGCTAACTTCGCCGCTGTGAAGCTTCATAATAACAATAAAAATAGTCAGCTATGCTAACACCCAAATCAGCTAGCGACTTTTAATACCTTTAATTCGGGCGGCGAGGTTGCATTGCGTAGGAGGGTGGTATCAACCCCTTCAAGGTTTTTATGGGAAACCGAAATACTCAGTGGAAAACCCCTTTAACCAGTGAGGAGAGAGAGCTTTGAAACTCCAGGCATATTTTTTGAGCTAGTCATTTCCTTGAATTAAACTTATAAAGGTTATACGTACCTAACTAAAAATGGATTTTGTTTGTCGAACAAAATGGACCCTTGAAACGGGGACAACTGCTTCCTATTTTAAGAGATAGTAATATATATTTAGGCATATAAATTGAGCTTCTCAAAACACAATTTTTTCCCCTTCTTTGCAAGATTTAATGATATACATATTACGACATATTTATCGCGATGTTTAACAAATGGCGCTGAAGAGCGTAACGTAAAATCAGTTCGGAATTTTTGCGTAAATTGGGAGGAAATAGTCGTCTACCGAAGATCGTTAACACATGGACATTACAAGTTGGGGATAGACATAAAGGGGTACATATATATCGCTGGTAAGCGGGGGCGGGAAGGGGGCGACGGGCAAAGCGGATTTTGAGTATAATTTGTGACTCCCTTAATGGCGTTGGCTGGGGCCGCGCTCGTATGATTAAACGAAGCAAAGGCTAATTACTATAAAAGGCATTCGGTAATTTTCCGAAAGTGTTAGTTAATATGGATAGATGGCGCCACGTCTATAATAGGCCATTTATCATTTCACGACATTTTCTATTTAGGCAGACGGTTTCTAGAAGTTAAGGATCACCGATCTTTTCGCTTCGCTTCGTGTACGCTGACTTTTCGGCTTCTTTAAACTTTCCCTCTGGCTGCAGCTGACGTCTTTCGCTCGTTTGCCCGAACCTTAACACCTTTTGTTATTAGTTGAAGGCTATTTAAATTTTCCGTTATGTTAACGCGGGAAGTATAACGATCTCGCGTCTTTGAAAGAATCTTCGCCGAAACTCCGGTAAATAAAGCAAGATCTCACCTGACACTGAAGATAACGGCGGCGGAAGTGTAAAGTTAAAGTAGCGTTACGATGAATCTAGATTACAAGTTGGCTTTCTCGTAGCGTTTTTGCAGCGCCGCCGTTGTCAAAGTTCAGCGGCAGAATGCGGAACTAATTCGGCAGTTCCTCTTTTGAACAGATTGACAGCGCCCCTTTAACATTCATTCGTTAAATAACTTCAACCAGGAGTGCTTCAACGCGTTACTTAGAACTGCCATAATCTAATTGTCTGGAAATAAGTGTATTAGTTGAACCAGTTGAGTCCGAAGTACATACCGGGCTCGCGTCTTCGGTAAATCAATGGCTTTTTAACACTGAAAAGTTTAATTCGTAACACACTTATAGCTGGGGCGTTTGGAGAAGAGTGCTAGTGAATCGTTGAGCTCCGAAACGAGCGTAAATTTTCCGTTAAAAGTTGGAGAGACTTTTAACCTAATTAGGTAGAGCTTAATGTATAATTATACTGTCCAAAATAGGCAAATGCGATATAAAGAACTGGGGTTTCGTTTACCACACCCTGAAGAGGTCTATACGTTGCCTATGCATTTAATTACGCAAAATTACCGTGAAATATTGCTTAGAACGGTAACTTCAGGCATTTGGAGAAAAATAATAGAAATTAACTTGAATATACGGCTCAGCATTATTCTTAATAAGCTCAACGATGTGGTTTTGTTTTTCAGATCCCGCGCCGGGAGGCTTTCCTCGTATATTTCCTCCTCAGTCCAACGCCTTGAGCGTTGAGAAAGCGACCAGCGCCAACCTGACGTGCAAGGCCGAAGGTGATCCCGAACCCACCATTGTATGGCTCAAAGACGCAGTGCCTGTAGATACGCTCAACCCTAGGTTTTCATTTTTACAAGGCTGTAAGTTATTGTTTCGATTTCAATTTCATTTTGTAGCTATCGTGAATGGTGAAATAGAATCTTAACGATATTTGAAAAGTCGGTGTTTGTTGTCGGACTTAATACTGCTAAGCCCCGCCTTAATTATACGTCAGTGTCGAGACATCTCTATCGCCGTTTTTTGACTAAATGAAGAGGAGAAATATGTACACATTCCTAAGCCCATTTCCTAAAATACCTAAAAGTACCTATTTTTCTTCAAGGTCCCTAATCTTGTAACTTGGTCACCTGTTTAGAGGCATTATAAGGTGTTGCCTTGGGTATTAGCTTATCTGATTATTATTATTATCTATCGTATAATCGAGATTTGGTCCCTAAAGTACCCTATTTTCATGAACTCCAGGGAATATCAGAATATGTTTATTGGTCTGCTCAAATAATCAAAGCTGGGGATTAACAATATAATAGTTGGAACATAGTACACAAGGTTTCACCACAAATTTGGAAACATTATTAAATCTAGGACAGAGTTTTGGAATTCAGTTGAAATAAAGAACGTTTTATAAGACGGTTAAGGTATTTTTAAAGAAAAATAACGCATATTGAGTATTTTCGAAGTAAAAATATAGTTTTGCGAGGCACGAGCTCGAAAGCTCCTGTTTTTAAACATGAATTAAAACTATATTTTTAGTTTGTGTAATTACTCTATTTTAAAAAATACCTTAACCGCCTTATACAAATTAAACCATGGAGAACAATATCTTGATTTACATTGATCCCTATTTCGTTCCTATTTTGAAAAATTTGGTCCCTATTTTAAAGTATTTTTATCCCAAACCCGTTTCACTTTTGAATCCCACCCACAACGACGACCCACAACGTTTCGCCAGATAGGGAAGGGAAGCGTAGTAAATAAATGCTCCTAGTAGCTATTATGAATTCTTTGATCAAATGCGAAATGAGAAGGTCTAAAAACAAAAGTTTATATTTTCCCCAAATTGTTTGATCTTTGCGTTGAATCAAGTCAATTTGGAATTTATAAATTTCTTTTGAAAAAAAGTCATGAATAAATTTTAAATATTTAGTCAAGACTAGAAATGTCATTGTAAACCAAGTTAAGTCTGTGTAATATAACGAGACGATTCTCCTCTTTACGGTTAATCTAAAAGCCAGTGATCCCCTTTAAGACGTTTCGTCTTTCATTAAAGAGATTTTTTGGGGACAAACTACCATTGATGTCTTCGTTGATGAAGATACATCACTATTTATTGTTTCGCCGCTTTGGTAATATTGTAATGGAACTCTTACCATTCAGAGCGTTTTCCCGCTATACTCCCAGCGTGCCTTACTAAGCGTTTTAAGACTTTTTTTTTTCTTTTTCCTGAGCCCTGCCCTCCCATTGATACGAAGAAAGAGACGAGATTCCAGCCATTAGATTTTTTTAGGCATCCGCAAACGTCTTTTAAGGCAAATGAAAAATGGCTTACAATTTCTTTTGTATCCTATTTTCTTTATCGCTCTCTCGTCCAATTTGCATTTGAAAAGCCGTTTTCTCCCAAAATACTTGTAGCTCTACTGCTTGAAAGCTTTCGCGACGTTCCCAGTAATAAAACCGATGCTGCCAAATCGGCATCCACTACCTTGCCATGGTGTTAAACGACGAAAATAGGCTTATACTGAGGGGTTTTGGTTTTCAATCTCCAATATATTAATACATGTATTCTCCCCGCAAATAAAAACTATTTTGTCAACAGGCTAATCAACAACAATATAATTCGTTAATGCCTCGCTTAAAGGGCCCACATGAATAATTTGAAAATTTCAGTCCCTTCCGTACCTCGTGATAGCAGATACAACCAATCAAATTCTCACGTGTTCAGTCCCGGTTTTTGAAATTCCAACGACTCCGTGGCTATTTTAAATATTGGTATAGCTTACCAACCAACGAATAACCGTTGCTTCTACCAGAATTTTAATGTAATTAGAAAAATGCAAAATTATTTGATGTCGGAAAATGCAAACGGGAAAGTTTACTTTTTTGGAGCTTTCGGTTGGTTTATAATGATCATTAATCGAAACTAGAAATTTTAATCGAGATACAAAATCAAGTTGTAATACTTTGGCTTAGTTACATGTAATGAAAATGACGTATAAAATGTTTATTAAATGGACATTTAAAATTTGCTTGGGAACATCAGCTTCAATGAAAGTCTTTATAAACTTGCAAATATAAGTATTTTTATGGTTAATATGTAAGGTTATATTGCCATCTGATCACAAAATGCAAATTTTTTTCAATATTGAATCAAAGCAATATGATAAAAGATTAATTTTTAAAATAGCTTAAATCAAATAGAGGTTTACCATTTATTCAATGGAAAATTGTGTTTAGTGGTGCGTTGATTGTTTCTTTTTAAATTTTACTAATAAACTTTTTTCATAATTATAATATTGATATTTATATTCTTACAGCAACTCTTCAGATAACAGATGCTCAACTCGAAGACCAAGGGCAGTACGAATGTTTGGCCGAAAATACCGTGGGAACCGCTGTTTCTGCCAACTCCAACGTTTACGTTAGAGGTGGGCCTAAACTACAGACCAAGAATTGACGCACCCTTTCTTAATTGTTCGTGGTAGTTGATACTTGAAATTATTTCGAAACAGTTCGTCGTGTGCCACCGTACTTTTCCATCGAACCAGAACCACTCTACGAAGTGGTTCCAGGGAGCAACTTGAATATCACCTGCGTGGCTGCCGGTTCGCCGTTACCTTTCATCAAGTGGCACAAGGGCTCCCAAGATTTTACCCCCGAAGACCCACCTCCGGTTGGCAAGAGTATTTTGAAGCTCGAAAATATCCGAGACAGTGGAAACTACACTTGCGTCGCCTCGTCCAATGTTGGACGAACCGAGGCTACGGCCCAAGTTATTGTGCAAGGTGAGATATATTTCGTTAAATTCACTCCTTCATTTTCCCTGACCTATTTGACAAACCAATGTACGGACAAAATTATATTTTTTATTCAATTCCGTTGCGGGATTGGTCGATCAGTCGGAAACTTGCATTCAGTCTGTGAAATTGGCATAGAAACTTTTATGTATTGTCGATAAAAAAATATATAAGTATATTTCTTATTCCTCGTTTAAAGTAAAATGGGATCATGTAAAACTTGCTGGCCTATTTTCAATCGAAAGTTTTTCTTCCAAAACTGCTCCAAAAATGGAAGTCGCTTTCATTTGAAATTGTAGAAATTGCCCATCTATTACTGCTAATTTAACTTTTCCAGAACTGGGTCAATTGAAAAACTAAATTTATACTACGAAGTGTGTTAGGGTGTGTGGAAGCGGCCCTTAGGTGTTATTAGTGGTCTTTGTTATTTGATACACCGTTAATCTCCTAATTTCTTTGAGGTCGTGGCGGAATGTGAGCGCATCTGTTTAAATAGCCTTGAGAAGTTTGATTTATAACCGCGCATATTCACGCAATTTCGTTAATAACGTTTTTACCTCTTTTTAATTATTTTTTATCGCGCTGGTGCTAATGGTCATTTCGGTTTTCGGGGGCTACAAACGTGACCATTTTTCTTTGTTTCTGTTTCAACACCTCCTTTTCTGTGTTTTTGGTGGGGTTGAAATATTTACGCGGCACACGAGGCGTGTGTTCCTCAATTGTTTTGGAATTCAAATATATTAAGGCTAAAAAAACTACAGAGTGGTGTTTATTTTTTCTCAATAAACACACGAGTGAAGGAATTTTCCTCTGGGGAATTTTCTAGTTTGAGAATGAAATGCAAAGTTTGTTGAGTTAACGACCAACTTTTAGGGACATATCTATTCTTCCGTCACGACCCCTTTATTTTAATATAGTGATGTCGTGACGTGTGACATTGAAACTTCGTTTAAACGTTTGACACTACTCTAAATAAATAACTTAATTTGATGTGTAAAGGGTTTAGTATATTCCTTTTTTTAAATTTTTAAGCTAGTTTCGACTTTTACATTCTTTAGTGTACCTTCCTGCGTAAAAAAATACATTATATTCTAAAAAGAGGATTAAAACTACCGTTGGTTTTAAGCAGTTTTAAAATACATGGCTCGTTGCATTTTAAAATATAGTTCGCCTAATCAGCTTACTTAGTCCTTAGCTGCTGGATTTTCGTCTGACGGTTAAACAGACGGTTTGCCATTTTAAAACTAATTAAATTAAAACCTAATTAAACCTCCCCACTCTTATCAATTACTCGAGTAATTGCTTAAATTACTACAAACGCGCGCTTTATTATTGTATCGGTTGGTTAAATTTTGACGTTTTGAAGAAGTATTAACTCTAATGAGCAAATTCATAAACTCGAGAAAAATATAATATATTTAGCAGAATTTAGAATATCTTGAATATGTTGTTTTGACGGAGACTAATAATTAAATAATTTAACGTAATATTGATCAGCTCTACCTCGACCACCGAAAGATGTCCAGATATCGGACGTGACCCCGACTTCCATCCGGATATCGTGGTCTTACGAGCCGGCTTCGGACGACATTCAGTATTACGTCATTCAGTTCAAGCCTAAACACGGGATGCAAGATCACAGCGAAATCAGCGGCATCAAGGACACTTTCACCACCATTCGAGATTTGAGCCCGTACACGGAATACGAATTTTACGTCATAGCGGTCAACGCTCTTGGTCGAGGTTCTCCCAGTAATCCTGGAGTAGTAACCACGGGAGAAACGCGTAAGTCCTTATTATTATCATTATTCGTTAATAACGGCACAGTGCGTATCACACGTTTTGATATCAAGCACTTGTATTAATTGATATTTAATTATAATAATACGAATATAAACGGATAAAGGTTGTTTTTTTGAAAATAATTGGATTAATATATCACTGTTCACTGTTTTGCTTTCACGACTAAAATTTAAGTGGACCCATCAGGATTTATCCGTAAGTTCTCATCCGCACCGCTGACCTATAGTTTATATTAGCACCAATTAGAATCACTTTCGCAAGGGACAATTCTTTACACATTTTGACCTTTTTTATAATTCCTTTTTGCAAATATATTTTGACCGCGGTCTCAATTTTTTTCTCTGCATGAAAATCACTTTTTTTCCTCCACTATTTTTTACACTTCGGCCATTAACTCTTCGAATGGCATGTAACTTGCTTGTCTCTAAATATATGAAACACTTCTTCGCCTTAAAGCATTTCATTTTAAATAGTCTATCTCTCTCTGAAATCTTTGAATCTCCCGTTTCTCTGAAAATAAAAACGTCTATCAAATAGAACAACCAAGAATCTAATTGACTTTTGTAAAATCGCCATTATAAACGTTTAACGCTTTTGATGATGTTTTCACTTCTATAAGCTCTTAGTTTTTTAGGTAGAGGCGAAGTTGTCAAAGACGTAAAACGTTTTTCTTAAAACGATTCCTAATAAACTCGCGCAAACCCGTAATCTTAAACTAAACCGGTAGTTTATAGAAGTAGAAATCCTAAATTTCGTGTTAGTGGAATGGTAGGATTCCTAAGTAGAATCACTGTTGGTATGGTAGAGAGCAACCGGGTGACACTCTTTCCTCTATTTACAACTTTCACTTCCCAACCAAACTTCTCGAAAGACGCTTGCTGTGTGTAACTTTTCTTGAGAATGTGCTATGTTTCGATCTAAGGAATTTCTCCGCAGTGAGACTCACGAATGATGGAATAACCCGTCTTCTAACATCGTGCCGAAGTCTTATCGGTACTTGTTTTGTTTCGCAGGACCTGGTAGCGCTCCGCGTAACGTCGCCGCTCGTCCAATTAGTTCTAGTACGATTGTCGTCAAGTGGGACCCGCCGAAGGAACCAAATGGACAAGTTACGGTACGTTTCCTTTTCTATTAAATCAAGAGGCCCATTAACGCGACGCGTTCCAATTTTATTGAACGTACCATTCTGACTTATACTCGTATCAACTCGGCCGTTTCTTTTAGGGTTATAAATTGTATTACACGACGCAACCGACGCTCCCCATCGACGCGTGGACGGTAGAAACGTTAGGCAATGGAAATCTCATGACCATAAGCGGATTAACCACGCACGCCATCTACACCATCAGAGTTCGCGCTTTTACCAGTCGCGGTTTTGGGCCGTTATCGGCGCCAGTTCAAGTCAAAACTCAACAAGGAGGTACGTGAACCAATTTTAAGCCGTGAAGAGCTAACGAACTTACGAACTATTTTAACGCAGTTCCTAGTCAACCGAACAATATCCGGGTAGTTCCGACATCTTCGTCCACCATCCAAGTCTCGTGGTCGAAGCCGTCGGACGCTAGCACCGATAACATAATCGGCTACGAAATCTACTGGAACGACACTTTCACCCAAAGTTCTTATCACAAACCCATTCCCGACGTCGAGTCCTACACGCTGACCGACCTGTATCCGGATACCGTCTATTACATTTGGGTCTCCGCCAAATCGATCCAAGGAGAAGGAGCCGCTACTACTCCCATCGCGGCCAGGACGGAACAGTACGGTGAGTCTGCAGTGATTGCATTTGCCCAGACGCTATCTTACTCCTATAGCTATAGTCATTTTCTCAAGTTGATTATTGGAGAAAAACGGACGGTACACGTTTGAATTTAGTCGCGTTTTCTTTTACCAACAATACGCAAAAAGATAATACAATTAACACCCGATCGAGATATGGTAGTATGTGGTTTGGGTTTGAGGACTACCTGGAAGAAGAAACCTTATGTCGAAAGGTTAAGTGGTGCATGACATGATCCAAAATAAATGGTCCGAAGGTTGCCAGCTATTCATTCGGCTATAGTATCTCTCTCTCTCTCTCTCTCCCTGTTCACTCCCACGTCACCCCGTTATTCGCTTTTATACACATTCAAGTCCGATCTATAAATTTTTCCCTTTTTAAAAGTTTTTGCTTTTGGATCGACTCTTCTCTCTCTCTATTAAAATTTTTCTCGACTATATACCGATTGGTCCCATCCGTCTCTTGATCTTTTCTGGCATGAAAACAAATCACTTTGAAATTTCTCTCTCATTCTCTCTTAGATTTGACTTTTTCCGTATTATGGTCACGTCACTTTTGAGCACATTCGATTCTAGTTCAATGTGCACGATATGCTACTCTCACTCGGCCCTTTTCGTCTCTTTTATCAGTGTATTTCCGAGTGCCTCCAAATAATATGACCGTGTTCCCTTAACACGCGCGACCTTTTTAAAATACATAAATGTGTGTATTTCTGCCGACCCTAAACATAAACGAATACGTTTAGATCGTTGAGGTTCTAAGCCGTAAACGCTACAGTTGATTATTTTCGAAAACGTCTTCAGGCCAAATCGAGTGTTAAATGATCTCTGTTACAGACTAGCCAAGGTCGGGGAGATTGAGCGGCTGAAGGGTTCTCATAAATCTTTGTTTCATATCCATTTTGATACGTTCAGTTTGCTCAGTCTCAACCGAGGGGGTTGGGGGCGCAAATAAGCGTATTCATTTTTAACATCAAATGCATTTTTCACAAAGCTTTTTTGTTTTGCAATTTTTTACAGTTTATTGAATGACAAAAAGCACGTAGTTTTTTATACATTTTACAAAAACCTGTTAAGAGCCCGAAATTTTTATTTGGATTTTTGCCTCACCTTTTGTTATCTCTTTCCCATTTTTTGGTGCTTTTTACTCTCTCTGTGGTCACCCTTTGCCACCACCTTGACCTGCACACTCACAGTACCGAGCGCCCCACCCCAAAACGTAGACGGCACCAGTGTAGACTCCCGATCCTTGAAAATATCCTGGGAGCCTCCACCCCGAGAGAAACAAAATGGCATCATCACCTACTATAAAATCAAATACCAGAAAGCGGAACTCGGCACGGATCCCGGCAAAGCCACGCAAATCGAAGTCAAAGCCAACGAGAAGTCGTACGTCATGACGGGCCTGGAGAAGTGGACCGAGTACCGAGTTTGGGTTCTGGCGGGCACCTCCGTCGGAGATGGACCCCTCTCTCGTGGCATAGTATTGAAAACTGACGAAGATGGTACGCATTCATTTGTTTCTTAATATTCTACACAACCAGAATCCTATAACCCTTCCTCTCGTTAGAAATATCTAATTGTAAAGCATGTTTAGTGTTGCATGTTCACCAGAGGAAGCTGGCAACCGTATCCTACAATTAAAAGGGTTTTATTGATCATTTACGCTTCAACCCGTCAATCTTACGACGCGTTCTGTCTCGAGGGCTTAAAATTGTCTTTGTTCCGTAATTAGTCCCTGGGGAACCTCGTTCAATCAAAGTCGTAGCTTTGAACAGTACCGCCATCAATGTCCGATGGAAACCGCCGAGCAACCGAGACCGCAACGGGCTCATTCGTGGCTATCAAATCCACGTCCACGAGTTGCTGAAAGGAGGCGACATGGTCAACGAGCCTCTACGCTTCGACGTCTCCGACGAAGAAGCCGACGATTTCAACGTCACCGGCCTCCAACCGGACACGGAGTATTCGGTTCAAGTAGCCGCTTTCACGCGGAAAGGCGACGGAACCCGAAGTTACCCGAAAAGCGTTCGAACTCTCGGCGGAGGTAATAGACGAGCCTTTTTTCTGTAATATATGTCGATGATGTTAATTTTCCCTGGGGTTTCAGTACCGACCAGACCAGACATGACGGTGCATATAATCGACGAAGAGCCGCATTTAACCGTTGAAGTTCGCTGGCATAAACCGTCGCACACGTATGGCGCTTTGCAGGGATATCGCTTGAAATACAAACGCAACGATTCCATCGAATTCCAAGAAGTAGAAATTGCGCCCATGGAAAATCACATTACATTAGATGATTTAGGTTAGAAACTTCATCTCAATTGACTTTTTATTAAACGGCATTAAATGGTTGTGAAACTTAATCTACGCTCCTCTATGTTTACACTAATAGACCGTGGAGCTAGATACGAAGTTCATTTAGCCGGTAAAAATAACGTGGGATGGGGTCAAGACGCCATTGAATACATAGATACACCGGAAGGAAGTGGGTAGCGAATAAATTTTTGTCCCCCACTTTTTAGCGTAGCATCGTATTAATTTCTTTTTATTTCCCGAAAGTTCCTAAGGCTGCTCCGTTGAATGTGAAACATCGCCTGCAAAGTCCAACCACTTTGGTCGTCAGTTGGGAACCACCTCCGCCGCAAAAAACCAACGGACACGTTATTCTTTACGGATACCTTTTCCAAAAGACTTCGGACGTCTATCCCTCAGATAAAAACACCACGTCCAATAGGATAGTCATTAGGTATGATCGCGGACAATATCGCCAAAAGCTAGGGTTTTACATCAAACGTTAACTGAGGCGTTGTTTGTTCCAGCTTATTGGATGAGAACACTGAGTACTTCTTCCAAGTACGAGCGTACACTAGCATGGGTGGAGGACCATTTAGCGATAAGGTCGCGATACAGACACCGGGTGACGTGCCACCGGCTCCCTCAAGCGTCCAAGCCATGGCTACTTCGGAACAGTCCGTCGAAGTGTGGTGGGACGAAGTTCCGTACTTCAAAGATATTCTAGGCTATCAAGTATCTATTCGACATATCACGTACTTCGGTAGTAAACGCTAATCGGCTAAAACATTTTTCCTTTGAAGATTTTGTACATTCAAACACCGGAGGAAGACTTAGATCAATGGAAAAGTAAAAACGTTCCTTTAACCTGGTCCGCCGAAGTAAATGGACTGGAGTCCAACACGATGTACGCCGTCAGAGTCGCGGCTTTAACGAAAATTGGTCTTGGTAGACTTTCCGAGCTCGTAACTATTAAAGTTAAGCCAATAGGTACGACCTGTTTTATTTTACTTTTCTACCTCAACCGTGACTAACTAGATTTCGTTTGAAGACGTGCCCATCGGCTTACGAGCGCATGGCGTTACAACGCACAGCATGGATTTGTCTTGGAAACCTCCGGTGCATTTAGACCCCATTAAATACATGGTAGGTTTTTTTCTCTTATCGCTATATAAAGCGTTGTTTCTGCATAAATTACCAATTGATCAATCGTTAGATATCTTACGGGGCGCACAAAGAATTCTACGATAGTCAAGGCAAAGTTCACGTACTGAACATTCCATTCCAAAAAGTGTTTTTGTCCGCCGAAAACACTAGTTACACAATCGGGCATTTGATGCCCTTCACAAGTTACCAAGTGAATATAACGGCAGTTCCGCCGGACGAAAATTTCCGTCCCGCAGCGAAAATTACAGTGACTACAGCGATGGCTGGTAAGCCGAGACAGTCGTTACTTACATCGTAGTATTTGGTCTTAAAATATGATGTTTATATTTCTAGCCCCAACACCCATGGTTAAGCCCGATTTTATAAGTGTCAACGAAAATCATATAACCGTCATTTTACCTCAAGCTTCGGAAGAATATGGGCCAATTAGTCACTACTATCTAGTTGTCGTCCCTGAAGAGTTCGCTAACAAAGAAACCGATTCCTATACCATAGATGAGGTGCGTCTAGAGATTTCTTATCAACGTACATAAATCCTCTTAAACGTATAATCTAACGTATCCTATAGTTAATGTCAACACCCGATAACGAACGAGGGCCTTACATCGCGGCGAAGTTTCACCGCAGATCCCACCCTTCGAAATTCGAATTGGGAGACAACAAATATTACTCGGATTTCTTAAATCGACGACTATTGAGGAGCGAAAAGTACAGGATATTTGTCAGGGCGGTCGTAGACACGTCGCACAAGGTAATTCGTAGGAAACATCGAGATTTAATGACGCGTAGGCTAGACTGTAAATTTGATCTTGCGCATTTAGAGTTTGTATACGAGCAGTCCTTTCTCGGAAGTTTTGAGTTTGGATATGGCGTCGGCCTTGCCTTCCGCCGTCGATATACCGAACATTTCCGACGGCAAGGATAAAGTGGACAATCCAGACATGGACCGAATTGAAAATAGCGTCAATAAAGCCGACTTATTGTGGATCATTGGTCCCGTCATCATCATTCTCGTGATGGTTGTCTGTTTGATTGGATTGTGGTTCGTTAAAAAGTAAGACGCTCGTATTACGACAACGCATTGATTGGCGACGTAACAAGCTTTAATATTGTTAGTAGGAGAAGAGATACTTATAAATCCCCCGCTGGCGACACGACGATGAAATTGCTAAATATCAACTCGAACGAGCGCGAAATAACCATTCATCCGTCTGATCCTGTCGAATCGAGGCGCCTCAATTACCAAACACCGGCCATGATCAGCCATCCACCGATTCCCGTTACGGAACTAGCGAATCACATCGAACGGTTGAAATCGAACGACAATTTGTTATTTTCCCAGGAGTATGAGGTAAGAACGTTAGTTATTCCATCAAATTGCACCGTCTAACTTCCGGTTATCCAGTCCATAGAGCCTGGTCAACAATTTACGTGGGAAAACTCCAATTTGGAGGCCAATAAACCCAAAAATCGCTACGCTAACGTGATCGCTTACGATCACAGTCGCGTGGTGCTGCAAACGCTGGAGGGTGTTTCGGGGTCCGATTACGTCAACGCGAACTATTGCGATGGATATCGTAAACAGAACGCTTATATCGCCACCCAAGGTCCGCTTCCGGAAACGTTTGGTGATTTTTGGAGGATGGTTTGGGAGCAACGCAGTGCCACGATTCTTATGATGACGAAGCTCGAGGAGCGGGCCAGGACAAAAGTAGGCTCTTAAAGAATTTTACCTTCTAATGTAGTTCAGCGTATATAACCCTATTTTTCGTGCCGTTACAGTGCGATCAGTATTGGCCCAATAGGGGTACCGAAGTTTTTGGGAGCATTCACGTTTCGTTAGTGGACGTACAAGAATTAGCCACTTATTGTATTAGGACTTTTCAAATTAAGAGGGTACGATCGTTTTTTGAATAGAATTTTTAAAAGAAATATGCTTATTCTCCTATTTGTCATTATCGAACAGAGTGCCGGAATTGAGCAACGAGATATAAAACAATTCCAGTTTACGGCGTGGCCCGATCACGGCGTTCCAGATCACCCAACTCCGTTTTTAGTTTTCCTTAGAAGAGTTAGGAATATGAATCCTCCGGATGCGGGGCCCATGATAGTTCACTGCAGGTAGGTTCTCTGTGAAACCTCGATTCGTTTTAAGTCTTCATTTTCTCAATAAGAAACCTTCGTTACCACTTAGCGCCGGAGTTGGTCGGACAGGATGCTTCGTGGTCATCGACTCCATGCTGGAAAGGATAAAACATAAAGACACGATAGACATTTATGGTCACGTGACTTGCCTTAGGGCGCAACGAAATTACATGGTCCAAACGGAAGACCAGTATATTTTTATTCACGACGCTGTTCTGGAAGCGGTCATTGCCGGAAACACGGAAATCGCCGCCTGTAATCTATACGCTCACATTCAAGCTCTCATGCAAGTTGTTCCAGACGAAAATTGCACTGGAATAGAGTTAGAATTTAAAGTAATTACTCATTAAAACGAATTTTAATCCGCTATTCGATATTTACGCCTCCGTATTGAAACAGAAATTATCGTCCATGAAAACAACACCCAACAAATTTATCACTGCGAATTTGCCAGTAAACAAATTGAAAAACAGACTCATGAACATTTTGCCTTGTAAGTTTTAAACCTAAAATTAGAATTTTCTCTAATGAATGGCGTCTTATAATTGAATCTTTTCGTCAAAGATGAAGCAACTCGGGTGTGCTTGCAACCCATACGAGGAGTCGAAGGCTCGGACTACATAAATGCGAGTTATATAGATGTAAGTGTTGAATCGGTTTTGTCGCTAACAACGTTTAGGCAATAGGCAAACGTCCACGTTAAACTGAGATGAAACCTTTTAAATCCAAACAGGGCTACAGGTATCGAAGCGCGTACATAGCGACTCAAGGTCCTATTGGCGATACTACGGAGGACTTTTGGAGGATGTTATGGGAACATAACTGTAACATTGTTGTAATGCTAACTAACCTCAAGGAAATGGGCAGGGTATGTTTCGACGTTCCATAGCCCGGCGAAACATTCTAGTCATTGATCAAAACGCTATTCATTCATTATAGGAAAAATGTCATCAATATTGGCCAAATGAAAGATCTCAAAGATATTTATATTTCGTTGTGGACCCAATAACGGAGTACAATATGCCTCAATATATTTTACGGGAGTTCAAAGTGACGGATGCGCGGGTACGTCTTAAACGTTTATGGCGTAGCTTAACAATTACTAAATCTAAATGGAATTTCCTCGCGGTCCCAGGATGGTCAATCGAGGACGATACGACAGTTTCATTACGTTGACTGGCCTGAGCAGGGTGTTCCTAAACCAGGAGACGGTTTTATCGACTTTATAGGTCAAGTCCATAAGACGAAGGAACAGTTCGGTCAAGAGGGTCCCATATCGGTTCATTGCAGGTAGGAATGATCTAGCCGTACAACTTAAAGGCGGCGAATAACGACTTACCCGTAAATCATTTGTATGTTTAGCGCTGGTGTTGGTCGAACGGGCGTTTTCATAACCTTGAGCATAGTGCTGGAACGCATGCAATACGAGGGTGTAGTAGACATGTTCCAAACGGTCAGAACGTTACGTACGCAAAGGCCCGGAATGGTTCAAACGGAGGTAAGACTCGTCGGAAATTTGAAACGAAAAACATCCTCTGAAATGTTTTCTTCGAAATCTTATTATAAATAGGACCAGTATCAGTTTTGCTACAATGCAGCGTTAGAGTATCTCGGATCCTTTGATCATTATGCGCATTGAAGCTATGCACTCCCAAAGTTACCGGTAAGTCGAACGGGCGTTCCGCCAGCAAACGTCTCTCCGCCATGAGTCCCTATAATAATAGGTACTGTACGGGACATCTAACTTCCAAAAACGGGCAGTCGTTAGCTGGATTTTTATTTTAAGTTCCTCAAAAACGAAACGGGCGCTTCTGGAGTCATACTTTGACGCCCAAAGACATTCCAAGTTCTAACACAATATTCGCGCCTCGTTTCACGAAAGACTCTCTTTTTTAAAGTATTATTGAAGAAATTTAAGCGCACGAGAAAAGAAAGTTTTATTGATCTTGCCTTATATCGTTTAAACTGGTCATTTTTATGGTAATTTCCCGCATAATGTGTTTTCCGCTAAATGAATTTTAAGAAATCAACGAAAAACCTTTTGAGCTTAGATGTCTCTAATTATCGGTCCAGCGCGCGCGTGTGCTAATTGAGGACGACTCGTTGCGAGTTATGTTAAAAGCAAACGCGAATTTAAGTCGTGTGCCTGCAAACACAAAACACATTTGCTACGGAAAAACTCGTAGTAAGAAAGGAATTTAAAAAGCTCAAAAACTTTTTAAGGAATTAATGTTTTATAAGACTAGACAGAATGAGCTTAGGGTATTTTTGTTCTTGAGTTTGTACGAGCGTAATTACTGTAATTTTGATTTGCGCGACGTTTGTTCATGTAGAATCTGAAACGTTGGTACCGTAAGATGGTACAATATCGTGGGAAATTCCGAAATTTTTAATTTTCTTTCCAAGGAAGCTAAATTATTAAAACTTCTCAAAATTGTTATTAGCGAGGAATATAATATTTCTAAATTATTTCATTTCTGTTAAGTAAACGCTGAACCTTAATACTTTCTTAAACGTGTGGCATATCATCATGTCTTCCATTGAAGATTTTAAGATGTTTTGATAAAATTCTTCGGTCAAAAATTTTGAAAGCGTTACTCTCTATTTTAAAGAGAACTCTATATCGCTTAAGTGAAATGCCCAAGTCCATTTTTCGATTTATGTTTTGGCAACTTATACGATTTTAAGACATTTCTTCGTGTTCAGCTAGGATGTGTAAAAAACTGTATAGATCCGATATTTTCAATGTAAACTGGACATAGCGTTATTTATTTTTTAATTCGTCAAATTTAAAATTTTATTTTGTTCCAAATGGTTTTTATAACACTCCCGTATATAAAACGCCTACTTTTCTAAACCTTTAACAACAAGGCATAGTTTACTTAAAGACTCTTAGTTTCTCATTTGTTTGAAATTCCAAAATTCTTAAATCAGAATCAGAGAGATATATTGCGGGTGAAAATGTAACCTTTTTTCATCAAAATAAAAAAGTTCCTACAGCCAATATATTATATCTCCCTCAAGACTGCAACGGTCTGCTATTATTAATTAACATTCGTCCGTGATAAGTAAAATAAAAAGTCTTCTGAACGGAATTTTGGTCTTGCGAAAGTGCGGAAGAAAGAATGATTCATTAAAAAGAAAAACAAATCTTAAAACTTTTTAACCGTTGTGCCTAATTTATTATCGGCACTTTTACCCCCACAAAAAGGTAAATAATGGACCAAAGTTAAGTGTACTTCGGTGTATTATTGGTGTATCTCAACAACAACAAAAAAGACTGTCAAAAAACTATGTTGTACAGTAAACAATAACATAATTATTTGTATTTTTTTATGCTGTTGTAAATTTAAACAGTGCATTTACATCTCATTCCAAAAATTAAACAAGCTGCTAAAAATATTCGTTTTAATATTTGTAGAGGTTTACAAAATGTTAAAGATTTATTTTAATTTTTAAAAAAGGTGTATTGAATAGCGTTTTCCATTTGATTGCTTGAGATTATCTCCCAATCCGTCTCTGAGCTCGCCCCGATCGCCTAGAGGTCTAGAGTAAAACCGCAAATGGAACATTCCACGAACATATTCGCGTTTGATGTTTCTTTTGCTAGTAATTTGAATTTTCACCGCGTCTTGGATTGAAAATTTGCCAAAAAATCCTAAAGGAACACGTAAAAATTTGCTCCGATCTCGATCTCCATCCGTTGGTCTGTCGAAATCGGCAGATCGGTTTTTGGCCGATCTCCGAGCACCCGTGAGCAGGAAATAGAACACGCGAAACTTGATCGGAGCAGATCCGAGCACGCAAATGGAACAAAAATGTTGATCAGAGCGCTCGAGAGCAGTCAAATGGAAAACGCTATAAATGTCTAAGGGCCTTGAGAGAAATCAACAGCTCAAATCCCGATAATCTCCTAGTCTACAATCCTACCACGGATGATTTTTCCACTCGCTACGTACATGACTGCCTTTGTTGCCTCCAAAAATTTGTTCCGCTACTCTAGCTAAACATCTATTTCCTTTTTAGTTTCACATCGAATATATATATATTCGAAGTGACACTATTGCTATGGACGGAATGTCGTTAAGTGTTGTTTGTTTGGCGTGGAAAGCAAGATACACGCCGAGCTTTGGCGGGAAGTTTGAAATAACTCTTTACGAATCGTTATATAGTCTTTCTGGTGGGAAGTTTAAAATTAATAAAAATAATTAAAAGATAAAGAATTAATACGCTTTACGAATCGTTATATAGTCTTTCTGGTGGGAAGTTTGAAATTAATAAAAAATAATTAAAAGAAAAATGTAATAGGATTAGTTTGGTGGGAAGTTTGAAATTAATAAAAAATAATTAAAAGAAAAATGTAATAGGATTAGTTTGGCGGGAAGTTTGAATTAGACAATTTCTTTGGATTTTGCTAGAATAGGATTATAATTGGCGGGTGGCTGGAAGTTTGAATTAGACAATTTCTTTCGATATGCTAGAAAAGGATTATAATTGGCGGGTGGCGGGAAGTTTGAATTAGACAATTTCTTTCGATATGCTAGAAGAGGATTATAATTGGCGGTATGTTTGAATTAGATAATTTCTTTCGATATGTTATAATAGGAATATTTTTCGACATTGTAAATTAATTATGTTTGATTATTATTGCACGTCGTAAGACATCGAAGGTAGCTTAACTATTTAACCTTTGATACTTCATATCACTCGTAAAATAAAATAAGTCTTTCTCTAACAACTGTTCATGAGGAGCTCATATTTCATATTAATTCTTATGTTTCAAACTTACAATAATGGTTTCCTGTCGTATAACGTCCACTGTGTCAAACTGGTTATCATCCTCACACTCCTAAAGCGATGCGTTGATGTCAGGTCTGGCTTTCGGCATCAACGGAAGGGGGAACTATATAATTGTTGCAATAACGGTCCCGCAGGGCCTGAGGAGCAATCGGGTTGAAAATCAGTGGCGGAGGAAGGTTCATATTTTGGAGGGGGGGGGGGCAAACCCGTGATATATATATTTCCAAATTTTACCGCTCAAAAATGCGTGAACGTGAGCGGATATTAAGCTAGCGAGTGCGAGCGGTGAGTGAACTGAGTGGCTCTTTGACGAAAAGGCCCAACACTGACGAAAACTAATTAAGGTAGACATTTGAAATTTTTATTTGTAAATAAATAAACCCAGGGACATTGATTGGTGAAATTTCATATTTTCTGAAAATGTTTTCACACTTTCAGAAAAATTATTTTTTCACCACTAACAATTGTAAGTGCTAGATCAATTTTGTCATTCGAATTAGGGTTCGTCAATCTTTCGAATTATGGTTCGTCAATCTTTCGAATTATGGGGATTAAACAAGGGGGAAGACCCATCAACTGTCACTCGGGCACCAGTGTCCAGGTAGGTTAATGGGTTTCCACGAATTGGAAATGACTGAAAGAAATTGTATGGTACAATATTTAATAGAATTGAGAAACAGCAGAATTTATAGAAATATAATATTTATATTTTTAAAATAAACGGTTTAATTAGGACTTAGGCTTATTAAGGCTTATTTTGCGTTATGTCTCTCGCTATTACCGTTAAACTCTGCAAGTTATTGGCCGCATACCCTCGAAGAAATTGCGTGTCCGCGAGTGCCGATTTAGGTTGCAGTAAAACCGTGTTTGGAAATTTTACGCAAATTTATGTACCATCCATACAGAGCTATTCTTCGGGAAGGACTGATTGATGAGGATTTTCAAAGACGTTACGACTTCCGCCACTGGCTGCTCATTGCGGTGAACGACGGACCCCAATTTGGGCGCCATGTTCTCTATACCGACGAATGTTCTTTTTCTACAGATGGTCCTATCAATCATCAATATTATCACCTATAGCAGGACGAAAACCCTCACTGGGGATTCGAACTTCATCACCAAGTTCCCGTCCAGGGCTTAAATGTTAGGAAATCGTTTGATTGGTCCAGTGTTCTTGCCTCAAAATCTCAACGGCCAGAACTATTTGCAGATGCAACCGATGACCATATTATCACAAAGAGGTAGCTCAATTCCCGGACCACGAAATTCCGCACAGATACATCGGAAGAAATGGTCCAGTTCTTTGGTCTGCAAGGTCTCCCGATCTGACACCGCTTTTTTTCTGTGGGGATTTATCAAAGAAAGGGTTTACGCAACTCCGCTTGAAACGAGAGCTGAACTTCGCCGGAGAATTGAAATTGCTTTGTCAAGAAGCAACACCAGGAATGATAGATCGTGCATGTGATGATATAATTGTCCGAGCTCAAGCTTGGGTTGCAGCCGATGGGGGGTATAATTGAACCCCTTTGTAAACAATTATTTAGCGTGTTTGTAAACAATTATTGTATTTAATAAAACTTGAATAATTTTTCTGAACGTGCAAACTATTCTGCGTGTGTGATTTTTACGTTTTATTAAAACTAGTACAGGTATTCCTTAATTGGAGGTTTCCCTCGATTCCCATGATACGTGAATGAGTGCAAATCTTTGCCATCTTTTTCCCGGATCAAAGTTTATTTTGGCTTGCCCAACTTGTCAAGTTTTCAAGTCACGTTTTCCAGTGAAAAATAAGTCTTTTTCCATCGAACCCAAGGTATTCGTAGGTTTTAGATGATGCTCTACAAGTTCGCAAATGACAAAATTGATCTAGCACCTAGTGGTGAAAAAATAATTTTTCTATAAGTGTCAAAATATTTAAAGAAAATGATGAAATATCACCAATCAATGTCCTAAAAATTACTTGCCCAAAAAAACCCTGTATAGTTGTAATTCATACAAAATAGTGTAGAACTTAATTAGTGTTACATTTGATACAAAACTAAAATGTATTAAAAGCTAAAAATTTCCACCCCTTCTGGACCCCCCTCTTAGCATTCACTTCCTTCGGGCCCTCAGCTAGTTGTGTGTTTCGAGGCACTCCACCCCTGTAAGGCCCCCCTGCCCCTTTTCCCCATGCCAGAATTACCGGGGTACCCTTTTCACCCCGCAAAAATAACATAAAAACTCGTCTTTCTCTCTCGTCCAAACCTCCCCCCCCCCCGCCCGTGCGACACCTCCCCCCTTTTTCCCATGCGATAATTTCTGTGGTACCCTTTCCCCCATAGTCGAACCACCCCCTTTTTCCCTCGCAAAAATAACTTAAAGAACTCGCCTTTCTCTCTCGTCCCAAACCCCCCTCCCCCCAGTAAGGCAGCCTCCCCCTTTTCTCCAATTCAATTCAATTCAATTTTGGTTTATTTATTTTTGTTTACATTTGGTGGTTGAGGGCCAAGTCGATAGCGACTTATAGCCCTCAGATAATTGTTACATCTAGTTTTAAACATTTTAATTAATTAATTATTTTAACAATAATTATAAATAACAATATAAAAAAATACATAAATCATTTAAAAAAAAATTAAACAAGGTTTAGCTTTATACAATTCTTTATCTTTCTTTTTATGGAATGATATGTCTGGCACTCTTTTAGGTGTTCATATATAATATTAAATTTTTTTACACCTTTGTAAAATATAGAGTTAATCTTTTTAGTATTTAAACAGAAAGGTGTTTTAAGGAAATGCTCAGAACAAGTAATTTTTTTAATTTGATTTTTTTCAAACAATGGATTTTTTTCTTTTTGTAAGTTACTATAAATAAATTTTATATTACAGAAGTCTATAATTTCTGTTATTTTCATAATTGAGCATTTTTTAAAGAGCTCAGCAGACGGATGTATCCAATTAACATTAAAAATATTTCTAATTACCCTTTTTTGTAAAATTAAAATTCTATTTAAGTTCCAATGGCAGATTCGCTCTCCCCTCATGACGAACAGAAACAAAAACGCTCGTCCCTGAGCCCCGATTCCCCTCTGCCCCGCGCTGTTTATAGTCGAACCAGTGGTGTAGTCCTAAAACAAAAAGAACCGGGGCGATACCTGGGTACGGCCAATTTCGATTTCGCGCGTAATCGAAGTTGGCTGTACCGGTCGCTATAAATGTACGTCCAACTTCGATTTTTAGCGTGATCGAAGCTGACCGTACGTAGGTAACTATTTGAAATTGTTATGGTATTTTCCTGCGGGCAAAATATATAATAAATCCACACACCCTTTTATTCGAGAAAAATGATTAATGAAATAGATAGAAGTGAAGAGAAGCACATTGTGAAAAACTAAATGAAAAGAGACTTAAAACGGTTTTAAAATTCACAATTTATTTATTTAAAAAATCCAACGTTTCGGAGGAACTGTTTCTCCTTATTCAGGGATTTTTACAAGTCTGACAGTATAATGGTAAGACTTTGGGACGAAAAAATATTTATGCGCTTTATACATATAGTGGCTACTGTTCTATAGCCGCGAACGTTTTTTCTCGAAGGCGAGTCGACCGTCGAAGGGTTATAGGAGCAACGGGCTCGATATCTTCGTTCGCGCGCGAGGCTACTATTGTCGGAATGGGGGATTCTGCGAGAGGAGGAATTGGTTTGTTGTGTGGCAGAGGGTGAGGACCTTAAAAACATTTAAAACGTGGAGATAACGTGGATAAGTTAAAGGGACCATCGTCACGGTTTAAACATTGCGCAGATTTATTTTTTTAAATTTCGCTGGATTCGCGTACATTAAAATGGGTTTTATGAAATTTTGGTTGAGCTAGTATGTCTATTGAGTCCCACCTAGCATTATGGCCAAAAACACGAAGGTGTTCGCTAAGGGGAGAATTATTGTACGGGTTGTGTATATTTTTGTGTTCTTTAAGCCTTTGATGAAATGGGCGACGGCATTGCCCAATGTAATAATCACCACATTCACAGGAGATTTTATAAATAATGGCCTTGTCGAGGGGGCAGTTGGTTCTTTGTTATTACATAATAAAGCTGACAATTTGGGTGGTGGGAGATAAATACGATCGAGACCTACTGATTTAAGATTTTTGGCTAGTTTTTGAGAGAAGCCAGGATAAAAGGGGTTACATGCTGGGATGAAAGATTTTTTACGTTCTGAAACTACAGGAGCTAGAGTTGTTTGGAAACAGACGGTATTAGAGAATTTTTTTGATATTTTCATTATTATGTGATCTATTTGGGATTCCGAAAAAGAATGATATAAAGCTGTGGATTTAACTAATTTTAATTCGGAGGAGAGGAAGGAAGAATTTGAGGAAATGGTGAAAGCGCGGTGAATTAATGTTGATAGAGCACTTATTTTTTGGGAAGGATGGTGGCATGATTTCGCGTGTAAATAAGATAAGGCATTGCAAGGCTTACGATAAACTGATGTTTCAAATTGGAGGGTGGTCTGGTTGTTATGTATAAGAATGTCAAGGAAGGGCAGTTCGCTGTCTTGTTCAGTTTCTATGGTAAATTGAATGGCTGGATTGATTAAGTTTAAATGATTGTGGAATTCAGAAAGACAAGCTAAGCTATGGGGCCAAACGAAAAAGGTATCGTCATAAAATCGGAAAAAACATTTAGGTTTTTTGGGGACAGAACTGAGGGCAAGTAATTAAAAATTTTCCATAAAGGAATTACATAATAATGGGCTTAAAGGTGAACCCATGGCCATGCCATCGATTTGTTTATAATACTCATTTTGAAATGAGAAACAAGTGTTATTTACACATAAACGTATTAAACTAATATAATCCGAAATTTCACAATCGGAATATAATTTGGAAGTAATTAATTTGAACTTAAGACAATCTATGGTAGCATTTGTGGGGGTTTGGTGAAGAGATTGACAATAGTAGCCTCGCGCGCGAATGAGGATATCGAGCCCGTTGCTCATATAACCCTTCGACGGTCGACTCGCCTTCGAGAAAAAACGCTCGCGGCTATAGAACAGTAGCCGCTATATGTATAAAGCGCATAAATAGTTTTTCGTCCCAAAGTTTTACCATTATACTGTCAGACTTGTAAAAATCCCTGAAGAAGGAGGAAGAGTTCCTCCGAAACGTTGGATTTTTTAAATAAATAAATTGTTAATTTTAAAACCGTTTTAAGTCTCTTTTCATTTAATGAAATAGAAGCAAGGCGCGCCCTGGCAAGTTGAAAAAAAGAGGCAGGGCGCGCCCTGGCAAAATGGAAAAACCAAGGCGGGGCGGCGCCCTGGCCCGCCCTGGCCCGACTACACCACTGAGTCGAACCACAAAACTAACGAAGCGAAAGACAATCACGGTCTCTACAAACCTTGCACGGTTTCCTTCTATTCCGCTGAAGCATTTGGGGGGGGGGGGGGGACGTCGCTGGCGCCTCGCTATCTCTGCCTAATAGGCTAGTCGAATCACCACCACTAACAAAGCAAAATGCAGTCCCGGTTTCTCTCTGTCCCGTGCCGCCTGTGTCTTCGGCTCTTCGCCCGGGTCGCCGCCCCGCCTTTGGTACCCTTACTGACTAAGAAAAAACACAAAAAAGGCTATAGTTGCGCCACTAACGAAGCGAAAGGCTGCAGCTTCTCTCGCCGTCCCGCGCTGTCTTTCTCTTCGTCGCCCCGCCTTTGGCTTCATGACAGGCTAAGCAAACATTCCAGAAAGCTCGGATGTACGACGACGACCGACGTACCATAGTCCTCTATGTTGTTCGATTGTACTCGGGGAACCAGGCTCGTATATCAAAAGTTATTTTAGCTTTAAGATTTCTTGCCAGGACCAAATCATAGCTAGTCTTTATTCACTTATTTTAGTCAATCGTCGCCAATAATTGGTTTACTAATTATGTAAAAAATCCTGAACACATCAGATTCTGATCTCCTATTCTTCCACTACCAGTGATTGGGTCACCCAGACAGTTCCAAGAAAAATACTTTAATCGGGTGACAATACAGGGTGTCCACTAAAAAACGATCCAGGGCGAATATCTCAGAAACCGTTTTCTCTAGGAATTTAAATTTTTTATGTTACGTAGCACGTGCAGGGGGCCAAAGAAGAATGATAACCTCGATGACCTTGAACCATGTCTTCAAGGTCATTCAAAAACTATCTCGAGAACCGTAAGTGTTAGAAAGTTGGTTCCAATTAGAAAAGTGTTCCCCGTCAAGTTTTTTGCCTACATAGCGTGAACATGATCGAATTCGACCTATAGTAAGTCTAGAAAATTTTTACCAAAATCACAAAGGTCGTAAAATATTTTTACCAAAATCACAAAGGTCGTAAAATATTTTTACCAAAATCACAAAGGTCGTAAAAGGGAAAATTGCAAGACAGCGCTAATAACTCCAAAACAAGTCGTGCTACATTATCGAAATTTGCTAGACAATCGCATCATGGTAGGATATTTTAATATTTGGAAAATTGTATGACCTTGAACCATGTCTTCAAGGTCAAAAAAAAAATTATCTCGAGAACCATTAGGTTTAGATCAAAATTTCCAATTAGAAAGTTGTTCTTCGTCACATTTTATGTATTAATAACTTTAAATTATAATTTCTAATTGGAATTTTTGATTTAAACCTAATGGTTCTCGAGATAATTTTAGTATGACCTTGAAGACATGGTTCAAGGTCATACAATTTTCCAAATATTAAAATATCCTACCATGATGCGATTGTTTAGCAAATTTCGATATTGTAGCACTGTTTTGGAGTTATTAGCACTGTCTTGCAATTTTCCTTTTTACGACCTTTGTGATTTTGGTAAACATTTTCTCGACTTACTATTGGTCGAATTCGATCATGTTCACGCTATGTAGGCATAAAACGTGACGGGGAACACTTTTCTAATTGGAACCAACCTTCTAACACTTACGCTTCTCGAGATAGTTTTTGAATGACCTTGAAGACAGGGTTCAAGGTCATCGCGGTTATCATTCTTCTTTGGTCCCCTGCACGTGCTAATTAACAAAAAAAATTAAATTCCTAGAGAAAACAGTTTCTGAGATATTCGCCCTGGATCGTTTTTTAGTGGACACCCTGTATAATACACCCCGATGTTTTATGCAAAATTCTGAATGGCGAGTAAATTACTGAATTGAATTATCGAAAGTGCTAGGATTTGTCCAATAGTTCCATTGGCCAAGTCAGTCCTGATAATGTTTTGAACTATTTTTTATTTTGGCGAAATGGTATTGCATCGTTTTGCATCCCGATTATTTTGTAAATGAAATTTTTAATGAAATGTTAGCACATGATTAGAGTTTAATCCTCCAGGGGCGCCGATCAAAATTTTTCCCAGGGGGGCCCTGATACCACAAATATGAAATTAATATGAAAACATTGAAATTACAATATTGATATTAACTAAGACAGCTTTAATAGAAAAATGTTTTTGAACATTCTATTTATAGTAGAAAATATTTTTCTGGTATCACATTTATCAATAAATGAATTAACAGCGCTATCCAAATCAATGTTTTCTGTATATATGTGTAGGATAGCTAAATCGTTCAGTCTTTCTTGGCCAATAGTATTTCTTAAAACCGTTTTTATCCTTTTTAAGGCACTGAATGATCTTTCCGCCGTGGCAGAGCAATTCAATTCAATTCAATTTTTTCAATTCAATTCAATTTGTTTATTGTTTTTTTTTGTTTTTTTTTTGATATATACATTTTGTGGTTGAGGGCCAAGTCGATAGCGACTTATAGCCCTCGCATAGTATAGTTAATAAAATGTTTAATAGTTTTGTCAGCTCTGGAATCAGCGTTTTCAGAGAATCTAATCACAATTAGATTAATTAAATCTTTCAAAATAAATATTAACACCCACAAGAGTATATTTTAATTTTATTAGACAAAAATTAACTTTCGATTTCTAGCACCCACAACTCACTAACGCTATGTCGCTAACGAAACCGAGGGGCTAACCAGGGTTGGCAAGTTTTAAACAAAATGTTTAAAACAAGTATTTAAAACACGTTTAAAACAAATATTTTAAGCAAACACCAATTTGTTTTAAACGTTTTAAACAATCTGTTTTAAACATGTTTTTTATACGGTAAATTTTCATTGTTTTTTTTTGTAAGATTTTGGTTATTCAATATGAGGGAAAAGGTAGAAAAAACCATTCCAAGGCTCTAAGAAAGGTAAATTGTATTGATAACGGGTAGTTGGATTTTAAGATTCTCTGAAAAGAACGACTGAAAGGGCTCGATATGATTTGTAAATTTAATACCAGTGCAAAAATCCTACGAACGCATTGAATTTTGTCTTTTTGTTTAAATAGAATGTATATAGCTGCCAATATACATCTATTTGGGACCCTACCTATGCGCGAGATAAAAGTAGGGTTGCTGTTTAGTCGGTCTGGACAGATCGGGTTAAAACCGACTAGGCGGCACTCCTAGATAAAAATTAAGGGATTTCGGTCGATTTTTTTGAAATTTTATGATGTGATGGAAGTCTTAAGATTATAGAGGTATCTAATTAATTTCTTATTTTTTATAACATTGTTTATTTGTGATGATTTATGTTTGCAGACGTGCACATTTCAATAAACCAAAACTAAAAACAATGTGTGGATAACTAGCTATTTTCCCTTTTCTTAGTACTATGCGACCGAAAATTCCAGGATGATAGCTATATTAAAAACCCTACTACAGGTTAGGTAGTATTTGCATGGGGCATCGAAAACCCTAAGGCCGTCAATGGTTGGTCAACAACGCTTAGCGAAATTCTTGGCTCGTTTAAATAAGCGTGTACTCTTTGGTTCTTCTCCCTGTGAGTTTATTTATAATTATTAATTACCCTAAGTGTGCCAATAGGAGCCTTTCCCACAGAAAATCTTCAATTAGAGCTTGTTCTAAACAGACCAAAGAAACGTAGGACTCGCGAATTCCGTTCAAGTACCCTATATGGTATTTTTAACGCTCGCGCCGCAGACGCCGCTTCGCAAACACATTACGTAAATTTCGTCACTGGAAAAAATGACGTCATTTACGTCACTTTCGTTAAACAAGGTATCATTGAAAAATGCATCTTATTGACACACTTAGGGTAATTATGCCACTTATGATAATACGTTTAATGATACGTAATATTTCTTTACATGAGTTTACTCGTGAGTCTGATTCATAAGTATAATGAATAGTTTAAAACGTGTTTTAAACATAGATTTTTAATGTTTATTATGTGTTTTTTATTGTTTGATTTAAAAACAGTTAAAAACAATGAATCTTGTTTAAAACAATGAAAAACATTGTTTTTGTTCTTTTTGAAAAAAACAAGGATTTTGCCAACCCTGCGGGCTAACCACGGTCAGATGGCCTGTACACTGATGACGCGTACTCAACACTGATAAAGGTACAGACTCTATACATAGTTTGCACCGAAGGGAGGGGCCTATGGTCTCCAAGGAAACTGGGAGGGCGATCAAAAATTCAAACCATTTCGCGCGTAGCTACTAAATAGGTAGCCATTTTGTTGGTAATCTCGTCAAAGCTACAAAACTAATTAGATTTATGCTTAAAAATTTTAAATGGGCCCTAAACAAAGTCAGATAAGATTCTAAGGCCGGGTTATTTAAATAAAATATCAAATTACGACAGAAATATCTACGAAAAGAAGTTGACAAAGCTTATCAAAGTTAGGCCTTTGCGGTCATCCTTTTTACAATTACCTTCGCTATCGAATAAAATAAACAATTTTCGCTCTCCCTTGGTAATTGAACTACTCGAACAATTTTTAACCAGGCAGATAACCATTTTTAACGTGAAACTAATTTCTTAATCATTTGAAAATAATTAAAATCCGCAAACAGACGATTGAAACTGTTAACCCTCCCGTTTTACTAAGAAATCTACACCCGCAAAATGGCGGCATAGAATCGTTCATTCTTGCTCAAATTAAATATTTATTCTTGGTTCTTATATCTATACTTGGAACTGCGTCATTGATGACGTAGGGATGCAAACTATGTAATACATAGTTTGCATCCCGTATTTTGAAACGGAAAAACCCGATTACTATCGTTAAATCTTGGTTAAATCATAGACGAGTTCTTCGTCTATGGTTAAATGATGGCGAACGCTCCCTGTAATAAGAAACAAATAACGAAATACGTTCTTAAGCTTATTTAATGCCAAAAATTCCACGTATTTCGTTATTTGTTTCGTATTAAAAATATCATATTATTAATCCAAGATTTAACGATAGTAATCAGGTTTTTCCGTTTCAAAATACGCAGTAGATTAAACCGAGGCTTAAGACTGGGAAAGATTCACCGCCTTAAAATTTTCGTCTACTTTAAAGAATAATTCTGAACGAACCAATGGATGAAAAGTTATGAAACTGCTTTTAAATAAACCTTGAAACTTATTTAAAGTTATATTTATAATTCACTGATGACCTAATTCGCGAAAAGTATTAATATCGTTCCGAATTACAACCTACTTTCTAAAATCTCATTTTGCTTTCTAATACGCGCGTTGACAACGCAAACTTTACCTAGACGAGCAGATGTTTGATTATCTACATGGCGCATTAAAAATATTATTTTTGAATGTTATAAAGCAATAAACGATTTTTCAAGACGATTTTATATTACATTTAAGTTCATATAAACGGGAAAATTATTATGTTGAATATTTCTTATATCATTTGGTAGGTTGATTCGCTCGCGTTCTATTATTAATCCAAGGTCGAACAGTCTCATCGGTGTCGTGTTTTCTTTTCAAAGCATTGATACTGGTCTTTTGGATTTATTCTTTACGGCAATCAATATGAACTTAAATTGAAGTGACCCATTATTCCGACTTTCCTATCATTTTGTCTCACACAACCTTCACAATAGCTTCATTTTCAAGCGATTTATTGCAAAAATAACAAGAGTTAGCTGGGTGGTAAATTTTAAACGCGGATGCGTTTTAAGTCAACGAAGGCGCAAAATTGTAAGACGCGTTTCGGGTACAACGTTAAAACCGCGAATACGACACAACGATTGCTCGCATGCGAAATGTTCATAGCACATTTTTTGTGGGAAATAGCCGGACCCTAATGTTCATAATCGGGTTTATAGCCGTACATACAATACTAACGTAGATATTCGCGATAAACCATTACTGTGCACCGGTTTCCCCCATAACCATTGCTCGTAAAACAACTATTTCTAACAGTAACCTCTGAAAAGATATGTTTTTGTTTGAGTAATTACTCCTAAAATATTTAATTGTGGAATTTTGAACCATTCTTCATTTTTTATTAAAAAAAAACTAGCTTTCTATGATTTGAAAGAAACGCGTTTTCTAGTACGTTCTTAGCGATTGGAAATTATGGTAAAAAGAAAACTATTTCTAACACTAACCTGTGAAAAGATATGTTTTCTTTTGAGTATGTACTCTTGCACGATTTGATTACGCAGTTTTGAGCCATTCTTCAACTTTAATTAAACATAAGTTACTTTAAAGATTTAAAAAAAACCGCGTTAGCGTCGAGCTAAAGTCGGCCATTTAATTTAAGGCGAAATAGAGTGTTAGTTCACCAGTTTGGCACCGATGGCGTAACTTTCGTTGCCAGCCAAAAGAAAAGCATGGGCCAAAGGCAGGGTTTTTTAAAAGTTCTAATCGGAACCCGCGACCAAATTTCAAAAATCGTTCTAGTTTGTTATCCATTTTTATGCTACCTAGGATGTGCCCGAATATCCCTGAATTCAGCATAGAAGTCGGAGGTTTGGGGTTATATTTCTAAATAAAAGCTTTTAACAAGCGTCGACTAAATATGCGATAGACTGGCTTCGACTGTCCGTCACCGGAGTTTATAAAAGGTTCATACATTAAAAGTTGTATCTTCCCTGAAAAAAATAAATTATCCCATTTCCCAGGGGGGCTCTGTCCCTCCAGGATGGTTCCCAGGGGGGGGGGGGGGTGGCCCCCACAGGATCGGCGCCCCTGTAATCCTCAATACATTTTGGTATTGTTAAAATCCTATTACTCTTTAGAATCCAAATGTGTTCAAATATTTACTTAATCTGCCATCTAGAATTTTTGCCAAAAATATTTCTTTAAAGCAATGTGAATTGTTAAATATTGTTTCCATCATGGATTAACTAACTAAATAAATGTTTCCATCATTGAAATATTTCGAAGGAGCTAGAAGTAGAAAGGAGAGATGAATCATGAAAATGTTCTAACCACAATATCACTAATACCATCTTAACCTTCTGATCTTTATTAGTAATGATTAAATAACCATAAATAACTATATTTAGTACAATTTTATTTAATTATAATTGGAACTAGTCTAAAAATAATAGCTTCGGAAGTTTCGGTAATTTTTTGTTGTAAATTTCTGGTAACACTGCTTTTTTTTTAACTAGGATTTCACTATAATTTTTCGTCTTAATTTTTTTTTACGTTTTCTGTAATTTTATGAAAGTTTCCACTGATAATATTAGAACACATTAAATATGGCAGGAATTAAAGGTATGTAATTTTGTAATAATAAGGGAACCGAGGGAAATCTATAAAGAAAAAGGGTTAATTTAACTTGACATTAGCAAAGGCTTAAAAGTAATATTAAGTTTATTATCATGTACTGAAATAATGTGAACCTTTCTTATGCTTTCTTCACGGAAACTTTAGCGTGAGTTAATCTAAAATGAGAAATTATATTAATATTCTGCTCACTTTTTAATCAATTGAAATTTTAGGTTAATTGGTTTAGCATTTTCTGGCTCGATAGGAATGACGTTATTAGTGTTGGGTTGCGCATTACCTCTATAGTAAGTTGCAGTTTATTTCTTATACCATTTTTGCGTACTTTCTAATAATGGTTTGTGTGATACAGCAATTGGTGGCCTTTTTTTGTTTTAATATTCTACGCATTAGTGCCCCTTCCCATTTTGGTATCTCGTCGATTTAGAGATGATATGGGTACAAGCAGTGCGAGCCATGAACTGGCTATATTTATAACAACTGGTATAGTTGTGTCCGCATTTGGGCTTCCTATTGTTTTGGCCAGAGTTCAAACAGTAAGAATATACTCTTATTTATATCATAACAGTTATACCCACTTAACTACTTTGCTTTATGTAATATTTCAGATACTTTGGGGCGCTTGTTCCCTAGTTTTATCAGGAAATGTAGTAGTTTTTCTGACGATACTTGGTTTTTTCATTGCTTTTGACAATGATGATATGGACTACAGCATGTGGTGATCGTGAGAAAGCTTTAATACGAAGATAGTCTTTTTAACTGTGAACATTACAGTTTTAACTTAAAAATGCTAGTATTTGAATCATTTTTACCATTTATGGTTATGATTTCCTAGTAATTTCTCTTACAACTACTTTTTTTTTAGTTTGCTGAGCGATAAGGTATACAAGCTCTTTAGTTTTTTTTGGTAAAATATGATCACTGTATAAACTTTTATTAATAAGCATCTCAGTCTTATTAATTTTTACACTGTAGTTTTTGTCAAACACATAGAGGTAATATTCTTAAACTTGATATTATCCAATAATTATTCGCATTTAAATATTAGACAAATTTCATATCGTTTTCTTTTTACACGATTGTAGTTGTTGAATTACGAAGTAAGTGTATGTGTTGAATCTCCTGCATTTTTCTAAATAAGGAGGATTTTTACTAATTGTGTCCTGGAATATGTACATTTTTTGTAAATACGCTGTAAATAGAATTTGAATCTAACTTTCTAATAATGTTGTAACTAGTTAGATCTCTGGCTGCCCCATAAGTATTGGGGAAGAAAAAATATGAATATGGCTGTCCTCATTAAAACCCATTGTTTTAATGTTCATTAATAAATTGCATTATTAAAAACTTTAAGAAATGTACAAAATTTATTAATCTAAATCACTATGCAATTTAAAATCAGATTCTTGTTGCGGGACACGTTGTAAAGGGTGTCCCAATAGCTTAGCCATGCAACTATGCATTCTAGTTACATTCGAAACAACATCTAATACGTAATTCATGCAACGCGTATCAAAATCCAAAAAATGCTGAAAGATTTCCTGAGATAAAATATATTATTAATAATACATATATTAATAAACTTTGGAATTTTGTTTACTTCACACTTATTTTCCTCCGATGCATTATCGTGAATGAACAGCACATCAAAAAAGAAATATTTAGATTGTTTTAATTCCAATTGTAATGTATCATTTTCATTAAAGTTGGGAACAATATTAGAACGCCCATATATGAAAATAGTACGAATTATATATGGTGGATTTGGGTTATTATTTGGTATTCCCTTATCATTTCTAAAAAGAAAATTTTTTTGTTTAAATAACGTTAAAATATTTTAGTTTCATTATTTTTAACATACATGAGCTTAAAGAGACTGTTTATATCAAAAGAAGTACATGGAATGGTTTCAGTTATTTCTTTCAATTCCTTTTCAATCACTGATGGATCAGAACTAAAATCTGACACCTAAAAAACAAAAGGTTAATCATTACACAGTTCACAATAAAATGTAAGTTTCAAAAATACCATGGTAGCATTGTCAAGGAAAATAACCAAAGCAAATTCATGCTTAGGGTTGATCATGTGTTTATTATGAATGAAAAGTCTAATAACTTTTTTCGCCAGTGTTAGAGCAGAAATGCTAGATCTAAGAGTAAAGCTCATTTATTAAAACTGCAGAGCATGCTCTATCATAAAGCAGCTGAATCCTACTTTACCCACCCATCTGACATATGGAGAGTTTTATAAGACATGGCATCCGAAATGTCTAGACATAACAACTGAAATAAGGAAAATTAATTATGTTGGCACCCACCTTTTCTTAAATCTAAATCATTGTTTACAATTCTTTCTGTTGCATTAAATTTCATGCTACATGAATCGACCACTAGTTTAGATTCTTTTTCTGACTCTGTTTTACATCCATTCACTAAGGTTTCCGCAGAGAGTGTTGGCAACTTTTCATCAGTTTCATTAATTATATTTGGAGAGTCATTGCTGCTATCCTTCGTTATCTCTCCATTCTGATTCACTGCTTCCATTTTGTTAATAAATTATCTGAATATACGAAAAAATATATATTTTTACAAATATCAGTAATTATTATTTAATTTGAATATCAAGCGCGAGCGACTATTCTAATATAATTGAGTGATTACACCATCTAAATGGCATCTATGATGTCATTGATTACTAAGCCTTTAACTGAAACTGGAGAGTATCCTCAAAGGGTATCATGTGGGGTCGAAATAAAGGTTTACAATTTACAAATTACAAGTTTTTGGTGGGGGTCGAAATAAAGGTTTACAACTTCAAGTTTTTGGTGTATATCATTGAGTTGGGAATATATAACTAGAGACACAATTACGGCTTCAGAAATCGGGGTTTCGCAGGACAAATTCTTCACAGCCCGTAAACTTTATCATTCGGCGGGGGCGCCTTCTATCTTTTCCAAAAAACTATATTTTTGCAAATATCGTCTGCTTATATACTTTTTTGCACGTGCTCACGTGTATGTTAGTGGTAATTTGAATTTAGATATTTAAATTACTGGGAAAAAACTCAAAATAACTTTTAATATTCTGATTATAATAAAAAGTAAATATTGTATTATTCTAACATAACTCCAAACATAACTTTTGGCCTTTGAACAATATCAATTTAGTATTTTCCTAATGCACCTTCTCATTAATATTCTTCGCTATTTTACTGAGTCTTAAGTCGGTTTAAAAGTTAATTACTTTAGGGACGGGGAAATTTAAATGATATAGTTCAAACCCACCTCTTGGTCAACCATGTGAACATTCGAATCTGAGAGAAGTGTTTCATCACGGTCAAATATGATCATGGTTAAAGCACCTTCGAACCAGCAACTCAATTTTTAAGGTAAGGCGTTTATTTGAGGCCCCTTGATTTTCCAGATTAATGCTTCTTATGCATTTTTCCTTTATTTGAAGAATTTTAACAACACTCTCATGCAGATGGATAAATTAACCCTTCATGATTCCGTAGGATTATTAAGCGTTACGATGTTAAGCAATAACCATGTGGTTGATATTTATCCCTTCTTCCTACACCAGCTCAAGCAACATTACCAATAACCAAAGTATATCCTTAAATTTAAGTTTAATTTAGAAATTTTCCATTTGATTTTATTTTAATTTTTCCCAGGTTTTGTAATTTGTTTTATATTTCAATTGTATTTGTCATAGATATAACAAATGTATATAAAGGTCTAGATAAATTTCGGGGCGTCTAAACCTAACATAAAATACGGAATTGACACCTAGCAGACACAGAGGAAGGCACGTGACCAAGAGCGCGAGCTCTCTTAGCATTTTAGTACCGCAGGCCGTAGTCTTTAGACACCATCTGTTGGTGACTTTTAGTATAGTTTTTAAGCCGGAGACAATGGCTCTCGCGACGATAGCACGAGCTTTCTTACCGATAGATAGCGCCTTATAAGGATAGCCTGCAGAAATTACGCGTTTCTGCTAGCTGTTACCCCCGTATTAACTCCCTTTGAAATATTTTATCTAGACCTTTATATACATTTCCTATATCTATGGTATTTGTGGATTACTTTGCCCCGTGCTTTACTATTTTTCAAAATCTACATTGCACTTTTTGTAGCAATTTTCATACAACTTTATTTTTCTTTCAGTTTGATCTCATTTATGAATGTATTATTATGTTATATTTTTTAGTATGTTTGTACACAAGCCGGGAACGTCTTAACATTAAATAAATAAAATTTCAAAGTTGGCACTGCGTTTTACCTGAGAGTACTCTTATTTTCGCGTTGTCACGATAAGCAGACTGATCAAAATGAACCCCGTAAATCGCGTCTTTCTGTTAAGTTGCCTTATAGCCTCAAGCCCTTTCTTTACTAAAGTCGGTCTTTTAATTGGGAATCTAAATATTAAATCATTGCTCAGATAAATCCCTTCTATTCTTTAATTCTTATAATACACTTACTTATACATTAAACATTTTGGTTTCTACCGGTATTAACTCAAACTTTTAACTAAAACGTTTCGACCCATTATGGTGCTTATTAAACAATTACAATAGCTTATTAAACAATTACAATAACCTATTAAAAACAATCTTTTTACGTTAATTTACTTTGGTCTAATAAATCACTGTAACTCAAGGTTCGTAAAATCGTGCAGGCACTAAGACTGTAACTAAGAGACTCGTTTAGTTTGCTAAGCCTAATTCTCCGTTTAAAATTTTTCGTCAATTTCGCGCGAAACAACGTCGCCTAAAACGTAACTAAATACAGAAATCAGAATGATATACGTGGATTTTCCTTTCAGGTTTTAATGATTCCCACAGCTAGAGATAGATGGCAACATCGTCGAGTGATAACGTTTCAGATTTGAAGCAAAATTTTTGTCGCGCGACTACCAGATTTCAATTGTACCTCTATTTATTCCAAACTCAATGGTGTATATAGCGGCGGCCTTCACACCAGTCCAGGCGCGCCATTTGAAAATGAACATATGACAAAATAAAAAAAAAACGAAGAATACTGTACAAATGGTAGAATTACACCAAACACAAAGTATAACAAAATAAATAAACCGATCCGAATGTCAATGCACCGCACGTCGTAGAATAGCAACAGTGGTGATAATGATATCCATATGACCTTCATGTACCGCTTTAAGAACCCCCACGAGAGTGTGTTCGGACGATTGCGCTCCTGGAGCGCTGAAACCAGCGCTGGTCGACGCCCAGTGTGATAGAGGCAGGTGAATAAGACGTGGTACGCATCGTCCATAGCTCCACAGTGAGTGCAAGCGGCCGTCGCACTGAGGTTGCACCGGTGTAGGGTCGCATTTGTGGGAAGCCGACCACAACCTAGTCGCGAGAGAAGAGTATCGTCCTTGCACGAGAGTTTCAAATGAAGTATAGCACTAGAGCCGGGAAAAGGTTTTGCCTCACGAAGAGGCCGCACTAGCCTACTGGTCTGCCATTCCGTACTGCATTCAGCTGAGAGAGCCCAGCACGCACTCTTTATTTCTACAAGAGTAGACGGGAGGAGGAAATCCACTCTAGAAGGGCACTGGAGCCCAGTGACCGAGGCGAGATGATCGGCCGTCTCGTTTCTTGGAACTGCCACGTGTGCTGAACACCAGATCCTTCTTCTTCTTCTATATTATATACACCAAAGCCGCCAGAGGGTGCGAAGGTTGTTAAGGAAGAGTGGTTTAGATTTGAGAGACACTGTTGACTGTGGGAGCTGATTCCAGAGTGGGACAGTGCGAGTGCAAAAATGGTGCTCAACTATAGGTTGCGTAAAAAAGAAAAGATATAGGTCCTTTTTGGACTGAACCAGGTGAACTATGCGCAATCACACCACTACCAACGTTTTTCATTAGGCGAATACTTTTGCCCTGCCTCGTAGCTGTTTATAAAATCATTTTCCGAGCTACACTTTTGTTGTGACTGAAGGTTAGTAAAGGTGTAGTTCCGAACCTCAATCGATTGAATCGAAGCAACTATTTCAGCTCAAAATTGGCCGTAAGCTGCTCGGCGGGTAGGACAAGAGGCTAGTATTCGCCTTTTTACTAATAAAGGAAATTAGCTTTCTCAAAGCACGGCCAGCTTTGATCTCGTGCTATAGCGGCCAACCCATTCGCCGAAATTCTGTTACTTTCTGTGAACCACCTATAGCAAGCATGGCGCTGAACTCATACAGTTTTTCATATTGGCGGCTTCAATGCAAAAACTATTCTAAAAATATTACTCCGCAAGGGGCGCTCAACTCATACAGTTATTCAAGCGAATAATATTAGCACTATAGGAAAATTAATACTTCTTGCTAAAAGTTATTTATATACTTCGGAATCCACGCAAAAACCTTCCAACGATATTCCTACATTATGTAAGAAAAGGAGTTTATGGCTTCTCATACATCTGGTCCATGACTGTCTAATTAATCTAAACCAATACTCTTAAAAATTACCATACAAAATTAAAATAGCAGTTTTTATTATATTTTGAAAATAAACTGATAAAAATAATAATAATCAGCTAGGCTAATCTAGGAATATGAATGACCTCCTAGGGCTAATACTAATTGTCGTAATAACTGAACAATATTTTAGATATTGTTGAAATAATAGAACTTCCAAAATCCAAATAATAAAATACATGGAAAATGTGCTACACAATTTTAGTAATTTGGACTTTTGGTTTGAAATTTTATCAGATAAAACATCCTTAAAACACTTTGGGATTTTAGCGATCTGGCTGGTAAGGTCATATTCGAACTTCCTTTTAAAATTTCTAGAGACTTTTGTAAAGCTATCTTCATAAGGAGCATCGATTTGGGCTGATGAGGAACACCAATAACGTCATCTGCCTAGAAAAAGCAAACTTTGGAGTCACAATTAGCCTTTTCAGTTTACATAGAGCCACGTAGTGGCAAATGCGAGAAGCTCGTGAACTGCTATATTTTCGTCTGCTAAGCAGCCGATTTTTCAATAAAGCGTCTGCTTAGCAGACGAAAATCCAGCAGTTTATGAGCTTCTTGCATTGGCCACTACGTGGCTCTATTGGCGTTTTCCATTGGGACTGCTCCGAGCGTTATCCGGATTGGCCTTCTACGTCATCGCTCTACCACGGAGAACTCCGCTAGGTGCTCGGAGGACTAGACTTCCAGCCCTCCCAATGGAATACGAATTTTTCTCGGAGTCACTTTGCTTAAAAATTGCTCTTTTTTTGGTTGCCCCGTCCCTCGAGTTGGGGCAGCTTCGATCAATCTGCGAGGGAGCAACAGTGCCAATGGAAGACGTGCCTCCTTTTTGGAGTTGCCCTTTTTGTCCCAATGGAACACGTTTTATATTTAGGAGCGCTCAGAGGACTCCAATGGAAAACGCCATATGTAAACTGAAAAGGCTAATTGCCCTATTTGAAATTAGTCGCCACGTGGTCCAGCTTTATGAGGTCGATCCATTTTCAAATATCAAGATAACCCATTTCACTTCTACAGTGCTACCCGAAATCGTATAAACGTATCCTTTCAGAAGTAGTCCAATTTTGTATTTATTTAGTAGATACAAAACTGTTCGTGAAGCCTGCATAGCTTAATTGTGTAGAAACACCGTTACAAAAATGTAAGACAAGGGCGAGATTCAAATATGCCATTTATTTTGAAACGTCGGCAGTTTCCGGCTAGACTTGCATTTACCATTGCAATAAATAAGGCACAGGCAGGGCTGCCGCTAGGATTTTCGGGCCCCAGGTAATTTTTACTCCAAAATTTGTTTTTTTTTTGGAAATAGTCAGATAGTTTTAGTTAGGCCCGGGGTACTTTTGCCCCGCTTACCCCCCCCCCTAACGCTGGCCCTGGGCACAGGGTCAAACCCTTAACAGAGTCGTCGTTTCTTTTGCTAGAACCAGTTTTTGCACACGGACAGCTTTACGTCGCATTTACATCGGCCGTTACACTTAAAGTAAAAATATTAAAAACGGACTACCAGGGCCCACTTTTAAAACGGGAACGACTCATAATTTCGCAATTCACAACTCCGAATACAAAATTCCCATAAATTCCCATATCACCGAATTCCCATTTCTCCGAATTCCCATAACTCAGAATTCCCATTACGTAGAATTCTCATATCTTCGAACCAAAACCCCGAATACAAAATTCCCATAACTTCGGATTCCCATAACTTCGGATTCCCATAACTTCGAATTCCCATAACTTCGAATAGTAGTTTTTTGGGTACGGAAATGCTAATTATTATTCTCAACTCAATGGTGAAGTTTGTTTTCATTGTAAAGCTCTCTTGCGGAAGTGAATAGGAGAAAGCGTGTTGATTTCAAATAAATGATGAAAAAAGGACTATAATTAACGGAAATAAGGAAAGATTCAATAGGCCATATCATAAGTAACATAATAACAGTAAGTGTGACAATTAACGAGATTTACAACGGAACTGATTTTCATAGCTATTGCGTAATCCAGATGTTTTATCAGAACAGAGCCCCCTAGTGTCTAAAACACGCGAGACTTCCGCCTAAGCCAAAATATCTGGTTTCCGATAGATCGGCGGAATATTACACTTAATTGATAAAATAAAAAATAAAATTCGGCGGCACGAGCCCAAATATGTTTTTTCGCACGCGTGATTCGCACGCGGGTTTCAAAACAAAAGCAAAGTTCCTCACGACTCCAGAACGGGCTCTCCGATATTAGGATTATATTCTTAAAGAAAATTATTCACCAAGGACGGTAACTTCAAGAGAGTATCTTTGTCGCAAAAAGGTTCTGTAAGGAAATTAGAATTAAAGCAATAGAAAGTGTCCTACTTATTGTAGTTATGGCACCTATGGCTATATCTAGTTATATATTTGAAACTCAGGTATTATAAATATCATACGTCTATAATATTTTTCAATAAGTATATCGCTTTGGAAAATATTTTACTAACGTCTCGTAAGAGCTAATCACAGAGTGACGTCATCATGGCACGAAAATCGCCCCGCTAGACACGATAACGAGCAGACGCAAAACGTCACCGAAGTCGATTATAAAGTCTCTCGTATCTAGCTCTCAGTAAAAGTTTCGCATGTAAAACATAGGAAAACTTATTTAAATATGTACTGGTGAAATAACATCACCCGAGTTCAATTGATAAATTACCTATACTTGAAAATTATCATTAATTATTATTTGTAATTTAAGATTAAATCTTGTCACATCAGGGCCGTGCCGAGCTTTCGTGGGGCTTCGATTTGCACTCCCCCCCTTGAACTTTTCCCGTTGGCACCTTCAGCTTGCGGGCCCACTAACAGTCCCTCATGGGCCCTTTTCAACGGGACAATGCGGATTTCCCCCCCCCCCTCCCACTTTCCCCCCGTCTGCACGGCCCTGTGTCCCATATCAACTTATTTCATATCTCAATCTGATAATCACCCCGATAATCATCCCCGATCATTGCCAATTTATTTGTTGAGAATTCGGAAGACGTTTTATGGACGATATTATCTTTGTGTGGTCAGGCAATTGACAAAATTTAGACGCTTTTCACCAATCTATTAATAATATTAATTCGAAAATTAAATTTACTTTAGAATTAGAAAACTCTGGTTGATTATCGTTTTTAGATATTAATATTGAGAAAAAACAAAATGGCTTATGTTTCACGATGTACCAAAAACCAACTCATTCAAAAACGTTTCTAAATTTCAATTCCAATCATCCTCACCAGGTGAAAACATCAGTGATAAAGGGTCTAAAAAGCCACATTGAGAAAATATCTGATAATCCCATTTTAGATAAACAAATTATAACTAATCAATGAACAAGCTCGGACTATCCTAAAAATTTGGTGACTTCTATTCTGAACCAAAATATAGTTCAAAATTTAAAACCAGTTGATTCTGAAAAATTAAAAACATTGGTTCTCCCATACATGAAGAACACGACGGAAAAATTAAAACGTATTTTAAAACCATTTGGTATAAACCTAGTTTCGAAAACCACTATCACATTAGGAAAACAACTTTCAAAATTAAAACCAAAAATTTCCGAAGAAAATTTACGAGGTGTAATTTATGAAATTCCCTGCTCGTGTTCTAATGTATACATTGGAGAAACCAAACGTTCAATTACCGATAGAATTAAAGAACATAAAATTTGTATAAAGAACTGTGATTTGACAAATGGTATTGCGAAGCATATTTATTCGAAAAAAGGGTACTTTAAATTTAGATAGAGGCTGTTCAGAAATAACTAACTGGGGTCTACTTAATGTTTAAAATTATATTTTTATTGTAGCATTTATTCCATTTGGTATCTGTTTTGTTTCACGTTCTTTCTTTTTTTTGTCATACATGCGCCCGAGGGGCTGATCACTCCGCGTAATCGGTATACAGAGCCGTATCTTTGACTGTACTAATGGGATTACGCGTAATCTTTGAATTCCCTGCCTTTGGCAGTGCTAATCTAAGCATAATCCGGTGTACAGACTTTCTGAGAGTGGTTAGCCCCTCGCATGCGCCTCACGCGACATGCTTTAAAATCTCGTTTTTTTTAACTTTATATTAATAGGATTAAATCAATCTGCGAGGGAGCAACAGTGCCAATGGAAGACGTGCCTCCTTTTTGGAGTTGCCCTTTTTGTCCCAATGGAACACGTTTTATATTTAGGAGCGCTCCAGGAGCGCTCAGAGGACTCCAATGGAAAACGCCATATGTAAACTGAAAAGGCTAATTGCCCTATTTGAAATTAGTCGCCACGTGGTCCAGCTTTATGAGGTCGATCCATTTTCAAATATCAAGATAACCCATTTCACTTCTACAGTGCTACCCGAAATCGTATAAACGTATCCTTTCAGAAGTAGTCCAATTTTGTATTTATTTAGTAGATACAAAACTGTTCGTGAAGCCTGCATAGCTTAATTGTGTAGAAACACCGTTACAAAAATGTAAGACAAGGGCGAGATTCAAATATGCCATTTATTTTGAAACGTCGGCAGTTTCCGGCTAGACTTGCATTTACCATTGCAATAAATAAGGCACAGGCAGGGCTGCCGCTAGGATTTTCGGGCCCCAGGTAATTTTTACTCCAAAATTTGTTTTTTTTTTGGAAATAGTCAGATAGTTTTAGTTAGGCCCGGGGTACTTTTGCCCCGCTTACCCCCCCCCCCCTAACGCTGGCCCTGGGCACAGGGTCAAACCCTTAACAGAGTCGTCGTTTCTTTTGCTAGAACCAGTTTTTGCACACGGACAGCTTTACGTCGCATTTACATCGGCCGTTACACTTAAAGTAAAAATATTAAAAACGGACTACCAGGGCCCACTTTTAAAACGGGAACGACTCATAATTTCGCAATTCACAACTCCGAATACAAAATTCCCATAAATTCCCATATCACCGAATTCCCATTTCTCCGAATTCCCATAACTCAGAATTCCCATTACGTAGAATTCTCATATCTTCGAACCAAAACCCCGAATACAAAATTCCCATAACTTCGGATTCCCATAACTTCGGATTCCCATAACTTCGAATTCCCATAACTTCGAATAGTAGTTTTTTGGGTACGGAAATGCTAATTATTATTCTCAACTCAATGGTGAAGTTTGTTTTCATTGTAAAGCTCTCTTGCGGAAGTGAATAGGAGAAAGCGTGTTGATTTCAAATAAATGATGAAAAAAGGACTATAATTAACGGAAATAAGGAAAGATTCAATAGGCCATATCATAAGTAACATAATAACAGTAAGTGTGACAATTAACGAGATTTACAACGGAACTGATTTTCATAGCTATTGCGTAATCCAGATGTTTTATCAGAACAGAGCCCCCTAGTGTCTAAAACACGCGAGACTTCCGCCTAAGCCAAAATATCTGGTTTCCGATAGATCGGCGGAATATTACACTTAATTGATAAAATAAAAAATAAAATTCGGCGGCACGAGCCCAAATATGTTTTTTCGCACGCGTGATTCGCACGCGGGTTTCAAAACAAAAGCAAAGTTCCTCACGACTCCAGAACGGGCTCACCGATATTAGGATTATATTCTTAAAGAAAATTATTCACCAAGGACGGTAACTTCAAGAGAGTATCTTTGTCGCAAAAAGGTTCTGTAAGGAAATTAGAATTAAAGCAATAGAAAGTGTCCTACTTATTGTAGTTATGGCACCTATGGCTATATCTAGTTATATATTTGAAACTCAGGTATTATAAATATCATACGTCTATAATATTTTTCAATAAGTATATCGCTTTGGAAAATATTTTACTAACGTCTCGTAAGAGCTAATCACAGAGTGACGTCATCATGGCACGAAAATCGCCCCGCTAGACACGATAACGAGCAGACGCAAAACGTCACCGAAGTCGATTATAAAGTCTCTCGTATCTAGCTCTCAGTAAAAGTTTCGCATGTAAAACATAGGAAAACTTATTTAAATATGTACTGGTGAAATAACATCACCCGAGTTCAATTGATAAATTACCTATACTTGAAAATTATCATTAATTATTATTTGTAATTTAAGATTAAATCTTGTCACATCAGGGCCGTGCCGAGCTTTCGTGGGGCTTCGATTTGCACTCCCCCCCTTGAACTTTTCCCGTTGGCACCTTCAGCTTGCGGGCCCCCTCATGGGCCCTTTTCAACGGGACAATGCGGATTTCCCCCCCCCCTCCCACTTTCCCCCCGTCTGCACGGCCCTGTGTCCCATATCAACTTATTTCATATCTCAATCTGATAATCACCCCGATAATCATCCCCGATCATTGCCAATTTATTTGTTGAGAATTCGGAAGACGTTTTATGGACGATATTATCTTTGTGTGGTCAGGCAATTGACAAAATTTAGACACTTTTCACCAATCTATTAATAATATTAATTCGAAAATTAAATTTACTTTAGAATTAGAAAACTCTGGTTGATTATCGTTTTTAGATATTAATATTGAGAAAAAACAAAATGGCTTATGTTTCACGATGTACCAAAAACCAACTCATTCAAAAACGTTTCTAAATTTCAATTCCAATCATCCTCACCAGGTGAAAACATCAGTGATAAAGGGTCTAAAAAGCCACATTGAGAAAATATCTGATAATCCCATTTTAGATAAACAAATTATAACTAATCAATGAACAAGCTCGGACTATCCTAAAAATTTGGTGACTTCTATTCTGAACCAAAATATAGTTCAAAATTTAAAACCAGTTGATTCTGAAAAATTAAAAACATTGGTTCTCCCATACATGAAGAACACGACGGAAAAATTAAAACGTATTTTAAAACCATTTGGTATAAACCTAGTTTCGAAAACCACTATCACATTAGGAAAACAACTTTCAAAATTAAAACCAAAAATTTCCGAAGAAAATTTACGAGGTGTAATTTATGAAATTCCCTGCTCGTGTTCTAATGTATACATTGGAGAAACCAAACGTTCAATTACCGATAGAATTAAAGAACATAAAATTTGTATAAAGAACTGTGATTTGACAAATGGTATTGCGAAGCATATTTATTCGAAAAAAGGGTACTTTAAATTTAGATAGAGGCTGTTCAGAAATAACTAACTGGGGTCTACTTAATGTTTAAAATTATATTTTTATTGTAGCATTTATTCCATTTGGTATCTGTTTTGTTTCACGTTCTTTCTTTTTTTTGTCATACATGCGCCCGAGGGGCTGATCACTCCGCGTAATCGGTATACAGAGCCGTATCTTTGACTGTACTAATGGGATTACGCGTAATCTTTGAATTCCCTGCCTTTGGCAGTGCTAATCTAAGCATAATCCGGTGTACAGACTTTCTGAGAGTGGTTAGCCCCTCGCATGCGCCTCACGCGACATGCTTTAAAATCTCGTTTTTTTTAACTTTATATTAATAGGATTAAAAAAATGGATTGATAAAGGGCCACGGCTCGAAACGTCTCCGAATAATAAATTTACACCGTGTGATCTTCTCCAGTTTCATTGTTTTTTAATAACAGTAATCTCTTTTAATCAGTCATTTAAATTTCCATGAAAAAAGATTTGACCATTATTTCAAATAATAATTTAGAACATTGTTATTTTGTTATATATTTTTTATACTCACAATATGATTATAAAAATTTTACTTGCGTTACGTATTATTTTGTACCCTTTGACGTTTTCAGTATAGGGACGTCACCACTGCCTTAATTAGCGAAAACGCATCAAGGACCGAAAGTCCATTTCGAGAAAATCATTGAAATTCATTTGGAAAAACCATTTAATACGTTTTTGCTTAATTAATTAATAGACCTTCATTCAAAAAAATGCTATTTGCAAATTTGTTACTATCTAGTTTATACCAATTAATGTGTTATTGCACAGTAATTTTAAAATATCATGACTGATGACGCGTCTATATCTAAAAAATATTCAAGCTAGAAAGGTTTGTTGATTTAATAATAATAATATTTCGCAAAATAAAACTCTGCAGGCAACCACAGAGGCCTATACGTGGTGGTTAGATTCCATTAAAAATTAGATTAAAGATTTGAAAGCTCTACAAAAAAGTTTCAATAGATAAAACCAAATTTAAAAAAAAATTAAATTTAACATAAGAAATTAAGAATTTTGCGGAAGCCAAATGCCAAAAAAGAATTCCGATACTCAAGAACGAAATAGCGGAATTGAATTCTGAGTGACATTCTCCCTGATTCCAGCCCAGCACCGTAACCAGGATTTGATTTCGGAGGGAGCACACAATGGGAAACAAAAAAAGCCATACGTTTCGGGGGAGGTGGACTTGCCCCTTGGCCCACCCATCTGGCTATACCATAATAATCAGCTAGGCTAATACCCAAGGCACCACCTTAGGCCTAAGTCATCATGCGACTTTTGAAGCCATTAATTCAGGTGGCCGGGTTACAATGCGTAGGAGGGTGGTGGCAAGCCCTGCATGCCACGCGATCGAGCCAACAGCTCCCTACACTCACTATTACCGTTAACCTCAACAAGTTTTTATGGAAGGGGAAACCGAAGAGCTCGGGGGAAAACCCCTTAAACCAGTGGGGAGAGAACTTGCAAACTCAACGCAGAAGGAGTTGTTCCGAGTTTTCACCCAGTGCCACAAGCTGGGATCGAACCCGGCTCCTCTTGCTGCGAGGCGAAAGTGCTAACCACTCCGCCACCCCACACACACTCCGCCACCCCACATGCTCCTCTCTATTTGAGCCCAAAAACCAACCTTTTTCTATTTGACTAGGCGAAAACCTAACTTTTCACCCTACCCCTCTAAGACCGAGGGGTAAGACAGTCTCATATAATCTGTACACCGAGTTCGTGGATTTAGCACTGTTAAAGGTACATATTTTCAAGAGTTCGCGAGTTCCATTTAGCACTGTCAAAGGTACGGCAGTGTACACCGAGTTCGCAGAGTGTCTTACCCCTTGTCTAAAGCCCTTTCCACACTAGCTTCATTTTTATCGCGGTACGAAACCGGAATAGTTGGCTCGCGTCGAGACGGAAGCTTAAACCAGTTCCGATAACGTGATCGGTTCACTTCGTCGTAGTGTGAACAGAACTAGCTCACTTTATTCTCAAACCGCGATCGGCACGGCCAGAAAATGTTCGGCGTAAATAATGCCATTTTATTACTCCTTATGTTTTTGAAGTACCGTATACGTAATAGACATAACAGATATTTAAATAACAAAAGAGAGATAAAATATGGAATTGAAATATTAGCATTAGCATTTTTAAAGAAATGACCGAAGGTTATTAAAAAATTGTTGTATTATTTTAAACAAAATAGCTCGATAGCTGATATTTATTTTAGATAAGCGTTCACCTTCATACTGTATATTGTTATTATATTTAAATAGACTTAATTTTAAATTTTTTAATATTTAATTTGTCAGGTAACCAAAAGTCATATATTACTAACGTTATTCGATATAAATATTTAATTTAAAGATTTCAAAAGAAATACTTTTTAATAAAATGTTACTGGCACGGTTGGTGCGTCCACACGCACTTTAAAAATGACGGAAAGCGCGCCGAATACGGTTAAACCATGGACGCTACCATGGTTAAACAGAGCTGAGACTACCTCTCGAGGTAGTCTCAGCCCGGGTCGACCACTTCTAACCCGCTCTAAAGTGTCCGTGTGGAAAGGGCTTAAGACATGGGATTTTGACCTCAAATTGATCAAAAGTTGATCAATTTTGATGTTTTTTTTATTAATTTTTATAAATTTTTTTAATTTTTGGCATTTTCAAAATTTTTAAATTTGTTAAAGTTTTTCACAGGGGGGTCCTAGGAATCGGTCAGAATCCCATGTTATTTTCAATCGGAAAATTTCCATTTGTTGTTGTCAAAAATATTTTTCGTTGCCATCGCAAAACGGTTGCCCATTGAATAAATTCCCTTTAGGATTTTTCAAGTTACACGAAGGTCTACCAATCCCCCGAGTTTGAACAATATCGGTGGGTTACACTTCGGGGTGTCTCCTTGTGAGTAATACCATAAGTAACATAATACTATAAGTATGACACTTCCTATTCTCCTAATGATAAATTTCTTAATGATAGTCTGTCTCGGCAATGACCATATAAATCATTAATAATAATAATAATAATAATAATAATAATAATAATAATAATAATAATATTTATTTCGCAACACAAAGTTTGCAGGCAACCACAGAGGCAAAGCCTATACAGGGTGGTTGCCAAAACAGTACAAACAATTAAAATAAATAATTTAAAAACAAATACACAATATAAATTATACCAGATATAAATTAAATTATAAATAAATAAATTGAAGAATTTTGAAGAAGCCAATCCGAAAAGAAGAACTCTGAGACCAAAGACCGAAAATGTTGAATTGAAAGAGAAGTGGCATTCTACCGGATGTCAGCTGGCAAAAGATTCCAAATCCGTGCACTTCTGAAGAAGAAGGAATTTTCTAAAGCCAAGCATCTAGCAAACTTTAGATTATACGTAGGGCAGGTCTTCCGCGTGCATAATGTCATTTTGTCATCTGTATTAAAGGTCGGTGACTTAACAATTTTGAAGAGTGTGACCATATCCGAAACACTTCTACGAACGGAGAGTGGCCAAAGGTGAAGATTTCGTAAGCGTTGGCTATAAGGAATTTGACCAGGCAAATAAGACCGAGGCTACTTAAGGTAGTAACTCGGGAAATTACGCTGTACGCGTTCCAGTGCTGCAATATCCTTATTGAGATAAGGATTCCAAACTGGAGACGCATAGTCCAGCACTGGCAAGCACATCGAACGAAAGAATGTGGTAGATGCGGGCGTAAAACCAGTGGGTCTACGAATAAGACCACAAAAGCGGCGAGCTCGCTTGCTAGCGTAATTAATGTGGGAGGTCCACTTTAGATCTCTTGAAACGACGACACCGAGAATCTTCATAGAGTACATACGGTTAAGTGGAACGCCATTAATATTATAGGTGACATCATCATGGGACTTCCTCCTTGTAATTACCATGACGTTGCATTTTTTAATATTGAGGGAAATGTTGTTGGCCACACCCCAATTGAAAATACTAGTGATGTTATCTTGCAAGTTCAAAAGATCCGCGGAAGATCTAATTGTGAGAGATATATAGCTGTCATCCGCATACTGATATAGATAAAATTTTGAAGTCAACACAGACGGCAGATCAGACAGAAAGACGTTGAAAAGTAATGGTCCCAAAATCGAGCCTTGAGGCACTCCAGAACGCACTGGAAGGTACGTGCTGAATTCACCACGATAGGTCACTCGTTGAAAGCGATTGGATAAAAAATCGCGAAGCCAAAGCAATACCTCACCAGTGATCCCGATTCTTTGAAGTTTAAAAATAAGCCGCTTGTGGCAAACGGAGTCAAACGCTTTTGACCAGTCAAACGACACCACGTGAATGTCAGTTGGGTTACGCTCATCGAGAAAGGAAGACCACTCGTGGAAAGACTTCAGAAGCTGGTGCGTGCAAGAGCGACCCTTAGAAATCCATACTGCGAGGTAGGTATTAAGGAACTGTCTTCCAAGAACTTATTAAGCTTCTCGTAATCAATCGATTCCAGTAATTTTCCAACGACAGACGTGAGTGATACAGGTCGATAATTTGAAAGGTCGTTGCGCTTGCCCGACCCTTTGAAGACCGGCACAACATTAGCAAGCTTCCAACCAGAAGGCAGAGAAGACATTGATAGTGATAACTTAAACATTTTCACCATCGGGTCAATTATGGCAGGAGACATCAATTTAAGAAGCCTAGGATGTAATACCATCCGGCCCACAGGCCGATCCATTCTTCAAACGTTTCAAGGCGTTTTTTCTGGTGTCGAAACGGATGGTAGAGTTAAGGCAGTGTCTGACGTGCTAAAGCTTCGGTAGAAGAATTCACCAAAGGCCTTAGCTATGGCCAAAGGACATGATATTTGCCCATTCTTTACTTTAAACGAAGACGGTGGAGGGAGTTGGGACTTTGAGCGGACGAAACTCCAAAACCGCGTAGGATAAGTAGCAATGGTATCATGCAAATTTGACACAAATATATCATGTGCACCTCTAGTCTTAGTTCTCAAAGTGTTGTTAAAATCCCGATACTTCTTCAAATCTAAATCTCTTCCCAACCATTTCGCTTTCCTAAAAAGAGAATTCTTCACGTGGCTCGCGTGAACAAGACCAACCGTAATCCAGGGCGGGTGCTTCTTTCCATGAATGGTTATACTCGGAACATTGTCCCTAACGCATGCCCAAAAGAGATCAAGCCAAAGTTCCCAAGTCACATCAATATCACTTGAAGAAAAAACAATGTCCCAAGGAGCGTAGTACAAAGTGCCTGCAAGATCATTTTTAGACCGATCTTTGTAATTGAGAATAGTTCGATGAATTCTCTGAACAAAATACCGAGGTAAGTTCAGGCTTCCAGCAACCGCAAAGTGATCACAACCTGGTAGGCTGTCTCTAGTGTGAGTCTCAGTGAGGAAACGTTCGTCATTTATGAAAACCAAGTCAAGGAAGTTATTTCCGCGTGTGGGATTTGTTATGCCGTCTGTTGAAGTCCAAGGCCAAACACAGTATCGCAAAAAATTTGCTCCTTTGCTGTACGAAGAGACGGATTCGACCAGTCAACATGTAGGTTAAAATCTCCCATTAAGATGAAAACATCGTGCGGTGGAAGAGTCTCGTGTAAGAAACCAAGAAGGTCACTTAAATCCTAAGGACTGACAACTCTCCGCGAGTTGAATCGCAACACATTTTAAACTTTATTTTTGTTTCTGAAGGTAGTTTTGTTCGAATTTGAGACCCAAACGTGCTTTGGCTCGTATATACAGCCGTAAAGATAATCTTTAGACGAATTTCCGGTTAGGAATCCTCCGATTACGCAATCACCCCACGACAGACCATCATTAATATCATTAACCGACGTCTTTCAGTGTTATTATGTTAGTTATGATATTATATATTAAATGGTATATTTTATTTTTAATAATAAAATATTATGTAGTATCAGGGGATTTTAGCGTATTTTACAATTGTTCTCTTTCTGTAAAATGAATAGCATCGCTCTTCGATTAGGAAAGCCCCAAAATTTTTCATAATTTAGAAAAAAGGCTCCGTTGAAAATTCGTAGTTTTTAGGTTTGGCCCGAGGGGCAGTTCACTCCCATGATTAAATCTGCACTTTTGGTTGATTAAATCTGATTAAATTTGATGTCTGTAGCTTTGGCTGTATTGAATTTAATCCGATTAAATTTGATGTCTGTAGCTTTGGCTGTATTGAATTTAATCCGATTAAATTTTATGTCTGTAGCTTTGGCTGTATTAAATTTAATCCAATTAAATTTTTAACCTTGATTACTTCTGTGACTCTACGAAGGAGTGAACTGCCCCTCGGTTTGGCGTCGGGTTTGGCCCCGTTGGGCGCATTTCATTTCGCCGTCTAGCTTACCTGCAAAAAGTTCCGATTCCTCGTCTGCTTTTAGTTTTTGTTGACGTACTTCGGTAAAGCTAAATTGTATCCAAAAAATTCAAAATTCGATTTCAAAGAACAAAATGAGCAGAAATGTTTAAAAAAATTAAGACTCGATGCAATGAAGTGAATAAACGACTACACGCCAGCTCTTATTTTCAAGGAGTTGGTTTCTACCTAACCTAACGTACATAATCTCAGAATGTTATAGAATTTTAGCAACGTGTGAAAAGTATGGGAGACGTCACGCCCCATTTCAAGTGAAAATGGACTACAATTTCTTGAAAACAATATTCTAACTTACGAAAGTTAGTTCCGCCATTTAGATCCCCAGATTTAATTTTCATAAACCATGGTACGCATACTAACAAGGAGAGTACCCGAGGTGTTTTTTCTGATTTTGTTCAAAGTCGGGCGTAATGTAGACCAATAAGAAAATTAAAATTTCCCAAAATGAAACGGTGCACTATCCATTGGTTTTGCCATGGCAACCGAAAATGTTTTTGACCACTTAAAACAGAAATGAGATTATTTCCTTATTTTTCCCAAAAATATTTACAACTTTAACCCAAAAATGTTAAAATTTACCCAAAAATGTTCCAATTTACCTAAACGTGGTCGAAATTACCTATTTCGTGATTTTAATTTTTTTTTAAATTTTCGTAGGTAAAACCGAAAACATTCCATGCTTTTTAAAATGGAGAGTTTTTGTTTAAAGAGGTCAAAACATTTTCAGCTTCCATGGCAAATCGAAAGGGAAGTGCAACGTCTCCTTTTGGGAAATTTCATACCTCAGATAGGTCTACATTATATCAAAGATAATTTAAACTCGTACCCTAGATTCGAATACTGAGAGCTTTCCCATTGACGGTTTTGTTACCCTTTTCCGGCACGTGACCTCAGAAAAATCGGGCTCCATCGGTTGCGGTAAGGCGCAAACCATGGAGCGAATTTTTTCTGAGTTCCAGTGGGTAAACGCTATCGTACAAGCGGCCACGCGCGAGAGAGTTTAAATTATATTTGATTATATACGCCCGACTTTGAACAAAATCGGCAATTAACACATCGGGGAGTCTCCTTGTAAGTGCCCAGTTTGTACCCTTATTAGAGACTCTTATATTGGGATAATTACTTAGGTGGGGAATGAACTAGTGGCGACATGGAACCTAATCATCGCCGATTAAGTTATATTTCGTCGCTAGTTCAATTCGCCACGTAATTATTCTAATTGTACTGCTCTAGCTTGTACCAAAATATTTTTATTGTTAAAAACTTGTTATTAAAATAAGCTGATTACCACTCAACTGAATAAAATATATGATTTAATATAATATCATAATTAACATAATAATCATAAGTATCACTGAACGACGTCGGTTAATGATATTAATGATGATCTGTCGCGGGGTGATTGCGTAATCGGAGGATTAGAAACTGCAAATTCGTCGAAAAAATGACACCTACGTATTATATACCAGCCAAAGCACTTCCTTCAAACACCAGGGTAATGTTTAAAATTTGTCCCGATTTAATTTGCAAAAATCTGTTCGTCGATAGGATGAACATAGGCGTGCGCAGGCATTTAAAGCAGGTCGGGCCAGCTTATTTTTTACGCCCTTTTAAGCTCTTGCGCCCTCTATCCTTTTTTGTGAAACTTATTAAATACCAAGGCGCTCCTGTGTAGTTCCTTTCTTTCTCAATAGATGTGGCTAGAAATTGTTATAGTAGAGTATGTGACGAAACAATAGTACTTTTTAATTTAAACTATACTTAACATTGTAAGTGCCCAAAATTTCCTAAAATCCACTGCTCGCCGAACCATTGCTTCGCGAACCAGCGCGTAGAAATAAAAATCGAAAACGTAAATCGGGCAACGATTTTAAACAATAATAATAAATGAAACACGAAAACTAGATACCTGTATTAAAAAGGATAAAATAAAAGGTTTGATGGATTTTTTTTAATGTAGTAAAAATGTGAAAATCAAATTTTAAAAAGTAGAACACGTTTTTGTTAAAGCAACACGCGGCAATGTAATTTTGTAAACTATATTGGTTTTTAGTATAGTTTAAATTAAAAAGTACTATTGTTTCGTCACATACTCTACTATAACAATTTCTAGCCACATCTATTGAGAAAGAAAGGAACTACACAGGAGCGCCTTGGTATTTAATAAGTTTCACAAAAAAGGATAGATGGCGCAAGAGCTTAAAAGGGCGTAAAAAATAAGCTGGCCCGACCTGCTTTAAATGCCTGCGCACGGCTATGATAGGCTGGCGCCCTTTTTCCCCAAATTTTTTGCGCCCTTTCAGTTTTCAGGTCGGGATGAATGGTAATTGCCGAGACAGAGTATCATTAACTAACGTAGCATTGGGAGAATAGGACGTGTCATACTTAATTTAGTTATTATGTATTAATATAAAATTGCAATTATAATTATAAACTAAAATTATGTTACGTTTTTTTAAGGCTAATATACTTCTCAATAATAATATGGTAGATAACTATACTATACGTTCTAAAGTATTACTCGTTATGTTAAAATGTAGCTTTTTTCGCTCGGTTTTTTCATAATTTAGGTCGCCATTTACCAAAATGGCGATTTTTTTCTCTTCTTTAAACGTGTGATAGACAAGAATTCGTAGAAGAGCGCTTCATACTATTTAAACAGTGAAATTTTAACAAATTATTTAATTATAGTATGTGGAAACTTTGGATTTCATGCATGTTTCCCACGTTTGCCTGTACTATAAAGGTATGATTGTCAGGAGCCACGGCAGTCAGCCCACGCGATTTTAAAAAGTCGTAGTTTTTAGGGTCTTGATATTGGTGTTTTTTATTTAAAATTATTTATCTACCGCAATTTATATTGTCTTAACATATTCTACTTACAAAACGTTGACATTTTTTGTAAGAATTTTTTTTGAAAGTTGTTTTATTCAGTAACCGCGGAAGTACTCCATGACTAGCTCCTCCTACGACTAAAGCATAAAGAACCCTACATTACCATGCAAAATGGGGGTGCATTTGGTCCTACCTGCCCCCCAATTCCGCGGCTCCTGCTTTTATTTAATTGTGTACTGTAGCTGACATGGATATTGAAAGCTTAATATGTGTTTCTATATTAAAAATTCATTCTTCTGTCCCCTTCTGACAGAGGACGGAAAACACAACGCCATCTACATTATAGAATTTGTATTGTAACAATAAAATTTGCTACCAAACAATTTTCTTATACTGTAATAAAACATCATATTTAATTACGACCAAAAATTAAAATAAAGGGAAAACTTTAGTCAAGATTACTTAAATTAAATAATCTTGCCTTAGCCACAAGCGGGCGTGACACGTAGAAGGTTTAGCTCTGTATTTAGTTACACTAAATACATTTCGGAGAAATGGGACTTCGGTGATATGAGCTTTCAGAGTAAAAGCAAGAATATGTCAATTCGGTGAAAAGGGAATTCGGTGATATGGGAATTCGGAGAAAGGGGAATTCGGTGATATGGGAATTCGGAGGAAGGGGAATTCGGTGATATGGAAATTCGGAGAAATGGGAATTCGGAGAAACGGGAATTCGGAGATGTGAGTCACTAAATACATTTCGGAGAAATGGGACTTCGGAGATATGAACTTTCGGAGTAAAAGCAATACGGAATTATATCAATTCGAAGAAAAGAGAATTCGGTGATATGGGAATTCGGAGAAAGGAGAATTCGGCGTTGTGAGGCCGACCCTTTAAAACGACGAGAACTCATTTTCACAAAAAATGTCGTATATAAAGAAGTTTTGTAAAAAAAATGATGTACATTGCGTTTAAAAAAAATTATTCCCATATTATTAAAATATTAGTTGAAGAATAGACCCATAACAAAAGAGGGGCCGCAGACGAGGCTTAAGTGAGACCTCTGGACGGAACATCCTGTTTGTGACGTTTTGAACCACGTGACCGCCATTGAAATATACAGGCGGAAGTAAGGAAACGGATGTTCCGTCCAAATGCTGAGTTGCCAGGTAAAAATGTTAATTTTCGGCCCCCCAACTTTCAACATGTGTCTTTGCCTCTTTAGTATTTTTGCAGATTTAAAACTCGCATGTCGTTTGTTGCGTAATTAACAGAAATATGGTCACTTAGCTGAAAGCCTGAACGGAATGAACACAAACTTATTCACCTAGCTGATAGCCCGAAAAGAGAGCGGCATTTTTTTAAAGGCCTATATAGGGCTAGGAGAGACAGAATTAAATTCAGATCATTTTGACAATTTGTTGTGTTGTCAGGATACTTTTTTGGTAAACTTATTTTCTTATAGCTTGCAGCAATAAATTGTAACCTTTATCGTTTTAAAATTTATATTGTCTCTTTTATTTTGCAAACGGAAAAATAAGGAAAAATGTTTTCTTCGAGTTTGGCAACCCTAACTTACTTTTTTTTGCTGAGCCTAAGCTAGCTCTTGCATAATCTGTATTTATTTATGAAATAACTTATTATTATCGTGAAGAAAAAAATCAAAGTTTTATTTTGTAGTATATCAAAACTGAAAAATGTATGTATTGAATCTCGTCGAGATATTTAAATTGGCATCGTTTACTTTGTAAGTATAAACTATGGTCAGTGAAGCCTGTTTGTGATTCTGTGAATTGGGCCTTGGTTTCTAAATTATTGTTAGTAAATAGTAACAGGAGAAAATAGGGTAGTAAGCTAACCAAAAATTTTATATAATTTGTAATGTAGGATATATTTCTCTCAAACCGTGCACAAATACATACCATTAGTCAAATTCTTAATTAAAAAATAAGTAAAAGGACTCCCCACATTGATTCCAAATATTACCAAGAGACATATTACCCTATTTCTTTAGTGGTGTTTTAGTAGATGTTTATCATTTATGTCAATATTTGAAAAAATAGCCTACTTTTACTAATTATAAATATTAAGAAATTTCCCTCATACCAAATTGTGCAGTTGTTAAAGATTCTACCAAAATGGTTTTCATTGAAGGGAAATAAAGCCTTTTGGGCACTTTATTTTTGACTATAATTAATTATTCCCTTTTCAATAGCCCTATCAATATTTTTAAGGCATTTTATTATTTTAAGGAATTGCTAATTATTTTAGGCTAATTTAAGCAACCTATTAAAAATAAAGACAATTTAAAGTAGTAACTGGATTTTTCCATGTAGTATCATGGCAATAGTTCCCCTTTGAAATTAAAGATTTTCCTCTTTAGATAATAAAATATATTTAGAGTATTTGAGTTGTAACTATTAAAAAGATTGGATAGAAGGATTGATGTTTCTGTACCTCTTAAAGGTTAAAAGTAGGACATTACAGGAAGGTTTTATAAAAATTATTAATAGTTTCTCTCTTTTTAAATTTTAATTAATACTTTAGTACTACATTATTATTTTGAAAGTGTATTGAAAGTTTGTTTTTTTCCATATAAATGTTTCAAACATTTTTAAAAAAATAACTTATAATTTCACAGCCAATGGAAAGCTTGGCAATATATACATATAACACCAAATGCCCCAATATCTAGTTTTCCTCGTCAAAGGAGTTTAATAAATAATATTTAAGTAGTATTAAAACTCTCAGACTTGACCCCTTTAAGATCATGACTTAACTCTTTGTAAAATAAATGTACCAGAAAAAATAGGAGAGTGAGAATTTTAATTTCAAGAAGTTTCACTGTAGCGGAATTTTTTTTGTTACTCTATTGGTTTTAAGTTTTTAATTTTTGTTACTGGTATTTTTGTAGATGACAAAATAGCAAATTAAAACATGTCAGCCAATAATGGAAATGCTGATGGTCCAGCAGCTGCTGCCAATGATGCTCCTCCGCATATACCTCCATTGGGAAGGAACAGAGCCCAGAATAACAACAACAACAACAACAATAATAACAATAACAACAACAATCAAATGATCAATGTTAGGGATAGATTATTTCACGCTCTCTTTGTGCGTGTTTCTTTGGCATATGCCAGAGCTTTTCCTTATCCTCTTCGGAGAGCGTTTGAAGTCATAGTACTTTTCAAAGTATGTTTCAATAAATTGTTAACAAATATTTGTTTTAATTTAACTTTTTATTTCAGGCCATTCTATCATTGTTTATATTGGGTTATATTCACGCTGTCTTTATTAGGACACCCATAAACTGTTTAGACGAAGTTCATCAAGATTGGCCACGGGAAGGCATATTACGCGTTGAGATAGTCAGAAGTGGAAGTGACATTTTGAAGGCCTCCAATGGTGCTGTAAATAGTGATGGTACAAATGCGGGCGACATCTATGAACAGAGCGTCAACGAAATTAATGAACAACTGGTAGCTAGTGAGGAGCGTGCGAAGGAGGAGCTTTTCCATCAGAATGGCTTGCCTCTTTTAAATGAGAATAATACGTCACAGAACAATGAGCTTTCTAATAGCAAAGTAACGGAAACCATAGTTAGGGACAATATAAAAGATCCCTCTATAACGGATAATCTAAAGCCAGATACTGAAGTTAAGAAGCCTAAAGCTAATGGTTTAGAAACTGGCAGTAAAATACTCCCAGTGACTACGGATCTGCCCCCCTCTTCGGAGTTGAGCTCCTTCAATAGTAGTCAGGTTTCCGAAGTTAATAACGATATTGAATCGGGTCAAGATGGATACCCTCATCCTCTAAAAGATAATATTCCGGAACTGGAAATGTTAGCTAGAGCTGGTATATCAAAGTTAATTAGTAAACTGTTTTTGGAGGCGTTATATGGTGTTTATATTTTAGTATGGCCTCAGGATGAATATATTGTAGAGTATTCGTTGGAATATGGATTCCTGAGGCTCTCCCCCACCACCAGACAAAAACTTAATATCCCTGTAAAAGTTATAACTCTAGGTAACGCAATTCTTTTACTTAGAAGTTAATTTTAACTTAATAATTTATTTTTTAACATTTAAATTATTTCAGATCCATCTAAAGATCTCTGCTTCGGAGACTGGTTCAGCCGCTTCCTATTAGACGAATTCCTAGGTTACGACGACGTACTTATGGCCAGTTTGAAAGGGCTAGCTGAGAAAGAAGATCATAAAGGCTACGTTCGAAATGTCGTAACTGGTGAACATTATCGTTTTGTTAGTATGTGGATGGCCAGGACATCTTATGTGCCAGCCGCATTCATTATGCTTGTTTTTGTAAGTTTTGCTATTAGAGGTTTCAGAAATAATGTGTCATTTTTTTAAAATAATTTATTTTTATTAGACACTCTCAATATCGATGCTTCTAAGATATTCGCATCATCAAATATTCATGTTTATAGGTATTATTTTATATTCTTCTAGTGATCGTACGGGGTGTCATTTGAGTCGGGGTCGGGGAGAGAAAAAACCCCGAAAAACCGGGTTGATTCGGGGTTTTTTTGGAATTTTTATTTTTAGGTGTTTTCTAACTACTAAAGTGTTGCTTCTTTGGAATCTTTATGGGTACATTCAGTAACGGGAATCTGGGAAAAATCAGTTTTTACTTGATGTTTGGTTGATGACCACTCATCGTCATAGTGACGTAGGAAGTTACTGAACGGTGTTATTTTAGTCAGCGCTGTTTTTAAAGATGGCGGCTATAAATGTTAACACCGATGCGTTTGACGTCAAGTCATCAAAAAAACCTTCTCGCCGAGATGGTTTGATAACAACCATACTCGAGTCAGATCACTATATTCTTCATTTGATTGTGTTTCGTTGTATAACTAATTGTAAGTAATTTTTTCCTTTTTAAAAGTTGAACTTCTTCATATGCTAGAGTTCAATGTAACTATTAGCTTTCCAACGGCACCTCTTCTCACTGTAATTCTTGCTCTTGTTGGTAAGTATAACTTTTCCACTTTTATTTGTATTTATCAAACTAAGAACAAACTTGGATATTAGGCATGGAAGCAATCATGTCAGAGTTCTTCAATGACACTACTACAGCATTTTACATAATTTTGATTGTCTGGGTTGCTGATCAATTTGATGCTATATGCTGCCATACTAGTATAACAAAAAGACATTGGCTTAGGTAAGCGATTATTATTTTTATTTTGACGTGGGGTGACTAACTTATAAAAGGAAGACCCAATTTCAGTGCTCCCAACTGCAACCCATAATACCATAAAGTATAATTTTTCTTCAAGGTCCATAATCTATCCCAAATTGTAGATTTAGTTTCAATAATTTGGGAAAACCAACATTGGTTTAAAATATGTTTATAACTTTTTGTTTAAGGACCATTTACAAAAGTACACAATTCAGTTATTGTGATAATTAAATACTAAATCAAATTTTGGGAGTCAATATTTAAATACTTAAGACTAAGATAACTTAGTTCATGGACCCTGACTCAACCTAGAAAGTCAAGAATGCCCAGTTATAATCAGTGGCCCGAGCCCCAAACTGGGTCTGAGTGGGCAATTTTTGGTACCAATTAAATCTAGTGGGCACACTATTATTTCAAAACTGGTGGCACTTATGACATAAGCACTGGTCAGGGGCATCCCATTGAGTGATATGGGAGAGGGGGCCCTCCCAAAAACGTTTGTTAAGTTGAAACATTGAGGTTGACTAGGAAAAATAAAATATTTGATGCCCATTTTTAATTTCGAAGAAACTTTTCGCCAAGTGAATTGGAAAAATTTGTAATTTTAGGAGGTGCTTTTCGGAAATTTTAAGTGGGGCTTCAGAAATTTTACAAATGGCTCAAGTGCCACATAAAATACTCTAGTGACGTTAACATATTAGAAAAATTAATGCCTAAAATAGTGGGCAGTTCTAAAATCGGATTTGGGCAGTGCTATTTATCGTGAATTTATTGCAAAAAGTATGAAGAAGTCTTTCCGGTACATATCGACAAACGCAGCCAATTTTGCTGAACTAACTAAATATTCGTCTGTTACAAATTCTGAATTTCAGCTGCTGTTATAGCTCATTGAAATTTTATTTTGGGGGTTCAGTTTGTTCTAAAAAATCCTTTTTTAGCCCCTGCTAAACTTGTAAGTTCAAACAGTGTTTTTATTTGGTTTACCATTGCGCCCTTATTAGTCACATGAAAAGTTCCTTTTACCCCTAATTATTTTACAGATTTTGATGGTACCCCTGAAATATTAGTATTTCTATTAAGGACCTGTATTAGGTTAATTGAACCAGGGCTATGATGGTAGATTTTCTATCAGTAGTGTCCCAATAGCACCATAAGTTCTTATACAAAGTATTTCTAAACCGGGTATTGCTAATAAAGTATCTGGATTAGACTGATTTGTGGCAAAATTTTCCTTTTATTCATTCTCTCACTTATGCTTATCCAATAAAGGGCCAGAACAAATTTGTACAAATTTTAGCACCCCCACTATGAGCTATGGTGACACATGGGGGAAGTCTTGATACTTAATTTTATGAAGTTTAGCTTGTGTTACTACTAAGCATTTTTTCATTCCCTTAAGTCAATTCGATGACTTGGTCCTCTCGAAAAGCTAATTTTTTAAAGGCTAATTTAATGCTTAATTTTTTTTATTGATACTTCCTTTTATGGTCTTATTGGTTTCATCATAAGTCTATATTTTTCCAAGCCATGCACTTTCTACGTCACTCTAAACTAGCGCCCCCTACAAGTTAGTCACTTTGGGGAATACTTTACTGAGAGTTAGTAATGGAGGGATGTCATCACAAGAAGAAAATCTCCCCCTAGCAAGGCGCTGTCAAAGGCTACTTGTGACTCGTTAACAAGCGGACGCAAAACCGCGGCGAAGCCCGTCTTGTGAAAAGCTCTCAGTAAAACTTTTGCATGTGAAGAATTGGAAGTGTCACACTTATGGTTTCATTTATCTACCCTCACCATGAAATCTGGCAATTTTCTTCTAAAGAAAATCACCAAAATAATCAGAAAAATTGAAACTTATATTACTTTTTAAGGGTTTTTATTCTAGACTAGTCTCGAGGTTTAGTTTTACTTTTGAATTTCAAAAAATAAAGCCAAAATGCCGCAAAATTTAAATTGGTGAACAATATTAAGCTAATCATGGTTTGAAAACCTTTTTTTGGGCAAAATACGGAAATTTTTCCGGAAAAAAAGACTGGTAATTTTCCTACTTACAGCTATAATAATAATACTGAAACCATAGTCTTTATGTGCGACCTTTAGTGGCTCACATAAAACGTTTGAGTGGAATGAGTGAAGCAGCTCCCACTGCAGCCACTTCGAACTTTATAGGAAAAATTACAGTTTGGTACTTGTGTAAATCGCACTTAACAAAAAATTAATGAAAATAGTATTAACGTAACATAAAGTGCAATGTTTATAACCATAAGTGTCAAATTTTCTGTTCAAACTCCCTTGGGCAAATAGAACATCGTTATCTACAATCCTTTAAGAAATCACTTTTGGATCCAAAGTGTCTCAATTTAAATTTTGGGTACACTGCTCCAAAGGCTAAGAGACTATGAATAGCTATTTTGTAAAATACTTATTAGTGATAGATAAACAATATTTTAATGAGCACGCTTTTAGGATGGCGAAGCAGCCTCGTTAAAAATAAACATTTAATTTCATAAATAGAGGCAAGACCTAGGTGGTTCCACGTCCACTTTTCTTGAGGGCATTTTAGAACTTTCACTAATAAGTTTTCTAAATCCCTGCCCAAAAACTTTGAAGAAAGTGGGTGCATTTCACCAAATACGTTTCTATACTCCACCAAAGATGATATAGAACTCCGTACCCTAGATTCGAATTCTGAGAGCTTTCTGATTGATGGTTTTGTAACAAAGCGCTTACCCACTTCTGACACGTGACCTCCGTAAAATCGGACTGCATCGGCCAATTTGGATGTTGCGGGAACAGCACTGTCAGCGTGTCATCAAAGTTTGCCTGTTGTCTTATCTATAGTTGGTTAGCATGGTAACTACTAACTAAGCGCAACGCATGCTCTGCACCATTATTAAGTCAAAACTAGAAAACTCCCTAATGTTGTCGGAGAAACATCTTCCTTGTTGTAACTACCGTGTACGTTTTTAATACGCTTAGCGCTGCAACCTTTTTCGTAAATGTTCATTATTTTATTTATGTAATAAATATTGTCAAATAAACGCGAAATAAGACGAGCTCCGATTTCGCCTCTTAAACGAACGCGAAATGAGACGAGCAGCTATTTCGCCTCTTAAACGAGCGCGAAATGAGACGAGCAGCTATTTCGCCTCTCAATCGAACGCGAAATGAGACGAGCACCTATTTCGCCTCTCAATCGAACGCGAAATGAGACGAGCACCTATTTCGGCTCTCAAACGAACGCGAAATGAGACGAGCACCTATTTCGGCTCTCAAACGAACGCGAAATGAGACGAGCACCTATTTCGGCTCTCAAACGAACGCGAAATGAGACGAGCAGCTATTTCGGCTCTCAAACGAACGCGAAATGAGACAAGCACCTATTTCGGCTCTCAAACGAACGCGAAATGAGACGAGCACCTATTTCGGCTCTCAAACGAACGAGAAATGAGACGAGGACCTATTTCGCCTCTTAAACGAACGCGTAATGCAAATGACTGCGAAATGCAAACACCCCTATTTTGGTAAATAAATGACTGCGAAATGCAAACAGCCCTATTTTGGTAAATAAATGACTGCGAAATGCAAACAGCCCTATTTTGGTAAATAAATGACTGTGAAATGCAAACAGCCCTATTTTGGTAAATAAATGACTGTGAAATGCAAACAGCCCTATTTTGGTGAACAAATGACTGCGAAATGAAAACAGCCCTATTTTGGTAAACAAATGACTGCGAAATGCAAACAGCCCTATTTTGGTAAATAAATGACTTCGAAATGCAAACAGCCCTATTTTGGTAAACAAATGACTGTGAAATGCAAACAGCCCTATTTTGGTAAACAAATGACTGTGAAATGCAAACAGCCCTATTTTGGTAAACAAATGACTGTGAAATGCAAACAGCCCTATTTTGGTAAACAAATGACTGCGAAATGCAAACAGCCCTATTTTGGTAAACAAATGACTGCGAAATGCAAACAGCCCTATTTTGGTAAACAAATGACTGCGAAATGCAAACAGCCCTATTTTGGTAAACAAATGACTGTGAAATGCAAACAGCCCTATTTTGGTAAACAAATGACTGCGAAATGCAAACAGCCCTATTTTGGTAAACAAATGACTGCTAAATGCAAACAGCCCTATTTTGGTAAATAAATGACTGTGAAATGCAAACAGCCCTATTTTGGTAAACAAATGATTGCGAAATGCAAACAGCCCTATTTTGGTAAACAAATGATTGCGAAATGCAAACAGCCCTATTTTGGTAAATAAATGACTTCGAAATGCAAACAGCCCTATTTTGGTAAATAAATGACTGCGAAATGCAAACAGCCCTATTTTGGTAAATAAATGAACGTTGAATGAGAAGAGCCCCATTTTAGGTTAAAATTAAATAATGGTCAGGTTCAAATAATATTTATATATTTAGATCAAGGAAAGATCGAGAAGGCACGTCCCCTAGCCGCGAAATCAGCTTCACCACAGGTTTCTTTGATCTCATTTGATAGCCCTAAGTAAAGTTATTACATTGAATATAATTTAAAATCATTAGTTACATTAATTACCGTCTACTAGTAGTTTTAAGTGTCGAAAATGGCCACTTTTGAGCATGTTGACACGCTATGTAGTCCAAAATAAGCAAGTGCAGATCCAGAATTTTTCAAACATTTTGTAGAAAACATTCCTATAAGTAAATTTCGTAAGTATTGTAAGTTTCCCTTTGCAATTTTTGGATACATGAAAGAGCTTTAAAATGTGCGAATAAATTATTATTATTACCAAAACTAGAGGTAAACTGCACTAATAGGCTATAAATATGCTATCTGACACTATTACCTTTGTTAAATTAAGCCTTTTTAAAAAGAGAGTTCACCTTTTATTTTAACTAGAATGATTGTTTCTAGCTAAATTTTGGGTTTCTAAGTGATTTATTTCCAAATTTTAACAAGTTTCTCCAAGGGTTACAAAATGAGCTTAAAGAAATGTTTTCTAGTAAACGTTCTAAAATCTCTCAACTTGCTGCCGGTAATGTTCGTTCGGCCTTTTGCAACGTTCTATAATACCGGGGTATTTGTCAAAAGGGTAATCCACAAAAATGGCCTGGGACATCGTACAGGAGCACTATGTTTTCGATCCTCAAACTGAAATAAATTGACCGATTTTGCCGCAGGATTTGCTCCGTAATATTAAAATAATAAGCTTCTTTTTTTTGCAACCACTTCTATTTGGTCTACTCTGTAAAGATGTATATTTGAAATAGCAATCCACTCGCGCTAACACGGGCGAAAGCGGTCACTGCGCCATCCGAACAATTTAGCCGTTTCTTGTCTTTTTGGGGTAACAAATGATTGTCTGGGGTATTCTTTCCCCGCGGAAACGCCATTGCCGCAACATTTGTTTTAACTTCCATTCCAGAGGAATGCCACGCTGGAATCTAGTCGGACAGGCAACGGTCCGTGGGAAGGCTGGGCTGCTGTGAGTAAACAGAGCAATTGGCGGGGAAATAAACGGACTGGTCGCCTTAAAAGGAGAGAATCCCTTGAAAGATTCACGCTTTCATTGTTAACCCGGCGCCCGTCGCTGATGTGGCCGAGCTCATTCGCGAATTGGGTGATGAATAGCGCGTTCTTGACAACTTGATTACGATTGTAACTGTTTTATTTTGCTGCGGAATATTTAGGAGGTTTTCCTTACGATTCTTCGTTATATTAAACATCTAATGTTAAATGTCGACTGTTATTGATTATTTCGGGGAATTTGGTACTCCCAAGTCCGCCCATTCTGTTTGCGGGGTAACAAAGTTCATACAAACCTGGGAAACCTGGAAATATCAGGGAAACTTAGTTGTTGACTAAAAATTCAAGGATATTTAAAATTTTAGCAAAATTCAGGGATTTCAACAAACTTTGTGAGGCTTGAGTAAGTTTGCTCTCAACAAAAATAAATAAAAATATTAGGTGGCTTTGAACCTGGAAATGACAGGGAAATATCTGTAAAAAAAACCTGGAAATATCCGTAAAAATCTGTAAAAAAACCTGGAAATATCCGTAAAAATCTGGAAAAATCCGTAAAAAAACCTGGAAATATCAGGGAAATATCCGTAAAAATCTGTAAAAAAACTTGGAAATATGAGGGAAATATCCGTAAAAAATTATAAAAACACCTGGAAATATCAGGGAAATATCCGTAAAAAATTATAAAAACACCTGGAAATATCAGGGAAATATCCGTAAAAAAACCTGGAAATATCAGGGAAATATTCGTAAAAATCCATAAAAGAAAGCCTGGAAATATCCGTAAAAAGTCTGGATATACCAGGGAAATATCTGTAAAAAAACCTGGCAATATCAGAGAAATCGGTTTTTCAAAAGTTGTAGGAACCCTGGTTTGTGTTTAAGCTTCGACTGTAACTTTAATTAATACCGAGGTTCAATATTACAGGGAAAATCCCCTGTTGTCAACGTATCGCTTACATTGACGACGTTAAGTTTTTAATCTTTAATTTTGGCCTATAGTTTCGCCTGGTAAATGGCGAGTCGTAACGAGAAGTCGGTGACCTAAACAATCGCCTTCTAATATGGATGGATGCGGCGGCGTTGATCCCTGAACCCCAGGAGGGCCACGGATTACTCGACCCCGCCTATATCGCGCTCCTCCCCTCTTTTTGTCAGACCGAAATTGGCCCAAAAATCAATATTTTTTGGTCGTTCAGACCCGCAATCTATTTATTGTCTTTATATTATTATTTTCTAGTAATAAAGATTGTAGTTACAATTAGTGACGTTGAAATAATTTATATTCATTTGACAGGTTCTTTTACCTATATCACTTTGCTTTCTACGCTTACGATTATCGTTTCAATGGGCAGTACAGTGGCCTTGCTCTTCTAACTTCATGGTTTTTTATTCAAGTAAGACACATTTTCCTTCTTTTTAGTTTCGCGTCCAAAAAGTAGTACTTTCATTAGGTTGTGGTGGCTTGACAGACGGCGAGCTGTGGGTTGTAATTGATTCGAATATATTCGGACGTTGGATTTCAATTAATTCTGACATTTGATTCGAATATATTCGGACGTTGGATTTCAATTAATTCTGACATTTGATTCGAATAAGTTCGGACATGGGATTTCAATTAATTCTGACATTTGATTCGAATAAGTTCGGACATGGGATTTCAATTAATTCTGACATTTGATTCAAATAAATTCCGACATTTGATTCGAATAAATTCTGACATTTGATTCGAAAAAATTCCGACATTTGATTCGAATAAATTCCGACATTTGATTCGAATAAATTCCGACATTTGATTCGAATAAATTCTGACATTTGATTCGAATAAATTCTGACATTTGATTCGAATTAATTCCGACATTCGATTCGAATTAATTCCGACATTCAATTCGAATAAATCCGACATTCGATTCGAAAAAATTCCGACATTCGATTCGAATAAATTCCGACATTTGATTCGAATTCCGACATTTGATTCGAATAAATTCCGACATTTGATTCGAATAAATTCCGACATTTGATTCGCATTAATTCCGACATTTGATTCGAATTAATTCCGACATTTGATTCGAATTAATTCCGACATTTGATTCGAAATAATTCTGATATTTGATTCGAATTAATTCCGACATTGATTCGAAATAATTCTGACATTGATTCGAATTAATTCTGACATGGATTCGAATTAATTCTGACATTGATTCGAATTAATTCGAACTTTTAATTGGAATTAATTCGAACTTTTAATTGGAATTAATTCGAACTTTTAATTGGAATTAATTCGAACTTTTAATTGGAATTAATTCGAACTTTTAATTGGAATTAATTCGAACTTTTAATTGGAATTAATTCGAACTTTTAATTGGAATTCGAACTTTTTATTGGAATTCGAACTTTTTATTGGAATTCGAACTTTTTATTGGAATTCGAACTTTTTATTGGAATTCGAACTTTTTATTGGAATTCGAACTTTTTATTGGAATTCGAACTTTTTATTGGAATTCGAACTTTTTATTGGAATTCGAACTTTTTATTGGAATTCGAACTTTTTATTGGAATTCGAACTTTTTATTGGAATTCGAACTTTTTATTGGAATTCGAACTTTTTATTGGAATTCGAACTTTTTATTGGAATTCGAACTTTTTATTGGAATTCGAACTTTTTATTGGAATTCGAACTTTTTATTGGAATTCGAACTTTTTATTGGAATTAATTCGAACTTTTTATTGGAATTAATTCGAACTTTTTATTGGAATTAATTCGAACTTTTTATTGGAATTAATTCGAACTTTTTATTGGAATTAATTCGAACTTTTTATTGGAATTAATTCGAACTTTTTATTGGAATTAATTCGAACTTTTTATTGGAATTAATTCGAACTTTTTATTGGAATTAATTCGAACTTTTTATTGGAATTAATTCGAACTTTTTATTGGAATTAATTCGAACTTTTTATTGGAATTAATTCGAACTTTTTATTGGAATTAATTCGAACTTTTTATTGGAATTAATTCGAACTTTTTATTGGAATTAATTCGAACTTTTTATTGGAATTAATTCGAACATTTATTTAAAATTAATTTAGAAAAAAGTTTGTGCTATAAATGTATTATTTATTTGTTTTCGAAATCAGCATTCCATGGTATATTTTTTCCATCATTACGAACTGCCAGCGATTCTCTCTCAAGTGGAGGCAGGTATGCATCAAGATAGTGAAAACAATAACGTGTCTCCCAACCGCAACCCTCCGCATCGCGAAACTCAATCGACGGAGCCAGTGCCAACTCCCAATTCAGCCGCAGGCGCCCGCAACGGTGTCGCTACTTCCGTCGGACGCGATGACGCCGTCACTTCGGACAATGGCGACGCTAATCCGCCTTCGAGCGACCCTCGACCCAATCACGAAGCCAACGGCGAAATCGTTGGCGGCGCTTTAAACCGGGCCTAAAAACGAATAATCTTGTACATACATTGAGAGTAAGGCTCAAGGTTTAAACAAAACAAAAAATGAAATAGTTTTATTTATTAAAGCTGCCCATTTTTTTATTCGAAAGTGCGCGCTTTAATTAGGTATATTTGTAAGAAAAACTATATATTAAGAGCGTTATATTAAATTATTAACTATAAAAGAGAGACTGTAATAAAATTTGTAGGTAGGTATCGTAGTTTTACGTGTATCCGCGTTGCTCTTTGGCGACGCTGAAAAGTATGTAAAAATGTGTCGTGAATGGTGAAATTCGCGATGTTTTTCTACAGTAGTAAACTTTCTTTCTCCACCGAATATTGTTCCCCCCAAAACTAAATTTTTTTTAGACGTCAATATTTTATTTTTTAAAGTATGCCCCGTAGAATTTACCTTCTTCCTTATACTTTCTTAATGAAACGGTTTATATTCTTCCCCTTCGTATCTTTATTACTGGGCTTATTTTGACTAAGAATTTGATTTCCGCGTATTCCAAAAGCGCGATGAAATTGTTGGCTACAATGGACTTTAAATAAAAAATATGTTACGTTTTCAATCATCTCTTGTTAATTTTAACTCGGGTTCCAACATTTTGAGTGGGAACTCGACTCTCGATCCACGTGATCGATTTATAAATAGCAAGTTCAGGCACTGACTATAGCCGCGTTGGGGTGACCTCCGTGCTGGGGGAGATAGATATAGCTATATATATATGGTGGAGGCTAAGCGGTTCTTAATGTGACAAGGGTCTTAGCTGACCCATAGTGGACTCTCTCTCTCTCTCCGCGAACCCCGGGCAAGACGGAATTACTTCTCCGCCATTTGATTCGGCACCATACCCCGACGGTCGTGTAATCTAAAGCCACGAGCTTAGGATTTGGTCAACAGCTGAATTGGACACGTTAAAACGCGGGACAAACTATAGAAGGGGACAGCCTTCTCTCGCTCAATCCTAATCATCGCTTAAGTTCATATTTTTATTTAGGCCCGAAAGGTTTTGGTTCCTTTTGCGCAGTTACCGTCTAGGCCAGTCTCAGTACCCACCCACGAAGACGTTAAATTAAATAGATGCGTGAAGAATCATCTGAAGATTATAAAAACAACTTGACGGGACTAAATGAAAACGTCTGTTGAAATGAGAAATTAACTTCTTACTCTGGCTATTTTAATTAGTTTTAGATCTATTTGGTCCCAGTTTCGTGTATTTTTTTGTGCTAGAAACCCTATTGGTAAGATTAAGTTGCTTAAATTTTATAGGGCTTAACTTTTTGGCCCACTTTTTATTATGTTTTACCATGCTTTGCATTGCAGTTGATAGGTGGTTCTTATTAACTTAACAACCACCTCGTAATTTACGAACGCTTAATCCTATCTCGTGGCAAAAAATCAGACGTTTTATAATTACGTAAATTGCTCGGCTACTCCCCTAAATATTTCTTTACCCGCCAACAAAGGCCTATTAAAATTCCCATTGAGTCTGGAGTTTTTTATGAAACATTTTTCCAAACCACTGGTTTTTATCATGACGTTTTTCTAATTTATTTAAAAACACATTGAATAAAAACAAATCCAATACATTCAATGCGTACATTTGATAATTATTATCGTATTTCGAGAGGCTCATGAACTAAAAAGGATTGTACCCATTGACGTGCGTATTAAAGGGATTTAAAGTAACTAGCGCTAATCATCAATAGCTTTTGTTAAACGTGTATGAAATTCATTGATCCATCATAAATATGGAAGTTCCTACTCCTTTAAAGAGGAAATTATATTCAATGCGATTTTACACGGGAATAAATTATAATACAGATAGTGTTTTTCAATAATATTATATAATTTATACGCTTCTAGCGGTATTAGAACCCTAGCAATGAGCTGGGTTCGCCAAAATTTAAACTAGTCGTATCTAGTGGATCGCTTTCCATACTCTTAATATTGAGTATTATCTTCTTCTGACCGCACGAATTTCCCCAGGAAGAATTTATGAAATGTTATCCCAAATATGTTAGTTCCTGGTCCAATATCAAGGTACCAAGATTCAACGTGACTTTCGAATAGATGGGTACTCGGTATCGCGCAGCTATATTCAAGATGGTAGGCAAGCCGTATTTAAAAAGGTATGTAACGTCTGTATCTGGTCTTTAATTAATGGTACAAGGGGCTCACCACTTCTAAAAATCTGTGCACCGAACAGGCTTGTATACCGAGTGGTCAGCCCATCATTTTGTACCTATATTTTTTTTAACATGGCTTGCATTTGGGTAACTAAAGCCAGGGTTACACTAGAGCTTAAAACCCAGTTTAGATCGGTTTGAATGCGAGTTTTGACCGCTGACGATAATTCTTTGTTCACAGGTGTGAAATCGCTTCACCCCGATTCGCTTATAGCCAAAGCTTAACGTCATTTCAAATTATGACCATAATTTTGAAAATACTCAAATATATCCCAAAACAATTAGTTGATCATGTTTACTATACATACAGTATTATTATTTGACATTATTTAGAATTTTATTCCGATTACTTTTGAAAATACGTGATTTTAAGGGTAAGTGTGAACCTTACTTAAGCATCCTGTATGAGAGAATCTGCAATTTGGTATTTAACACGAAATTGTTAAACTTACCACGCACGCGTACATAGTATGATAGCTTTTATTATACTATTGGAGAAAAGATTAGAGACTTCGACTTTCACCAATGACTTCTTCACTTAACTCGTTCCAACAACGAGTCTGTGGTAAAGGCAAATACTGGAATAGAGAAGGGGGATAATTTTCAGTGCCCAAACACGTCCAAATAGAACTAAAAAGCAGCAAACACTTTACCAAGCTGCAGTGAGCTAACGAATCCAAGCCTCCAACGCAGACAGTTACCGCTTCTTCAAGTGCGTTCTCCACCAAAGCAGCAACACGATTCCTGTGGCGCCATCGATATCATGCACCAGCCTCTCTGGATTTATCTCCTAGACCTTCACATCTAGGTCACTAATGTGACCATTTTATACGCCACTGGGCCAACCCAACTTAACTTACTGACTTCAAATAAAACATTTCACTGAAACCTTAGTAAAAATATCACAGCTTGCGAAAACGTATCTGCATTCTAGTTACCACTCTAACAATAATAACTACCCAAATAAAAAAAGTTCTGTATGGGAGTGTTTTATTATCACTTAAGAGTTCCCCCAGTCTCTGTAGCCTCAAGGCTACATATGGGTCTACAAACAAATTAACAAAATGAATTGTCTCAGATACGTCCGACTCGCTCGGTTTCACTACAAAGGTTAATTTTATTGCTGTTACGGAGATTTGATGGTCTCCGCAGCACTTTTAAAGTGTATACTAACCAGGCTTTGTCCAAATTAGAAAATATAAGGACACCAGTACCTTGTATCTCTATTAGTTAAATCCGGAAAGAAAATCATACTTTGAAGACATTAATTTGCCTCATTTCTATCCCAGATCCCAGCTTCTCGGATGTTTCCATCAATCATTATAATTCCCTAATTACAACCAGGAACGAAGGTCTTTATTATAAAGACAATGTGCTCGATGTAGTACTGTAATACCAATTGTAATGTTCCGAATTTTGTTAGTATTATAGAAACAGAGTATTTAATGGCCATACTTTTATTGCTACCCTCCATTCGCGGTTATACAAAACTTAGACCTTTTTCCTTTCTTCAAAAACACTGCTCCCGCTTTTCCCTGCATGAAAACAAACTTCAAATTTAACCCCGTTAATTTCGAATTTTTAAAATTGATAATGTTTTAGCTATAGGGTATCCACTAAAACGAAAAATGATAAATAACTGAAAAACATTTTTATTTTTAAATTTAAAATTTATATGGAGCGTTCCTCGTGCAGGGGAGCCGTTGGGTTTACGGATTTGGTTCCAATTAGAAAGCTGTTGCTCGCCATATTATTAGTTCAAATAACTTTGATTTGATCAAATTTCAAATTCAGTGTTTGATAATAAAATAATCTGATTAGTTTTAATGTGACTAAATCAAATAAATACTGAATAGTTTACAACGGTTCAATTATGCCACCGTGCTTGAGCTCTATTGAAATGTCGTAATGACGACCAATCTTACAGAAATCAGACTCAATTCATTAAGCTTCAATTCTCGGCTTCTGATTCGTCAGATTTGGTCAAATCAAAGTTTTATGAGCTAATAGTATGGCGAGCAACCCAATCCGTAAACCCAACGGTTCTCAAGATAGTTTTTGAATGACCTTGAAGACAGGGTTCACGGCCATTCAATTTTACACTAGTAAATGTCCTCCTTCACGAGAAATAATCCATAAAAATTTTAAATTAAAAAAAAACGTTTTTATTTATCGTTATCGTTTTCTATCAATAGTAATTGCACGATCCAATCTTGAGTTGTCGGCTCAATTTTCGGCGTCAATTTCGTTTTGTACTAAATAACCGTTCCAACTCATAAGTTGGAATTATTGAATGTAATTTGCGAGAGGCACAACGGCGTTTGAATTTCACTAGTTGCACGTGCTGCCCTTCATGGTTTATCGTGTAAATACCATTATCTTCCAGTGAAGTGACTTAAAGGGAATATAACCTCAGGTATTTGGTGTGGAACACCAACGCTTGCAGCTCTGGCCGCTCTTGCCTTTGGCTTTAAAAATGTTTGGCGCCACTGTACAGGGACATTTGAAAAATTGAAGGGGTCTTCCGTAAAGATTGCTTTGCAGGTTATATTCCCTTTAATTTAGGTTTGCCGAAATGTAGTAGCACCCAAAAAGAGAGGTTACACGGTTTTCCCATGGGGGGATGGAACTAACGCCCTCCGCGTTATTAGCACGACTACCTGAGCTAACGGGCCCATGAAGTTGTGTTCTGGGGAAGTGACTTTGTGTTTAGAAAAATGTAGAAAGGCCAGGAATAAGCTCCTTGGTCTGCCTTTGACCATTCGTCTCAACCCAAAGATTGAGTTGACGCTTAGCCAAGTTATCTGAAATAAGATTTCGAATCAGGCTAGAGGGGATTGGGATAGCGGTTTCAGGACCACAGAACCTCGCCTCCACCAATTTCTTAGCCCTGATGACCTAAAGAGCTGGATCATGTTATTCCTACCAAGGGTAGACATAGGTCCAAACAGTTATAGACCAGTTTAGAAGAGACACTGACCAAGAGCTTTAAGGGAAGCCTGACTATCCGAAAAAATCTGGATAACCTTACCGCGCTAATTCTTTTTAAGACAAATGTCGACACAGAAGCAAATGGCCGAAATTTATGTCTGATAAACACTGGCTTAAACGCTTAGGCTTTCATAAAAGCCAAAATTACCGGTCTGGCCGTACATTCCTTCACCAACACCAGAGCTAGTTTTGGACCCATCGGTGAACCAAACAATTTCACCCTTGGTGCCAAGACACTTATCACTGGACCAATTGATGCGACTTGGAAAGGTGACGTCGAATGGTTTGGCAAAGTGTTAACTAGGGACCATAATAGTAGAGCCCATGTTGAGAATGGGAAGCTGATTAGAGAAGTGCCTATAGACTACTATCCTAGTTAGTAAGCCTTCACCAACCATTAAGATGGAGCCTATAGGCACCCATAACATCCACTTCCTCTACAAAAAGATGAAGAGGGGAGAATATTTAAAAGTATTTCAAGAAACGCGCTGGGACCAATTCTCATAGCACCAGTACCTCGATTCTGGAATTACCTGCTGGTTGGGGGCGCTCTTGCTTATATCTATATAAGGTTAACTTCACATGTATTTGGTTGAGGACGAAATTCGACCAAAATGAGTTTGTTCTTGGGGACACGAAGCTCTTGGTTATCAAGAACAGTGACCTCACGAAGCCGTTCAAGGTCGCTTTCCGTACTAAGGAAGTCTGGACAAAGGATCCTAAGGTCCTTTTGCGTAGACTTCAACCTTTCAACTGTGCGTTTAATACGCAATGTTGGAAGCTCCTCAGCTCCGTGATAGAACTTACCGCTATTCGCTGGATTTTCCAGATAGATGGCGAATCCGATGAAGCCATAAAGGTAGCAGGTTTCCGAGCCGAACTGGGCTTGACAGGGGTATCTTTAAGGTGCTCCAGGATCCAAGCTCAGTCACGGCGAGCAAGGAGCCGGAGGCGGTGTTGGGTCGTGTGCCTGTTGACAACCACGAGCCTGAAAACTCGGAGGTGTCTGTCATGGAGGAGGTGGCCTCTTTGGCTGGCGTTTCTTCTAGCGGACACTGACCAAGGAGCTTCAGAGCTTCAATCTCTCTGACCATCACCTTGGTTGCTCAATCCGAATGTGTAACTGCTAGTGTCAGGAGTCTTCATCAAGCTGGTGGAAGCGGTGCTGTCTCCACACCCTCCACTGGTTTAGATCAGTGACGCTAACCTACCACTATATTTACCCATCACTGCAAGGCATTACTTTGCCGCAGGTTTGCATAGGAGCGCATTGATGTTGCACTGATTCAGAAACCCTGGACTGGCAAAGGTAGAATTCTGGGTAATGTTTTTTATAACTTGAACTTTGCTATACCTGGAGCTTGTATTATGGTGCGTAACTACTATTCTAGGGATTTTGCGGCGGCCAAACGTACTTCCCAGAAGATGGATGTGCAAGAAAATATCACCTTAGCGTACGCATATTTCTAATATGGTTCTGTTCTTCCACCACCATCAGACGAGGTGACCAATTTGGTTAACCATTCTTGAGAGATAGGGAGTAAAGCTAATTATTGGCTTGGACGCAAACGCTCATCACGTCATCTGGGGCAGTAGTGACTGCAGCAACGTGCTGAAGAACTTTTAGAATATCTGGTTAGTACTAAACTTCATATTCTTAACAGGAACAATGTAGCAAATTTGGTTACTTGAAATAGAAGTGGGTGGTAACAACGCAGACCTAGTTAATAACTGGCATGTAACCAATGAACCATCTCTATCGGATGATAGACACATAAGCTTTAATGTTCTGATAACACCCCAACAGGGAGTTACTCAGATCCGTAATCCCAGGTGAACCAATTGGTCTGGTTACAAGGAATACATAGGTTTTCACCTGAAGGTAGATAAGCCTAGGCGGTCTTCAGTGTTAGAGTTCAATTGCAACATGGCATTATCGACTTTTACCACCAAAACTGTCAGGTGAAACCTGTCCACTAACGAACCAAGGCCATTTCCTTGGTGGAATTCTGTGATTAGTAGGCTCCGCAAGCTTACTCTTAAGCTATTCAATAAAGTTAAAAGACGAGCGATTGGGTTGTTTTTAAGCACACCTTAACTGTAAGAATATCTCTTATATCCCCACCTCCGCCAAACTTTGGACAGGAAAAAACTAAATATCTCGATACTATAAAGTTGAAGGACGTCAGTTTTTCTAGATCTGGGAAGGAGACTCTAGCACATATGCTGGATATTCACTTCCCAGATTCCAGGGTCACTGATACTGCTGACTCTGATACCCTCCCTCCCAGAATTTCTCGTGCGAAGAGGGAGGATTGGTTGAAGGCCAAGGATATTGTCACCCACTGTGGGCTTAAGTGGGCTATTAACTCTTTTAAGCCCTACAACTCTCTCGGTCAGGATGCGATTATCCCTATTCTCCTACAGGAGTGTATTAATATTCTCAGTCTTATGCTTTGTAGAATTTATAAGACTTTTATTGCCTTACGACATTACCAGTCCCTTGGAAACTCTCCAAAGTTGTATTCATCCCCAAGCCTGAGAAGTTTAACTATCTCGAGACTAAGGCTTTTAGGCCTATTAGTCTGACCTCCTTCTTTCTAAAAATTCTAGAAAAATTGGTGGACAGTTACAATTTACACTCTCTAATGCTCAGTATGCCTATCAGAAAGGCAAATCTACTGAAACTGCCCTCCACGGTATTAGTAACTGCCTGGAGAGGGCGATCGAGTTCAAGGAAATAGCTCTGGCTGTTTTTCTGGACACTGAGGTGGCCTTTGACTAGGTCTCTAGTGTAGTTATAATGAAAGCTGCTAAACGGTTTGGTATCATTGACACACTGGGTCTTTCGATCAAATCTATGCTAACAGTCCGGGTAGTAGTGTCTTCTCGGCTTGGTGACTCTCTCGTGGTCTCCACTAGTCGTGGCTGCCCGCAAGGTTTGGTTTTATCTCCCCTGCTGCGGTGCCTGGTAGTGGATGAACCGCGGCGGTGGTTTGATAGAGATGGCTGCCGCTGCTTTGGCTATATGAATGACATTGCTATCGTCATAACTGGGAGGTTCCCCCCAATAAATCCTTACTAAACTTATGAGAAATTCTCTTGTAACAGTGGAATGCTGGTGCAAAGAAGTCAACCTCACGTTTAATACAAACGAGACTATACTTGTCCCTTTTACTCGTAAAAGGGTACAAAACTTGTCCAATGATATTCCCCTTTTTGGTCTATCTTATCTCAGTCCACCGAGGCTAAATACCTCGGAGTGACTTTAAATAGCAAACTTACGTGGAAGCCTCATCTTGACTCTAGTATCATAAAGGCTAAAATGTTATTTTTGGAGACTTAGGAGTATTGTAGGCATAACCTGGGGTCTTAGCCCAAGAGTTGCCTATTGGCTCTGTACTATGATTATCAGGCCCACTCTGGCTTATGCAGCGGTAGTTCGGTGGCCGAGAGTAATTCTCAAGATTGTACAGACCGAACTTCACTCCAGAGGTTAGCTTGATCCTCTCTAGAATGGGGCCTAGCTCAGCGTCAGAGATGTAGTTCTATTTGACAATGGTGCAACGAATTTTTTAGTTAACTTTAAAGAAAAAACCAATTTTTATTAGAAATGTATCAATGCTTCTTTCTCACGAATCGTTATAGGCCTAAAGGATTTTAGTCCTATCTTACGATCCCCTCCGTTGTGCCAACTAGGAGCAACAAACACAAGGATAACGCAGCTAGCCTTTAAACACGCTAACGCAGTGTTGTGTACAAATTTGATTGGACAAGCCTTTACGCTGAACATTTTACGGAAAAGTGGAATTTTTCCCCTACCGACGGCAGCAGGCGTTAAAGCGTCTAACCAATGAAAACTGTACCCAAGAAAATGCACGACTTTTGACGGGTTGCGTTCTCCTTGTGTGGGGTACTGTGTTTGTTCCTCCTAGGTGGCATTAAGGAATAGGGTTGAACGCTTGACCCATGGGGGATGGAACTCACGACCTCTGCGTAACCAACTGATTTTATGGGTCGGTGCAGTATAACTTATTGGCACCACTTTTCGGTGGGCTCGTCATTCGAAACCTTATAGAATAGTTCTACAACCATCGAAAATAATCATTATTATTTGCAATACACCGCAAATATTTGTAAATCGGAAGCATACCTTGATAGTTTCAGAACTTTCATGAAATGATCGCGAACCAATTTTATATTTTTTGTAGTTATTTATTCACGTGAATCATATTTTTTCGATACATTTATTTTAAGGCTTTTAGACGTTGTACCATAAGGTGCACCCTAGTTTCACTACATAGACCTAATATTTCATGAGATCCAGAAACAAAGTCTAATATCTAAAATCGATATATTTTGTAAGATAAATTTCTCGGAAATACAAATTTTGTTTGAATTTCTAGGGTTTTTTTGCAACAACATCGAAAAAAACTTCTTTTAATAACTTTCGTATGGTTTAAGAAGGAGATAGAGGTTAACAAGATTATAGAGGTGTACCCGAGGGTTCCTAAGTTATTTTCTTTCTCGTGACGTTTCAATATTGACTCGAACAAGTCGTTCGGTTCGGCAGATTTTGCCCCATCCTCTCCTTTGTTCGTATTCGATGGAGCAAGATTATTTTAAGTAGATACGTCGGAGTCTCAACGTCATGTAACAGCATGACTGATTAGATATGGGCGAGGGGCAGGTCACTTCCATTTTGGGTGCGTCTTAATCATAGTAAAATGATTAAATCAGGGTAGTCGTGATTAAATCAGAGTAATCAAGATTCAAAAATCTAATCACGATTTAAACGAGATTTAATCATTCTAATCATGATCTAATATTTTTAATCAGGATTTAATCATTTAAACGAGATTTAATCATTCTAATCATGATCTAATCTTTTTAATTAGATTTAATCATTGTAATTAGATTTAATCATTTTAATCACGATTTAATCAATATAATCGGTCGAATCGAGAATTTATGATTAAAATCAAAACTTAAGTACGATTTAATCATATTAATCACGATAAAAATTTTTAATCAGGATTTAATCATTTTAAACAGATTTAATCATGATTAAATCAGATTTAATCATGATTAAATCAGATTTAAACATTCTAATCATGAGTAAACGTGATTTAATCAACTTAATCGTGATTAAATTGAGTTTAATCGGATTTAATCTTTTGAGTGGTGCGTCGTTAATCAAGGAAGTGACCTGCCCCTCGGATATGAGTTTGCACGTAGTTCCACCAGGGCTCAGTCTGAAACCACCTTCGGTGAATGACTGCGTTATTTTCATAAACTTAATTTGTTTCTTAAACCGACGTAAAATCATACAAGTATTTCAATTACATCAACCCCGGTTACTATTCTGATAAACTCCGTCTTTTCTCAGATCCCTGAATTTTTTTTCGTACACTAATCTGACTGAACAATTCCATAAGCTCCGATCAGAATTCAGTGTAAAAGTCTGTACGCGTGGAAAAAAAGTCAGCAAAGGCTTAAACAACCGTTTTTTCTTTCTTAGGGAGGAAGTTCCAGTAATGTAATTAGAACTAAGTCTAAAGGGCGAACAGGTTGACCTCTTTTGTATTAACTTGGCAGAGGATTTTCTCGTACGTGGGAGGTAAGAACCCCCCGCACTTTTTTTCTTTCTCCGAAATGAATTTCGAAGTTTTCTTTTCCACCAATATCGTAATCCTGGTAAAATTTTGCATTTAAAAGAGGAATTAGTGTTAAATTAGTCGCGCCGAGTTTTTTCCTTAAAATATTCAAGCTTCTATATTATAGAAGCTCTAACAATAGCTAAACTTATAAATAATGGAAACGCACTTAAGGGCAGCGCCAAAATCAATAGCTTAGTTTAGCCGTAATTTGTAAAAGCATAGAATAAGTGCGAACTCGCTAGATCTTCTCAACGGTCGGCATACTCGAGGACCTTAAGCTTATATACGGAAAAATAATAAATGTACCAAGTCCATTGTAATATTTAACCGCATTTTCTATCCCATCCTTTCATGTCGTTTTATCAATCTTTGGTGAACGAAATTACGGGTAAACGTTATATATTGGGGAACCTAGAACGACAAAATTGACTTTCATTTTCAAACGTCCCCAACAAGCGTAATCGCTATTTATGCTATTTACAGTTAGATTTCCATAAACAGAGGTTTTCGAAAACAACCTCTTTTTAAGTATTTCGTAAATGACAGGCTGAAGAAAATATAACAGGTAATGGGCGCTCTTTTTGTATTGCGCTTTTTATAAGCGAAATAACTGAGTAATCTACAACCAAAAGTATATAAGAAACCCCTTATGGGGAAAAGTGTCCAACTCCTTACATCTCCGCAATGTTAAAAAGGTACTAGAAACATTTCACGGATATTTTCTAATCACATTAAACTCACGATCATTTTAATTATCCATCGTAAGAAACAAGGCTGACTTTTATATCGCTTTTTAAGTGCTGGAAAATCTGTCATCACGGGCCTAACTTCGACTGTACTAAATTTCCACCCCTTTTCGACCTCCTCTTAACATTCACATAGTTTGACGAATTTCTGGCTACACCACTGCGTCAATTTATACGTAGCTTCGTAATGAAGTCGAAATTCGGTCAAAAATATATAGATATCAAAGGTTCCACACGCGGAAAATTACCACAAAAAATGCCATTTATGTACGAGTAAATGGGATGTTTGATCGGCGTCGCTTTGAAAACGATCTGGCCCGGTTTCGGGCGCAATCAGCGCGTTCGAGTTTGACAAGAAAATTTTCGAATTTGGAAAAGAGGGGGCGCGGATGCTAAAACACTAATAAATATTTACGGATATCTCGAGACGAAAGGGCGGCGGAGTCGATACATCGTTTCGAGTGGAATCTTACAAGATTAAACGCTTTATGCGAGAATAAAAGAGGACAGCCGGCCACCGCAGAATTTTCCTCGCATCCCCGAATCCCAGGAGTGAACTCCAACCGGGCCGACGGGGCTTGCCATAAAGGACGACCGTGCGTTCCAACCAGAGAGAGAGGTAGGGTTAAGCCCCTTCTTATCTAGTTTGCACAGGCAACTGCATTTGAAACAAAACTCACGATAGGGAGCCCGCCTAAAGGTGCCGGCCCATTTTTAAGAAGGTAAAAACGACGCCAGCCGATACAAAAAATAATCATTCTTATCACGAAAACGGTATACAATTTTCTTACGGATTCTGGGGATTTTTTTTTACACCATCGACAAAGGCGGTAACGCTTTACTAGAAATATTGTTCCTTTTTTTGGAACTTGTCGTAATCTGGCCGGTAACAGTTGCCTGGTTGTCTCGTTCCCACCCGGAGTATAGATCATTCACGTAACCGCCGCCATTGTAATAGGCTTAACGAGGGTTTTACAAAATGCGATCTGAGGAAAGTGAAAATTTGGTGGCTATCAACCCACGCTACTAAAGTCAGTGGCATCTTTAGGAATGATTTAAATTTGACTACTAATTTTTTATTATCTTATTTCTCTCAATTCAATTCAATTATTTTATTAAATTTATCTTTTAAGTTTACATGTGTTATAGGGCTAAGTCATAATTGACTTGTTAGCCCTTGCGTGTGGTTCTCTTATTTGTAGAGTTTTTAGCAATGTTAAAAAAAAACATATATAAAAAAAATAACAAACAACAAAAAATAATTACATAAAAAAGTACTGATTATAGAAACTTTCTTAATTTAAATATACTCAATATAAGAAATTATAATAAATAAGTAAAGGGATCAGTGAGATTGGAAGATTTATATTTAAGTTGGGGTATATTTAAATGTCATACGATAACAAGAGGGATTTTAAGCTACGTATAAAATGGTGGTATTTTTCAGTTATGTTTAGTTTTTCAATTATGGAGTTAAAGAGTTTAACTCCGCTATAAAATATCGATGTAAATTTTTTTGAAGTTGTACAGAGAAGTAATTTAAACAAATTAGCTGATCTAGTTATTTTTGGGAGTGTATTTGGTTGCAATATTTTCCTTTTTCCGTGATAATCTTTATATAGAAATAATATTGATGAATACTTAAAAGATACGCAAATTAGCCTTAAATGTTGATTTTTTTACACTGCTTTCAATGAGTGATTGTTATTTTTAAATTTGTTTCGATTTACGTATGTAAATTTCGAGGAAATGGGGGTGCATTTCATGAAATCTGTGACCCTTTTGGAAATTCCATGTAGGTTATAGCCTACCCTTAGCGCCGCTATTAAAATTAAGAGCGGTATTATTAAGTGTCAGTGGTTAAAGAGAGTATATAATATATCTTTGTGAAATCATCTAATTTCACTTTGATGACACCAGGATTAACAGACTTTAAAAATCGTGACTTTTAATGTACGGTCACAGGTAAAGTTCCAGATAAACGGTAATGATATCATTTGTACTTATTTTTCAATCACCTTATCCAATAATACAAGGCAGGAATCCATTTCTCTACTTGGAATGCTTATCGCTTCGATGTGGCTGACGGTTTTTTGGACGTCACCATGTTAACTTAACAAAAAAATACGTGAGAGGGGAGCGCGCGCAGAAGGGATTTTATTCTCTCGTAGGCGGGGCCAAAGCCGTCAGAGTGATCTTACCATACGCGATACGGCAGGATAAGCATTCCAAGTAGAGGTATGGATTCCTGCCTTGTATTATTGGATAATCAATAAGCGGGTACGAACCAAATAGATCATTGGGGGTTGCCATCTTTCCTATAGGTTAATTTATAGTTTACATATGTATAGCCGAAATATACACAAAAAGTGCATATTTGAATAGATAGCAATATGGTCATTGTAATATTTCACATAATCTATATGATGTGGTTATTCCACCTAATACAATGGCCGATTTAAAAATATTAAGCTAGAAATATTTCACGCCGATTTCCAATGGAAGCCATGTTCATTACTTGGCACTGACTAATAATAAGTCTCGACCGAACAGTAGACGAAGGTGGAATAAATATTACAAAAACTCTGAAGTTTGTGGACGGGAACCGCCCAACACTCGCTAATCACAGTTTTTGAAAGAAAAAAAGCACAAGATTTTTCATTGTTTAATGGTTAATATTTTTTAAACGGTAATGTACATTTTTAAATTTTCAGTGGCAATGGCAGGATATTTTTATCAGGTAGGGCCTAATATTTAAATTTTGGTCCTCTTTTTACTTAAAGTTCGAAAACCATTATATTTCTTCCCTAATATTATAATTTCTACGCTGGGATAAATTTCAATAGAATTTGAAGGAATTTAAAATTTAATCCCCAAATGTTTTGGCTAATTTTAATGTTAGTAGGAATTTGATGCCATGGCCTAGCTCACCTACCCCGCCTACAACCTGGCGCCGCCACTATGAAATCTAGCAAAACAATCACACAGGCTTCTGCCAGAGTGTTTCCAACTTTTTCAGGGGCCAACGTTTGGCTAGATTTTAGATACGCGTAGTAGCAAATCCCACTCATTTATCGGTTCACATTTTAAAAACAAACCATTGTATGCAGCGAAATAACGATATCTCAAAGTTGCGTTAATTTTCCACGTATATTATTTCCATATTTGGAAAAACACTGCCTTCTTATAAACAAGCACAGAGGCGGACGGCGTTATCAGCCCTAGTTTTACGCGTAACGACGGTACTGATATGGAAAAATTCAACAAAATACAATTTATTGTTTTGAGAAAAACATCGTGTGTTGTTGATAAGTAACCTCTTTACCGCGAAATGAAATTGAACCTGTATGTCGGCGAAATGGTTTAAATAGTATAAGCAGACGCTGATGCAACAGTGAGGCTGATTATTGGGAATCAACGGGGCCTCCCATAAGAATCGCATAAATGTTCCACGGTGCTAGAACGCCAATAACTTTCGACACCGTAAAATTGGGAACCCTCGTAAAAAGAGGTATTGCCCCCTTTTTAGTTCATGCAAATAAAATCGTTGGCTTGAAAGAACGATCGCGGCGCTTTCGGCGGACACTTTCGGAACTATTTATCCCACTATCGTATCTCTCCGTTTCACCCTGACCCGTCACGAGCTCCCTTCGAGGGATAAATAGGCCAAGATATCCGTCTACGCCGCTGACTTCACAGCCAGGCCGAATTTCCTTTACGACTGTTACGACAAAAAGTTAGATTTTTTTTGATAAGATTTCCCGGGGGACCAACGGAAATTTCCTACGTAACGTCCAATAAAAACAACTTTAACTTCAAAAGAGCGCACGCTAAAAATGTTTTAAAATTCCAACTACCGTCGAATGTCAGCCGACTATGACTTTAAACAGCTTTTGCGTGGCACGCTGCTTATGTCAATCGCCGTCACTGTCTGTACGAACGTCTATAATTTAGGGTCCCCCCTTCGATTTGATAAAGGCAACGAAACCTCTTCATTGGCAAACAGTGACGCTTTAAAGCATTTAGCGTCCCTTTTAGTACCTCGTAAAAATTTACGTTTACTTTTTTATCTTTAATATCAAACCCAATTATTACAGTAAGTTTCGTACGTAGTTTAAATTATGGCCTACCGAGTTTTAAATTGAATTTGCTTATTAAAAATTATACAGCGAATAGTTTCAGCCTATAAACGTTTAAGTCAAAAAGTAACCTACCATTTACTTACTCATTTAGTTAACAGGTATTAAGGCAGATGGCGCTATATTTCCTAAAATCGAAGCTAAAGGGTGTTCAGCCTATACAACTTTTAAATGTCAATTAGTTTTTCCACAGAGTTTGTCCAACTAATTGGCAGTAAATTAAGCAGTGGGAACAGCAAATGATGGTACACTTTTTGGGAGACCAACACTCGGCCTATTTTCGGGTTGGTGACCGATTTATAGGTGTACAAGTTGTTTGTGATATACAACTAATTTAAATCCAACCAATGAAATTGAGCTATTCACTGACGCGGGAATTTTGAAACCTTTGACCCGTAGTCTCGTGGAATTCCCGAAATAGCAGATATAAATAATTTAAGAGGCTAAACCTAATTTTTAAATTTTATACTGGAAACTAAAGAAAACACGAGTAATTTCATTGAGGACCACGAAACGTTAGCCCTCGTGAGGGCAGTCGCAGTGCCGTCTTTCCCATTGGGCAAATAGGGCACTGCCCTAGGGCCCCAAGATTCTGGAGGGCCCCATTTTCAACTTTTGTAAGGTGAAAAAGATGAATCTTACAAATATTGTTTTTCACATTTTTTAAATTGTAGTATTGTCTATTTACATTTTACAAATTTTTAAACTATCTAAAACATGTCTTTTCGTGATATAGACGGTGTAGACCGTCGCATTTTTTTATTTGAACCAATATTTGAAGATTCGGGCGACGATGGACTTTGCATTGGAGGTTAAAAGCCTAGTTTTTCTTCTGCCTGCCCCCCCTTTAAATTAGGCCAACATGTTCAGCGGTTGGCCTACCACCGGGGTATTTGTGCTCCAATAAGTTAATTTAAAGGGGGACAGGCAGAAAAAAACCTAGGCCTTTAAGAAATTGTCTGGAATTATTAGGGGCCCCGCGTATCGCTTTGCCCAGGGGCCCCCAATCACGTAAAGACGGCCCTGGGCAGTCGTTGTAATATTGCCACACACTAAAGCTGAACACAAACGCATTGTTTGGTGGATAGGTGTTAACAGCGTAAGGTATGAACAATTAATTTAGCACTAATAAATTTGTATAGTCTGAACCATATTTATTTTAATTATTGACAATTAAATCATTTTATATAAAACATGTTTACAAGGTGGATCCGAATCTAGGGTATTCAATAGCAAGAACATCCTACTGTTTCAACCTCCAAAATGTAGATTGAACGTGCCCCCCCCCTTGCTACGGCACTGTATACACACAATCGGGGGTTTGTTACTTTTCGTTTATTTTGAAAAGCAACAAACCTAAAGGGATAATCAAAATCCTATCAAATATTATAAACTTTATTAAAAAAACGTAATAAACAGTCAAAACCATGTCATTTTTTAAAAAAGAAACTGTTTTATGTGACGTCCTACTTCTCCATTGGCATTTATGAATTTGTCACAGTAGTTATAAATTTTATGCTTACCTGGGGTATTTAGTGTAGCGTAAAGATGGTTTATATAATTTTGAAGATGACTTCACGGTATAATCCTAAATACTTTGACGAATAATTCAACGACAAAAGTGTTGCTCTAAATTGGATGTAAACTGCTCGGAGGTAAGCCAAAAGTATTCGCTCAATCGCTCAGAATTCTACTAATAACAGGTGGATATTTTTCACCTCTTCTGAGATTTCGGAGTAGGGTAAGAAGAGTAATCCTGTTACGTCATTATACTCCGATTCGGTGGTGGTAAATAGATCGAGTCGGGGTAAAAACGTATTCCTAAAATGGTTACCTGAGATAAGTTTACTCTCTTTTGATGAGGAGTAAAAAGTGTAGCCCCAATACTCTGACCTTGACGAATAGTGCACGGTGTATTGTAATTATCTCCTCCAGAACAAACTAAGTTTAATTTAGAGTAAAAAGAGTACACTCTTTGTTCCAGAACCAGTGAAAAGTATCCACCAAGTGGAAGTCGACTAAAGTACAGTGGCGGAGCCATGATTTTAGTATTACTTTTTGCAAATGTAGACTTTTAAAAAATTTACAGAACGTAAATGGGCCTGCTTGGGGCCCTACCGGTTTAATCAAGGAGGCAATTCTGGGGCCCCTTAAGCCCTGCTTGGGGCCCTACCGGTTTAATCAAGGAGGCGATTCGAGGGCCCCTAAAACCGATTTGTGGGCCCCTAAGTAAAATAGAAGGTATACAAAAATGAGTTTAGATTTAATTTTTGTGAGTCGCAATAGAACGACTCAATAACTAATGATTTGGGTTCCTCCAATGGCACTATTCGTATTATTTATTGTCGTCTGCTTAAATGTTTCCTGTTTTAAATTTAAAAATTAGGCTTAGCCTGTCAAAATTATTTATATCTGCTATTTTGGTAATAGCAATATTATACAGGGTGATTCAAAACTCAGTATAAACTTTTAGGGTTTTTAGGCCACACTTGGAAACTTTCTAGTGCTCTTCCAATTCGTCGCAGAGAATCGCTCAACCCCTACAAAACCCTAAAAGGTTTGTACTGAGTTTTAAATCACACTGTATAGTAAGCAGACGACATGTCAACGGTTTCAAATTCCGGCGTCAGTGCTGTTCCGCAATAGAGTACAGTTCAGTTCAGTTCAGTTCACTTTTTCACTCTGAATTTGGTCCCTTTTAAATGAGGGTGTCTCACTTAAACTTTCGGATAAGGGGCGCAGCGCCTCTAGGGGCGAGCTCACGCGTAACTTGGTTAAAAAATTTCACCCACCCCATTGAAATTAATATAAGGTTGGCGATAATTAAACTTTAATTAACCTAACAAATGATATAAGAAATATTCCACTGACAATTTTTCCCGTTTATATCAACTTGAATGTAATATACAATCGTCTTGACAAATCGTTTATCGCTTTATAACATTCAAAATTAATATTTTTCCCGCGCCATGTGGATAATCGAACATCTGCTCGTCTAGGTAAAGTTTGTGTTGTCAACCAAAAAACCGGACACAGCCTTAAATATGGCAAACAATATTCTTCCTTGAACCAAATTGTTTTCATTAAACTATCAATTGTTTTTTATCCGTGAGGAGAGAAACTTTAATAACAAGTGGCAAAAGTTCATTAATGTCCTTTTAGAAGTAAAATGAGTTTGAAGACAAATACAAGCCATTTTAATTTATTGATACGATTTTAATTATTTAATCTAAAGATACAAATGTCATAAAAATTCTAAAGGAATTGTTTTAAAATTGTCTAATATTGTAGCTAATATGGCACATTGGTCCAGGAACGCTTATTGCACGGACGGGCTCAAGAAAAATGGGTTAGAAGCTCAAAGATTCAACCAGCAGTAGATTCCTAAAAGACTGGTGTCAGATCGACTGGCGTTTGAGTCTGTAGATAGACGGCTAAGAGAAATACAAGAAATTCGTATCTTTAAATTTAATAATTAAAATCGTATCAATAAATTAAAATGGCCTGTATTTGTCTTCAAACTCATTTTACTTCTAAAAGTACATTAATGAACTTTTGCCACTTGTTATTAAAGTTTCTCGCCTCACGGATAAAAAACAATTGATAGTTTAATGAAAACAATTTGGTTCAAGGAAGAATATTGTTTGCCATATTTAAGGCTGTGTCCGGTTTTTTGAGGTAGTTTTATGGGAGCCCATATCTCTGAAACGAAGCTTATTAGACATTTTTTACTCATAGAGACCAATAGAATGCATATATAAAGTTTCGGTACTCTTATCCTTAACACCCTGTATAATAAATATAAAACGTTTATTAAAAACTTCTGGCATGAGACATTCGCGATAGAAGATTGCGTAGACCTTTACGTTTTTAGTTGGAACCATTCGCTGCTAGATTAAATCCAGTGAACGTAAAACACCCTTCATAAACATAATAGCTGTAGAATATACGCGTTATAAATAGTTAAAATTCCTTTTTTGAAGTAGGCCTGAATTTATGAAGTTGAGTAAACAAGGTCATGGGTCTTTGTCGAATCAGCCCCTACAATGTTCATTATGATCCTCGAACAAGAATCGTAAAAATAATCTGACACCTGTCTCGTTAGGAAATCGAGAAAATTATTGTTTGAATTAGGAAAAAGTTATCTCCAGTTTACTTACTCGTCTCTCGGATAAGTTACGCCATTGCTTTCGTATTATTCACTGACATTTATTAGCATTTCACTACTACAATACGAAATTAGTTTTTAGACAAATGCGTATTTAGTAGAACTGTAAATTAAATACCGCGACAACCCCCGCGCTGAGTCAAACGAAGGTAAGCGTAGTTTAACAATGTACTAATTCAAAGCTCACCGTGACTACGTGATTAGGAAGAACTACTCTAGGAAAGCAGAGGGTAGTATTCAACGAAATATCGTTGTACCATAAGTAAAGTAATAAACGTAAAGTATATATTTCCTATTTTCTCGACGCTTTTTTTGAATGAGCTCGTAAATCATAGTTAATAGTCTTAGTGAAAATTTAAACGCTTATAAAATAAAGATAATGCAAAATTATTATAAAATATTAAAATTATCTATTATTAACACTCTTTTCGTTACTGAAGGTAGTTATCCGGGCAATAAAAGTCGCTAGATGACTTTGGCCTTGGGTATTAGTCTAGCTGATTATGGCTAGAGTTTTTAATTTTCCGGAAAAATTAAATGTGGAAAAATTTACAGAAAATTTTCTGTTGGCTCGTGTGGCATGAAGGGCTTGACAACACCCTCCTACGCATTGTAACCCGGCCACCTGAATTAATGGCTATAAAAGTCGCTTGATGACGTAGGCCTAAAGTGGTGCCATTAACCCAGCTGATTATTTTTTTTTTAAGTAAAAGAAAATTGGAAAAATGAAAACTGAAACATATTACTTTTTAAGGGTTTCTATTCTAGACTAGTCTAGCGGTTTAGTTTTACTTTTGGACTCGAAAAATTGAGGTGAAAATGCCGCCAAAGTTAAATTTTCGAACAATATTAGGCTAATCATGGAATTAAAACTTTTTAACTTTTTTCGGAAAAATACGGAAAAATTTCCGACTAACAACTCTAATTACGACTATTATTAATTTTTTTCGATTTTTGAGTACTATTTATATATTATAAACGTCCGATTAAGCAATGGTGAGATAAAATATTTCAGAGTCTTACTTTATGATATTATGTTACTTCCGGTAGTAGGTATAAAGATTGACGCTCTCTTCTCTCTTAGACAACCTAAACTTAACACCCTCTCACCGCAAATACACCAAGAGTTTAATTATTATTTCCAACACATCAATTTTTGCGAAACAATAAACTATAGAATATTGAATTTTTTTATAGGCCTGAAAGGGAGGAAATACGAATACTTTTGTAAAAATTTCTGTCTGTTTCCCTTCCGAGAAATGACGTACTGAACTTCAAACAAGTAGTCAAAACAAATTAGAATAGTTGAAGCTCACCTACTTTCAACGCAAAGCTAGAGAGCGAGCGAGAGAGAGAGAGAGAGAGTGAGTACTACGTCATCAAGCGCTATAACGTACATTTGCGATTTGGTTTTGGCTGCGCTTTCCCCAACGAGAAAAAGCTGCGGTTCGACTTCTCGCATGGATTTTACATTCGCGTTAGCGTTCGTTCTTCTATGGCACATAGTTACTCCGAGATGTCTCGATTTCCCGGCGCTAGGTGACAGAATAAATGGCAATAATTGTAAGTATCGCGTCGTTTTCAAAGTTCTAATTGTTACAATTTTTTATTATTATCGACGCATTTTATAATGGTTCCGCGTGAGAGTCATTGTAAAGAGATTAGTTTGTGTTAATTAGAACTTTGACACCTTTAGTGTTCAGTGCCGAGACAGTGGTAATACGAATAACTAGTGTCTAGTTAGAAGACCAAAATCGTTGAGTTAAATGTAATTATTAAGTATTAACTAACGACTCGGTTTCATCTACCCAAGAAATCACCCTTATATTTTAAATTGAAAACATACAATGTTCGCAATTTGTATATTTGTTATCAAGGATTTTCGAGTTCAGTTGAAGTTTGAGGTATCGTGTTTCGTTGATGAATCCAGCGACATTCAAATCATATTTATCTTATTTTAGTTTTAAATCATTTTCGTGTTTGGAAAACTCATTATAGATAAGTTCCATTAACATTTGTCCTGGAAAAAGCTAAACACATTTCCACTCTCGTTTAACTGTTGAAATAGTAATTTCTGAGATTAAGAAAACGAGTAAGTGCTCGCAGAAAAACACCGAAGGTTTTTCAATATTTTAAAGATTCCTCTTTTCAAAATCGTGTTTTGATTGGAAAAATGAAGACGTTTCGGCAGTACCACCGAATCCATTGCAATGCAATTTTGATATTTCAAAGCCAATTAGAGGAAATTAATTAAGCAATTCCACTAAATTCAAAGGTTATCGAAAAAACAATTCGTTATTTCTGTTATCATATTTTATTCATCGATCAATAAATTTAAAAAATCTGCTGAATTTTGAACAATTTAAAGGGTACAAAAGTAGTAGATCGTTAAAAAATAAACCTGATTTCGCGAAGTGTCGTTTAGATTTTTTTAAACAAATGAACCCGTACAGTTAAACCTTGACGCATTTTTTCAGCACGTTTAAGCGCCGGGCATACGGAGGTTCTCCAGGCATAAATTTTCACCTCCTACGAAATTGTATATATATTACTCAAATATATTTTAGTTTACTTTCGAGAGTACTCACTATTGCTCTTTACTTTACCGCTATTTTAATGGATTTGTTTGCGTACATTGAAATACAATTACGTAAAGGCCATTTTGTGAATAAACATTTAAGTGGCCAAATATACTTGATCAGAACATGCGCGAAGAAAATTGGGTCCTCCAACGCCGTTTTGTAATAAAATCACTGTCTAAGTCATTGTCATTTTAAACTCAACCATGAAATGTACTTGAAAGAAACTGACTGTGTTTTACGTTTCTGGTCAACAGTAAAAATTTCTAATGAACATTGCATTCGTTTTTTTTTAATCCACTTTAAATTCAATACTTATACTGGTACCTTAATCTAAAAAAAATAAAAATAAAGATATTAAAATTATACGCTTTTGATATTAGACCAATGCTATGAATGGAACAAGCAATGTCGCCATCTGGTTACAATCATTAATGATAATTACGATGGACGATTTTCAGACGTGAACTGTCGTTTGGAATCTACAGGTTGCAATATTGAACTCAGTCAGTATACTTTGGTTTTAAAAACAGCTCCAGCAAAATAGTTCGCGTAGAAATACTGCATTTAATCCTAACATTCAAATATCTAGATTTCTACTCGTACCTACCGTATTTATAGTGTATAGATAATTATAATTTAATTAATATTTTAAATTTAAACATTAACGGAAATAATTTATTAGTATACACTACGATGATAAAACAATTCAAATTAATTTTAATTAAAATTAAAATTAAAGTACGTATTTTACGTTATGTCTAGTTCGTATTTAATTATAAGAATAATTTCAAATTAAGATTACAGCTTCAAACGATTTTATATTATCGTAAATCCTTACACACGTATCACGTTTTTAAATGGTGATTTCATTGAAATTCTCTGTATATTAAAGCCACCATTAACCAGCGTAAAATCGAACACACATACGGTACATTTGGTATTAGGTTATTATACTCGTACAGACTTCCGGTTTGTAGTTCGCGCTCGTGTTTACAGGACAACCGCCGTGTTCGAAATCTTTGACCCATATATTTATTCGATATTGATTGACACGTATTTGCAGAAAATAGTATGAACATGCAATGTTCAGAGTGCACCAAACAGTGCATGACTTACAAAAATGAAGTGCACGAGAAACTGCCGGCGACCCTCTGTTACAACAGGTGCTGTTGCGTCCTCGCCAACAACTTCGAGTTGAAAAATCTGGACGTCAAGAACGTCACCGTCACGAAAAGAATTGATAAAAAAGAATTGCGCAACTTGGGAAATAACTGGTGGATAGAATTCTACCGAAACAGGCCAACTTGAATTTCTTCCTTACCTAAAATAATAAAGAGTTAATTTTACGCATTTTTTACTGAATTTTTGGGAGCTTTTTTTAAGCGTCTGTAAATAAAATTTAACTAAGGTAGGAAATAAATAACATTAATTTTCACATTTTTTAATCTTAATAATGTCGTTTGAAGAGTTTAAGAACGAAAGAGTATAGCGTAGAATCCTCCTGAATCAATTATTAAAAAATACACATTAAGCCAAGCCATTTGGATATAGTACACCTATTTCAGAACTTTTCCCAAATTATAATAAAAATCCACAGGGTTGCCACGGTACCTGGAAAAGCTGGAATTCCTGGAAAAGTCAGGGAATTTGAATATAGGTATAAAAATCAGGGAAATGTCAGGGAATTTAATTTCGGTTGCAAATAGGAAACGTTTTCTAACATATAGGTTAAAAAATACAAAATCTTGGCACAAAATAGGTCCGGAAAATCTCCGGAGACTGTCAGGGAAAACCTGGAATTTGATTGTGAAAAAACTGTGACAACCCTGATCCTGCTTTTCTAGGATTCCGGCCACTTCGTAAAGATGTTTGAATCGCTTCTAAAGTATTTTACTCGCTTCTTGAGTCAGAGGCATAGCAGCCCGCCATTTTATTTTTGTATTTTTCGCATTTGATTCATCCCATCTCCTCCGCAGGGTTCTATCTGGGCGTTTTCCCCGCACGACTCGTTCGCATTTCGAGAAGCAACAATTTAAAATCATGTACAGTATGAAAACGTATACACTCTTTTTCGCGGTATTTTCCTGGGCTCGTCCATGTTTGGTTTTCCCCCTTTCAGCCCCATCCTCCATTATGGGAACCCAAAGAGTGGATGCTACACTCCCCGCTGAGGGCAGAGGCAATGGCCGACGAGCGGGAGGCAAGTAAGAGGGGTCAAATAAAGGCGCGAAAAAGAGTGTATAGATTGTCACGTGCGTAAAAATAATTGTATGACGTTATTATCTACATGTATATCAGGTTTTCAAAACAAAACTTTCGTAAGTTTGATATAAAAGTCCATTCATATTTGCTGTCATTTAGATATAGTTAAGATATTACGATTAAAATATTTCTCATTCAAAACTATATATATATTTTTTTCATTGTAAAGCTTATATTTTCAACGTTCTCTTTTAAACAATAACCAAATTAAAAAAATGTATATGGTACGATAACGCCCTGCGTTATAGCGACCAACAAAACTAACTAGCGTTTGAATAAGAAATTATCCAATTATTTATTTTTATTCATAACCGACAATTATCCAAAAAATATCCGAAAAAAAACATTATTTTTGCATGTTAAATCGTTGTTTATTCGTATAAAATGTTCATAAATAAACAGTTAACCACAATTTTTATGATTAATCGAAATTTTGCCGGTTAATTTATTTGTTCGGCCGATTTCTAACTAACCCCAAATCGCGTAGCAATGAAGACGCTCACCCCAAATGAATTAAATTCGCTCTTTACCTATAGCTTCGGTCAACTTTTGAAAAAACTGAGGGTCAAGGCAAACTTCCCCGCGCTGAAGTATATTTTCGAGTCGACGGGGAAGAGAGAATCCTTAAGCGCGTATCCAATTTAAGTCAGTAAAATGTAGATCTGTAAAAGTTAGGGTTTACTTATAAAGGCCTAGGCAAACAAAAAATAATTCAAATTTAGTGGTGTCGGGAAGCGGGATATCGAGCGGATGGCTTCTCCGCGCTGCCGAGATCGTGGCGTGTGCGAACTCGGATTAAGGCTATCATTTGAAAGCGAGTCTCAATCCTGTCGTTTCGGGGCCTGGAACGTATTCGGGGTGGCGTCGCGCGCCAGGCGGGGGTGAAGGGGTTTCCTTCAATCTCCCGGTTCGGAGCCCACATCCTCTTCCATCAAGCCTCATTAACTAAAGTCGTGTCGGCAGGGGTCATCGGTGAAGTTTACGACCAGCAGAGACTATCCTCCTCTATCCCCGGTTCGGGAAAGCGCCCTTCTCCTCCTGGCGGTCGACGTTGGAATCTTCCCTATTTACATCGAGCCGTGCTCCCTCTGTCAATCTAGTCCCTTACTTTAAACGAGAAATCCACAAAACTCGCGGCAGTTCGGTTTCGTCATAGCGCCGGATTGAAGGCCCACTATTTTTATATCCGCCAGAGACGAGACGCTGCTGCCACCAGGCCTAAGCCTCGACGATGATTTTTATTTAAAACGAAGAGCGTAACGCTCGGAACTGGCGTCGGAGAGATGCATCCACACACACAACGCGTGTTTGTAAAATATATTATGGAACGCTTCCTCGAGCACTCGCGTCAAACTCCCTGATGCCAATATCCTACTGCTTCTCTCTCTCTCTATCTTTGATCTGTTTAAGAATGTTTTGCGTCGATATTATCAAAAGGCTTTTGCGCGTGATTACTATGTCATTTCCAATTCGACAAATGGAGCTGACCACTCGCTACTTTGTTCGCCTTTTTATTTCGAACACGACGTGATTAGTCAGCTAAAAAGGTACTGGCGAGATTGATCAATACAGTGTACACGTTGAACACGGTGTCGTGTCGTGTTTCCAAGCGACTTCTCGACCGTGGCTGTAAACCCTAGTTTCAGAATCGACGCGATAAACTAACTTCGTAGCTAATATCTCGCCAGTTAGCTTTCATTGAACGAAGCGAGTCTACACTGACGTTTCGCTTATTTCAACCACGAGATTTTTCATTTAATCTTCAATCAAGGAGTACAATGTCAAACGCGTAGACAAGGGGAGGGTTTCCGCGTACAACCCCCCCCCCCCCTATGGGTGTAACTTTGACTGTACTAAAATTTAAACCCCTTCTCGACCCCTCTCATTTATTTTACATAATTTTAACCCCTTCCTTAAAGGATTTCTGGCTACGCCACTGCGAAGAGGGAGTTGAAAACTGAACTCATTTGCCACATAGCTAAAAGCCTTTAAAAACTTTATTTTATGGATTTTAAAAATAAATGTTTAAAAATGTTTTAAATTTTCTAGCTTTGAAATAATCAGTCTATATTTTCAGGTGGTCATTTTCTTAAAAATGTGTAATGTATATTGTTTTATGGGGGCTTAGATTTATTTATTCTGCTTCGGAAATAACTGTGCCCTCGTTCCAAGAGCGTTCTGGGTCACTCTTCAGCTGTTGTGAAAATCTGGCTCTATTCACAAGGGTTTTCTTTCGGTTTTCAAATTTCCTCAAAAAATAAATCGGCTTAAGCAGCGATAAAAATCTTTCGTATTTATTCGAAAAATAATTTTGGGAAATCCTAAATCTTTTTCACGGTATATCGTCACTGAGTTTTTCTATTTTAAAAAATGTAAAATTCTGGAAAATGTTGCCTCCTTTGCAGGTAGGCTTTAGTCTACCCTTAGCGCCTCTTTCGGGTAACCGTGACACTACACGATTTTACATCAAAACATTTTCTCTCTACGAGCGTGGCGGTTGGAACTAATTTTACTACCGATAAGAACCTCAATTAAATTCGCCAGTCGTTCTTAACGATTAAATCCTTTGAAATTCGGATATTTTAACCATTACTCGAAATTAGCCCTAAATAAAAAATAAAAAGAGTTTTTAATTTCCTAAATCCTTTCCCATTTATTTAAATTCATCGTGTGATCAAAATTCGACCGAGTAGGCTTTAAAAGCGGCGATAAAAACTCGTAAAACTATTTGCTTTTCCTTCAAAACCCTAGTTCTCCTATCAGTTTTAGGCCATAAAAGATAGAGTACCGCGTAACGCCACCACTGGCCGCGTGTGGCGCTGCCGCTGCCAGTGGTGTCGTATCAACCCTTATAGGCAAATAATTGAGGCGTCGTCACGTCTACACTGGCGCGACCTCCCAGTCCGCCCTCCATCCAATTGGATAATAAAGACCGTCTCACGTGATACGCGCTTGATTAGAGGCTATAGTCATAAAGACGGCCTACGCGTCAGCCTCATTTCACTCGTCCACGTCGAGCCACTGCGGAAACAATAGCTCGTCAAGGTTCTGGCTAACTGACCAGCGACATCGCGTCTTCGAAGCGACTCCCGCCTGAATATATAAAGAGGAAAAAAGCAGGCTGACTGGGAGGCGGTCGGACGAAGAGATAGATTGGGAGGCCTTCTACTAATCATTGATTTTATGCTCGCGGCCTATTTGGTATTTATTGAGAGCAATATAGTTTTTATTGATGTCGCTCTCAGGGGGTCCTCGCGACGTGTCCGCCTAATTAGGTGTTTGTGGCTTATACGCCTTACGGGCCTCAGGCCTTCGTTTCAATCAGTTTAAGACTATTCAAGGCCTCGTTTTCGCGATATATTCAATTGAAGGTAAAATTTTCAAATTGGAAATTGAACGGCAAAAACAAGGCGTTAAAATCCCCTGACCAGTTTTTCTAAGAATTTAGGCAATTTTGTTTTAATTTAAGGATCGTAAGTTTAAAGAGATTGAGCCTTCATACGAGATACCACAGCTAGGTTAATGGCGCTCTCAAACCATCCCGAAGTTTGATTAAAACTTCTAATGGCGATGCTTAAAGGGAGCATCAACTAAATAAAAAAATTGTCAGCTAATACGCGGTACGACTTGTTTTTTAACGTAACTAGCGCCAATCAACTCTATCTTCCGTTAAACCTAGTGGTCGAAATTTTAAATTCGTTGATCCTCCAGAAACATGGAATCCGGCTTATTGGTTTATCTCTCAAATTCAAAATGGATCGTGTTTATTTAAAATATATTTTTGGCTTATTAAGTTTTGCTTTGAACCGTGAACTTATTAATCTGCATAAGCTAGACGGATCAATTTTCAGGAATTGGAGGGGGTTGTAAGCTCTAGAAAAGCAGCTACTGACATTTTCGGTTTATGTCGTTCTTAAATAAATCAAATTTATACTTTGAAAAACGAGACTCTGTAGTCGCACCTATTACACCAGACAAAATTGTGAGATATTTTTTTCAAATGATTGAGTTTTTATTCATTCGCAAGATAGAAAATAAATGAAAAGCGTATAACATTTCTTGAATCCTTTTGAGCTCCTCAAAAAATTGCACTCTTAGATTAATTCCAAATAACTGAATGAACGATAAATTGAAGGATCGAATGCTGCTTCTCAAAATGTATCTACCTGATTTCAAAAGTAGCCCAAAGTTCGAATTTTGTACTATATTTGAAAATTTGATAACCATCATTTTCGTAATTAATAATCAGCTAGGCTAATACCCAAGGCACCACCTTAGGCCTAAGTCATTAAGCGACTTTTAAAACCATTAATTCAGGTGGCCGGGTTACAATGCGTAGGAGGGTGGTGACAAGCCCTTCATGCCACGCGAGCCAACAGCTCCCAACACTAACTATTACCGTTAACCTCAACAAGTGTTTATGGAAGGGGAAACTGAAGAGCTCGGGGGAAAACCTCTTAAACCAGTGGGGAGAGAACTTGCAAACTCAACGCGGAAGTTTATATTTGACAGACCAATTTTTTTACGAAAATAAAATAATTATTAAGAAAAACCAAAATATAACTTCTCCGGCGATAGTAAAAATATGTTGTCTTAAATCTTCGTGTAGCGTAATGCGTTAATCCGGGAAAACAATTCGAACCGTGTCTCCATTGTACGCTAAGTATAGTTTCCGATCAAACGACACGAGCCGTTATTAAAATCAGTATAAATAATAACTCTCGATATTTGGGTTCGCTCCCCCAGTTTTAATGGAGGATAAAATCTCGTATATCCGTCAAACGCGTATACATTCATGTCCCGCCTGAAAATGTTCATTTCTATGTATAATAAATGATGTTTTGTACATGGCAAGACGCCCCCCACACGCTGAAAATCGATGGAAATATCTGGAAGGTTCGGACGTTGTAAATGAAGGGCCTTCAATAGCGCGCGGTTTAATCACTGAAAAATCAAAGTAACGTATTTAGAAAGAATCAATTTTGGAAAAAAAAACTCCCCCCCCCCCCCCCACCGCTCGAGATATACGTCATGGAAAGCTCAATTAATGTAGAGGTACATAGATCGCGGGAGACTGGAGGGGACGTGTATAAGAAGGGGAAGGCGTCTATCCAGGCGTTCATTGTAGAGTTTCCAACTTTTAATATTCCTGTCAACTTGGCAGGATAAACTGTGGCGAAGAGAGCGAGAGAGAAGGCCGGCCCGTCAAACGAAGCTCTATTGACTTTCGCGTATATTCTTTATTGCTATTATTATTATTATACGGCCCTTACCTGTCATTGCTGGGGAAGCCAAATACCATATTTCAACGGCGAAGGTCCCTCGCTGCTAGGTTTCCTTATCGGAGACTCACTCCTACTTCTTGGCCGCGTTCGCACTCGCTGTCGACGATGATGAGAGTACCGTAAAAATAATTATCTAGAAACGGAATATAGACTAACACACTGTCCAAAATTACGGTAATTTCCTGTTAAATTACGGTAAAATCCAATACCAACTTTTACCGTAAGTGTAACTAGATATTTACTATACACAACAGCTCTAGTCATGTTAGTCGATTTACTGTAGAACAGCTTTTTACTTGCTACGTTTCAGGAAAAAAAACCCTGTTATTTTACATGAACTTTCCTGGTAAATTACTGTAAAATTAACAGTAATTTTTAACAGTGCGAAGCAAAATCCCGTTCTAATCTGCCCTTTATACTTCGAAAATATTATTTAGCAGCTATTTCAAATTAAGAATTATAAACGTAAAGAATTGCGCAATTAAACCACGTTCACAATTTCTGGAAACAATTCGTGGTTCCAAAAATTCGAGGTTCCAACTCAATTTGTGCCAAAATCCGTTTTAAAGGTAAAAAAATCACTAACTTACCTCTGTATAAGCTTTTTGCAGGACTACGAACTACCCATGAGAAGAATTCTATCTGTTGATAATTTAGAACTCTTCCCCCTTGTCTCAAACCAATCTATTGGTCCTGGAATTAACCACCTGCGTGAAAGTACTGAGACATCTGATGTAATGAAGGTCGCTGCTACCCAGTGTTTGCACCTGGCGGGGGGAAATATCTTATTCGGGGAACACTAACAGCTTTAGTTGTAAATGTTTTTAGAGTGAGATAAGTGTAATAACCGGGAAAATGAACTTTCACCTTGGAATTTATCGTGGATATTAAAAAGCGGAAAATTTATATCGACCGGGAAATTTTCCGTCTGTTTCGTAATGACAAAGACAGCTTTTCAAAATTTCAGTTACGTGTTTTCAAGACCTATAGATCCTTTGGATTTTGTGGCTCGGGTCTTATCTCGACATTTTCCAACTGTAAGGGAAACGCCCGAATAGTACGGGTCTACTTCTACCTCAATTTTTATTCATTTTGAGATCTTCGGGGCTTGATGTATGGGCTTGACACTAAAATAGCTCATTATTTCCAGACCTGATTGAGTACCGTAAACCGATGACAGTAACTCATTATTTTACGTAAAATAGTAAAAATTATTCTTGACAACGAGTGCTATCTTCAACTCGATTAAAACAAATAATTCTTCAATTTTCTAGTGATGTTCATTGAGTTCTCACACTTTTTCTGTGATTTCTGGTGATTTTTTATACGTGTATTCCGGTGATGGTTTCCGTAGGAGAAATTGTGTTGAATTTTATGGGAAATAGTGAGGTGCCACATTTTGTAATCTGTTTGGGGGAAGAAAATAAATTGGTACACTATGTCGAATTTAAAATAACATTTATTTTTCAATTACACCATTAAAAGACATTTTTAACAGTAAGAACTGAAATTAAAAAGTCCTAAAATACAAAATAATGAGTGAAAATATTAGACGTTCTAATTTTTAATAACCATTAGTAAATTAAATAAATACTAGTTAATTAAATTAACTATCCGGGAGCAATAAAGCCGAGCAGTGAACGGTTGCAAAGTTAGCTTTATAATTGAGAGCAGTTAATTTCTCGCTCCCTGTGACATCGTTAGTGACGTAGAGTCTGACGTCACGTGTAAAGTTTTCTTGGTCCGAACGGAAGGTGAGATAAATTTAGGAAGCACCCAAAAAGAAAGATGCAATAAGCTAATGTAAGAATATAGTTGTCGCCAACGCTTACAAATGGCGCAAATAAATTGTGTGCCACCGTTCTGGAGCCATTGTAGGCTTTACTACTCCAAGATATCATGTTCAAAAGGTTTTTGAACCTAAAACCATATGTAACATAATTACTCATAAGTATGGCACTAGCTCTATTTCTTCACTAACGGTTTGTTTCATAGATATTGCGTCATCCGTACCATACGTAATATTTGACGTCATATTTGATGTCATATTTGACGTCATCGAATCTCAAATGCCGATAATGCCGTCGTATAATTAGCTATACGTCTGATAAACCGACGACCATTATGTTATTAAAAAACTGCTTTGAACAACCAAGGCTTAGGAGCTAAAATGAACTACATTATAGTGTCAAGTTCCGTTAATGTAATTAATTTGCAAATTAATGAAATTATCGGAGACTCACGTTCAAAAATAAATTTGCATTGTCAAATAAAAGAAGCAAGTTTATTGGAAAAAATAGTTGAAATTCCGGTTGAGATTTTCTGGCGCATCTACAAGGTTGGAGTCTTTGCAGATTCTTTTGAGCCTAGGCCTAACTCTTCTAGGCTTGATATGGGTTTTAATAACGCTGGTGGAATATTCCACTTCGACGACTTGTTCCATTTTCGGAAAGCGATCACTTAGGGGCTGTTTACAAATTACGTAACGTGGTAGGGGGTAGGGGGGAGGGGGGTTTGCAAGCGTTACGAATTGTTACGTGGGGGGGGGGGGAGGGGGGAGGGAGGGTTCACTAAAATGTGACGTAACACATCTTATTTTTAATATCGTAGAATAAAATTTTCATCACTTTCAGAAACAGTCACAATTATTAAAAACATAAGCATTTTCTTTGGTTTACTCACGTTTAAAAGAATGTCATACCCATGGGTATAAAGTGTTGCGTAAAAATACAGTTGTAATTTCAAATATAAATTACAAACAATAAAATTTAGTACCTGATCTTATTGTACTTTATTACCAGCATATTAGTTGTTACGTACTATAATAATTTAAGGGGGGGGGGGGTTCGATATTTGTTACGTAATTTGAGAAGAGGGGTCTTTCCATTTGTTACTCTTTGTTACGAGGGGGGGTGGGGAGTCCAAAAAGTGGTTTTTCTGAGTTACGTAATTTGTGAACAGCCCCTTATTGGTCATTTTCCCCAACCTTTTATTTTTCTAAATTACTCATAATTTAACTTCATCCGCACAAACCGAGCGAGTTTATAAATTTCAATAAAACTACATTGGGCTGACTAAAATTCCGACGCAAAAAATTCCTACTCAATTTAGAGGTTTTCCATTGGCTTAAATAAATATGTTAGTAGCCAATAGTGTGACTCCCAAAATTACTAGGATGAATAAAAAGGTTAAAACAAACCGTTAGTGAAGATTTTTGAATGGAATAAAGGTACAGGGGCATACTTACGAGTAATTATGTTACATATGCTAAAACTAATTACGTGATTAAAAATATAGTTTTAAAATTGCTCGATTACGAAAGTCGTTGAGGGGAAATTGGCACCAAATAAAACTTAAAATTTGAAATTCTGTTTGCACTCGAATCTGTCACAATAGGCAGAAAGAAACGTTTTCGTCACCAATTTTCCCCCACCCTTTTTGAAGTTGAACATTTTTAGATTCATGATTTATAAATAAATTTATACGTTAATTAGCCGAGATATATTTTGTACATTCTAATTAATTGTTAACTTTTCTATTGGGAATATAAAATTATTTACAAAAATATTTGGTGTCTGCCTTTACATGAAATTAAACTGACTTAAATAATGAATAATTTATTAATAACAGAGGGGATAACACGCTCCCCAGATACGCCACTGGTATTGATTATCATTTCATATTAACGAAACATTTTCAACAAAGAGAATACAAATAACATTCTAATTTAGTTGTGAAGTTTGTATCCGGTCCTGCGGAAGTGTAAATAAAAATGGTATTCTTTCACGGAACAGACACTAAAAATTACCAACAAGAATAAAATTGCTGTGGTAAAAATACCGCGCAATAAAAATTAAAGTTTTAAATCATTTATTCATTTAATATAAAATACCGTACAAAACCCTTAGTACTTTTAACAGTCAATAAAAACCGTGGTAAATAACTACAACAACAGAGATTACGAAAGCTATTTTCACATTTTTTCCTTGATCGAGAACCGGCTTCGTTTTCGATCAACGCGTATGGTTTAATCTCTCTATTATCTTAAAGGCCGTATAAAACGTGTAACGGTTTTTTTAAGGCACACGTGCAATTCTTCACAATAAAACAAATCTTCGAGGAATACACTTTTTACGATAGGCTTTATAGAGGTTAGCACGGACAGGGTTTAGCTATAGTTTGAGCTTCGAGAATCGAATGACTCCAAAGAGAGAGAGAGAGAGAGAGAGAGAGAGAGAGAGAGTGTATAAGAACTAGAAGACAATAGAGAAAAGCTCCGAGATCTCTTTCCGTCCAAAGAGCGATAGATATATCTGGCGGAGCTGTTTCCAACATACGGCGCCAGTGAGTGTGTAGTGCAGAGTATCTGGAGCTGTTCCGAAATATCGGCCCGTAATTGAATAGCTGCTGGGAAAATCCGGTTGAAAGAAGGCAGATGTCTTCGCTTCTTTCAGGAGCGCACGAATAAAAGAGCAGTTCTTCTGCAAAGAGAAAGAAAAATGGAACCTGAAGATAATTTTTTCTCCCTTTTTTATCGCGGTATTACCGAGAAAAGGGAATGGATGAGGGAGGAGTTATCGCGGTGGGCGGACCACCGACTTTCCTGGGCGGTCGGGTGGGCTGCCTTGTTTATTGTTTTCCCGTCAGTTACGACCGATTTGTGTTCTTCGATTCGAACGGATAAAGTCAGAGATAAAAAGATACTTTCTTTGTTAGAAAGCTAATGCTTCTTCCCCCACCTCAATACCTCATTCCTGGATAATTCCTTTCCACTCTAGTTGAGAGACCCTGTAAGGAATTATAACAAGGTAAGCCTTTCATTAAAAAAAATTCATAAAACTCAAACTATATGTATTGCACCCAGAAGTAAATTGACCTAAGTTAGGTTTTTAGAAATTTCAATTGCGATTTTTATTTTATTAGACATAATTTTGTAATTTCAGGTTAGGCGGTGTGAGTGAGCCACCCAATGTGTTTGAAATATTAAAGTAACATATTATCAGAAGTAAATTAACAGAAAGTTATCGAAATAGCGCTAAGAATCGGAGGGCATTTTCCTTACGAAAATGGATGAGAAAATCGAGTCAAATAAAAGCTAATTTCCATCCCCGTCTTGTGACGCGATAAATTGCGCTTGGGAATTGTGGGTTTAGCTATTTCTATGTATAAAAAATGGTTTCATAAAAACAAAAACGTTTTTATTTTTGGCCTAGGAGCGCGCAAAATTTCACATTCGAGGTCAAAATGTAACTTCATAAGGAAAACGCCCCCAACATGGGGAGTATAGCAGTCTGATAACTTCGGTTCATTTACTTTTGATATTATTAAATCTATTTGCAGCAACAACAGACTAGTAAAAGTGCCGGATCAAAAGGTGAGTCCGAGGAATTGTTTCCACCTACTTATTTGAATATTAAAAACAATTGCACAAATATTTTGGGACAATATGTAAGAGTAACGTACATTGTCTAGGATCGTGTTGGGTAGAAATGGTCTCTTCCGAATGCCCGAATCATGGAACGTCTAAATAAGATCACAAAAATCTCAATAAACTCTGACTATGATGCCACGTCAATTTAACTCTTAAAGGTGAACAAAAGTTAAATATATTCAATTCGAAAAACTTTCTTCGAACAAATAAATCGCACTTTTTGAAGCGTTTCACGGGTCGTCATAAATATCCGTCGCCCGCTTGGAGGGTGCACCGTAGCTGAACTGGGCTTTAAATTTTATTAAAAACTTTTCACTTCCTGCAAATCCCAAAAGCGAGCGAGAGTGCAGAAATTTCGGAGTAAGAAGAAGGGCGGACTATTTCTTAAAGTGCAAACGTATTTCTCAGGATAATTTCTTTGGCGAAACATTTTCATTTTTAAAGGGGGAAAAATTTCCGAGTTCCCTCCTTTATAGTAATGCGCTTCTCTGCTAAGCTTATAACGCTTGCCGTGAAGCCGACGCCGCCGGAGGAGAGAGAGAGATAGACCTTACTTTTTCCAGCAGAACCCCCCTATCTTATATTTCCGGCTTCGGAGCTCTACTCTAGGCGTAGTAGTAAGGAACGGGGGTGGAATGCCGTAGGGCGCTACCCCGCCTATGGGTCGATGCATCTTTGCCCCTAGACGTTAATGGAAGGGCCGACCTTTCCAACACCCCCCGAAAACCCCCGTACTTTACTCATCCACACTCTTCTTATGGCGCTTATTCGGGAGATACGCCGGGGTCCGTTCCTTTAGCGCCATCTGTCCACCAAGATCAACTCTCGAACTGCGGCCTTTTCCCCGGCAGATGTGCACGGTTTTGTTTCAAGTTGCGTTTTATTCGCTAGTTTCGATTATCAACTTGCTTCACGTTTCATTTCTTGTTTGTATCGGAGCCATTAAAATCTATATTTAAAATTTTGTACATTGATTTTAATTTATTCATGTTTTGTTCACACTTATCTTCGTGGCTAAATTTAATTTTGGTTTCTTGTGAATAGTACTACGCTAATTTTAGTCATAGCGTTGCTATACCTGTATGGCTTCGCGCTATGTTTGAATCACTGGTAAAACGTAATGATTCGTATTAATTTGAAATGGAAGCGGTTCAAGTATCGAATAATATATAATGATTGAAATGGAAATTTAAAAGTTGTCTAGCGAATAGGACTGATTCGTGGAATGTAGTTCGATTGATAAAGTTATGGCAAATGGGGCTCATTATTACCGTGACTTTAAATTTAGTTACAGACTGCAGTTCATTACCACTCGAGTAGGGGAAATTAAATTTTTTAAAAAGAATTAGAAAGTGTTTCCCTATTAATTAAGTTATAAATGCATTTAGTATTATACTAAATTATATTATAGTGTACCTAAATTAATTTTAGGGTTAATTATACAAATCAGGATGTTAAACATATGGAATACTTCTTCGGGCGCATTCGTTGTACGTAAAGTAAAAATAGCCTCGTCTCTGTAAATCAACTTCTTCCCGTACACCGGTGTAGCGCGTGTAGAACACTTCTACAGGCGCCAGTAGGCCAAATTTAGACAAAATGATTAAGAAGCGGCGGCTACGACTTTCGGAAGTCGGAACTTCGGAACACTCATCTTTAAAGACGATATAACTAGTTTTAAAGATACGAAAATTAGGGAAAGTTGAGCGAAATAATAACAATGTAGATGAACGATCCCCCGATGTAAAAGTGGAAGGGGGTTGGAGGCTGCGAGAGATAGAAGGAATATTCTAGGCAATGCTAGGCGTACTCTCGAAGGGTGGGGGTTCGGGGTCTGAGAGAAACGCCTGAGGGTCTAGCGTATGTTTCGATTAGAAGGCGGGGGTGGGGTCGTTCGGAAGACGCTTCAACAAGTGGCGGCGGGGACCTGTTGAAAGGTCGCCGATCGGAAGCAGATAGCTAAGCCCTTCTCTCTCTCCATTCCCGGCGTCGTTGCCCCAAAGCTCTCCCCCCTCCCTCCCCGTTCGCTCAACTGTGACAGGCTAGTTCGCATGGAAATGCTTGGCCTCTTCCATATGTACTTTCTCTCGTCTTTGGCTCTTTTTAATCTGATATTTCGCTTGTCTTTGGCGCACGCCGTGTAAGGCAGCGCCGAGATAGAGACGGGGAGAGGGGGGGGGGGGGAGAATGCAGGTGGAGTGGACGACTTGTCGTTTGTAACACGAATGTTTGCTTTAGCACGTTTGTTGTATTTTCTCCGAAGCGTGCTCCGTCGGTCGTGTGCTAGGAACGTTTTAATTATTAACATAAACAGTATTAGCCGCGTATTATAGATCTAAATTGATCAAGAACATATTTAGGCCTACCGAGTACTATATTTGATATGAAGGTAGTTTGATAATTAGGAAAAGGTGACATTCCGGTTAAATTGCGTAATATAATTTGTAAAGATTGATAGATACATAAAAAAATAAGAGTTAAAAATCACCACAAGGTTGAAAAATTAATAGTTTGAACTTAACCAAGTCGAATTGAGGGTGTGTCCGTATAAAGGCCAAGCGCAGATTCAGGTATCGACTAGTTTTAAGTAAACCAAAATAAGTTAAGGTTGTTTAGAATATGTTATAGTTGGTTGAATTTAATGTCACTACGTAACGCGGGTACTCTAATAAAATATTCCGCTGATGCTTTTCCAATAAGAATAGCGAATTTCTGAGTGCGAACAGAGCGTATGTCGGGTAGAAACGGGGTCGTGCGAGACAGGGAAGCTGATTTTCCGGTAATAAAGCTGCGAGGGTAAAAAGAGAGAAAAACCTTTTTATACGAGAGTGTGAGCGGGAAAAATTAAATGATAGAATTTCTGAGTGAAAGATTATTTTTCCCGCCCTTCTTCTAGGAACAATCGTTTCAATTATGTCTTTATCTGGCATTTTGCCGTTCTCTCGTCTTAAGTCTTCCGTGGTAAAGAGCTCGCGCTCCCCACCTTCAACCTTCCCAGTTTCAAATTTCCAATATTCTTTCTGAAAATGTTAGAGATAGCGTAACGGATTAAAATGTTTAATACGACTCAAATGATGTTTGGTATCATTTGAGACAAGGCCGTATCCAGGATTTCATCTTTGTGGGCTTAAACCGCGCACCCCTTATTGACCTAAAAACCACTTACGATCCCAACTTCGGATGCTGGGGATTGAAGTGCGTACGTAAAATACCTAAAAATAATTTGTTCAAAGTAAATATAGATATATAGTTAAAGAAAATTGTTAGTGAAAGTAATAAAGTAAATTACGTCTTTATTTGGACTTTCGTTCGTCAAGCGGGGTTTCTAAAAATATCTCGTTGCGCGGCCAGAAAGCGGGCATTTCGGGGGCAGCGTGTTTCTTTTGACAAGAGGCGAAAACGTTGGCGTATCAAAAAGTGACTTGGTCTTTTCCGAAGCCATAGCGCGCGAGTGTGTGATGGTCTACGTAATAGGCGCGTAGTTCCTTTTCTCGGCACTAGAGGGGTGCCTAAGAGCGCACGAAGGGTTCGCGAGGAAGACGTAGGAAAGAAAGGGGAACTCCCAACGTGTTTGCTCTAGGTAGATCTATTACCAAATTGAAGAGTGTGGTACAGTGTCGCCCATTTCTTTACATAGCAAGTGTAAACACTTTCGTTTCCACCCAGTTTCTCCGGTATCCGGTGTAGACCAAAAACGAATACTGCAAATTGGAATTCTCCCCCCACCCCCTCCCCCCCTAGACGCCTATTTTTGTCCGCGTGTTGCTCGAGTCCGAAGCCGACAAAAGGCGGAACCTATTCGTCCAAGATGTCGACCCCCACCGACGTCTTACGTAAGACTGTTTGTCAAAATTGGTCCCGGACTTAAGCTACAAGAAACGCTATAAAAGTTTAGTGAAATCCCTCGACTTATAGTTTTGAAATAGATTTGGTTAAGAAGACGTACAATTGTACGATTATTTTCGTTCTTAAAGCCCCATTTTCATGCTCGCTGGTAGCGGGTAAAAATCGACTAAAGTTTCAGTCCAACCTGGGCTTTAGTGTCAATTTTTGAGTTCTTGCTTGAAAATCTACAACGCCTGGGCCAATGAAATGATCCACAACCCCAAATTCCCCACTGCGCAAAGCGTATCAACATCCGTGAATTCTACATAACAGAGCTGGTCCGAGATGATCAGAAATTACGCCTCAAGTAATATCTTCATCGAGGGTGATTAGTTAAAGGAAAAGTCCAGGTTGTGTAAAACTTGGATCTATTTCAAAGATCATGTTTAAATATACTCAAAAATATCAGTCCTAAAATTGTATCTTTTTTTAATGACGAGAAATAAATTTCTAAACGAGCCAAATTTCCCCGCCAAGCGATCTGTCATTTTGTTTCGCGGTGACGTTTTAGGACTTTATTCACGCGCTGTTCGCGCTATAACAGCGCTCTGTTCCCTGCGCGCGCTTGCTCCGCGTGCGGTCTGTCTGAGGGAAGACGAAAGAAAATGGCAGCTCACTTGGCGGGTAAATTTTGCTCGTTTAAAAATTAATTTCTCGTCATTAAAAAAATATACAATTTTACGACTGATATTTTTGAGTATTTTTAAACATGATCTTTGAAATAGACCCAAGTTTTACCCAACCTGGACTTTTCCTTTAAATAAAATACGATAAAGATATTTTTTCGTGCTTAAGCTATCAATAAGTTTTTATACATATTTTATCTCTCCGTCATTCGGTTTTTTAACAGATAAGAATACTTTTTTTACACGTTTGGTTTTCGGTATAAAACACCCTGGCATTATTGTTCCTTGTCGCAGTTTTATTTACGTCTTAGGTGTAGCCGGTTCGTTGTTGTGTTGCTTTGGTAATACTGAAATTTTTAAAAACTGTCTCGATCACTTTGCCGTGCTGTAAGCTTTTACATTTTCTTAATTGAAAAACAACTTCTTCGAATTAGTTTAATTGAAACGATGTCAAATGAAAAAATATATATTAATTTAAAAATAAATATCAATTTGTATTCAACTACATTAGTTTTTTGTATTTTCACTGTTTCTATTGGTAAAATAGTATTTATTAGAAACACAATTCCTTTAACAATCTTTCAAGGGTGTTTTTCAAACCGACAAAAGGTGTTATTGAACACTTTCATATGGCATACTAAAACCATTACAATTGTGAGTGAGCAATTAGGTGCAATGTACCTTTTAAAAGGTCATTTAAACAGATTTATAGGTTAATTTGTTTATTAAAGGTGTGATTTTACTTTGCAAGGGGCATATTTATACCTTTAAAACAGTGATTTTACTCTTTAAATGGACATATTTATAAATCTAAAGGTGTGACTAAAGTCTTACCAGGTGCAACTAAACTGTTTTAAAGTGTGCATTTACACCATTGAAAGTGTGATTTTACTCTTTAAAAAGACGTATTTACACCTGTAGGTGTTATTTATCTCTTACCAAGTGCAATTTCTCTGTTTTAAAGTGAGCATTTACACCTTTAAAAGAGTGATTTTACTTTTTAAAAGAACCTAATTACACCTCTGTAGGTGCGATTCAACTCTTATCAGGTGCAATTTTTATCTTTTAAATTGTGTATCTACACCTTTTGAATTGTGATTGTACACTTTAAAGGTGAGATGTAACTCTCACCAGGTGCAAATTACACCTTTAAGAGTGTGCATTTATTATTTAAAAGTGTTCTATAACTCTTTAAAAGGGTTTTGAACTCCTTCACGGGTTTGATTTTTCCTTTTAATACGCGTATTGCCACCTTTAAAGGCATGATTTAATGCTTAAAGGTACAAAATGACTCTTTAAAGGTGTATTTTCTGCCGCCGAAAGGTATACATTGTAATTGTATAATTTTAAAGGTGTAGTTACTGCCGAAAAAGGGTGCAATTGCATACATTTAAACGTGTAGTTTCTGTTTCAAAAGTTGTACTTTGTATCGCGAAAGGGTGTACATTAAGTATCTGGAAGGTGTCATATTTGTGGCGAAGAAAAAGGTGTTATGAAGCACCCGTTTTTTTAAGAGTGTAGTAGTGAACTTCCCCCCGAGTTCTTCGGTTTCCCCTTTCAATAAAAACTTTAGGATAACGGTAATTGTGAGTGTAGGGAGCTGTTGGCTCGCGTTTCTCGAAGGTCTTGCTACCACTTTCCTACGCGTCGTAACCCGGCCACCTAAATTAATGGCTTTAAAAGTCGCACGATGACTTAGGCCTAAGGTGGTGCCTTGGGTATTAGCCTAGCTTATTATTATTATTATTATTTATAGAAATAACAATATTTTTAAAACACTTCATTTAAATTTAATGAAAAATATCACTAACCTTAAGTTCTTGGAAAAAAATGTTAGAGACACCACTACAGTCTACGTTATTTTTATAATTAAAGTCAGGCTATATAATTTCAAAGTCCAGGGTTTTCGTGATCATTTTAATTTTGTTAGACACACAGCAAACGCGTCTTCGATGGTCTCGCGTAACTTAAGTATCGCGTTAAATTTATCTTACGTACATCGTGATATTCCGTAACCGAGCAGGCTACCATTGTTGTAAGGGAGAAGGGAGGGGTAACCAATAGAACCAACAGTACGGTATCGGTTTAAAAGCAATTTCCGGTAAAGCTATAGGCAGCCTCCCCAGTAACCTCCTCTCCACCCGGCCATCAAAGTGCCTTCTCAACTTTCACGTCTTGTAATTTTTTCAGAAACTATACCACTTCAATAAAGGATGTTCGCCGAGCCCTCTACATATGGGTTTTTGTAAAAATTTGCGAGAGTTTGTTTAAATTAGATTAGAAGTTGGGAAAAAAATCTCTTTCTACTCGCTTTGGTGGTCATCGAGGTTTCGAGTTTCAGTCATTAATCCGTGTAGCGTATACGTATAGACGAACTAGAACGGCCCGGGAGACCGCGCTAGTTTTGCTCGCTATTATCCTCCAGCGATCAAAGTTTCGCGTTTCACGAAATAATTGCGTTTCGAATTGCAAACAGATTAAAAACGCCAATTTTTTCCACGAAAATCAAACGAAAGTTATCTAGGCCATAGGTCTTTTTTCATAATTATCATTATACGAATTGTCAATTTCATTTCAGTCTTTTTTGCGTTACGTTAATTTGATATCGCCGACCATGAAACGTATTTGAAATCCTGAGACGTTACAATCTTATAGGAACAGCCATTAGGTGGTTTTTTTCGCAGGTTCAAAAGTGTAGCCCTATGACGTCATTTTACTCCAATTCTATCTTGACGAAAAAAACGAGTTGGAGTAAGAAGGGAGTAGTTAGAGGTTAAAGGTTATATATTTGTTTTGTTTTTAAGATGGCGACCGGTGGTGAGATCATCAATATAGGACTCATTTTTCTTATTTATTTAATAATAGTAATAATCAGCTATGCTAATACCCAAGTCATGAAGCAACTTTTAAAGTCATTAAATAGCATTTAACAATTGGATATTCGTTATTAAAAGCTTGCCACATGTGAAGATGTTCAAAACCCGTTATGTTTTCGTGAAACGAAATTTAAGCAGACGAATTTTCTATATAAGCTAGATTTCTCCCTCTACACCTCCTTTCGAGGAGGAGTAAAAAGTGTAACATTTGAGCTCTGGAACAAGCGAACAAAATTCGGGACAGGGTAAATCTTACCCCGAGAACAGGCGAATAAAACGTTTTAGGGTAAAAAGTTTACACTTTTTATCCTGGGACAGGTGAAAAAAACCACCTATTGTACGTTACGAATTGGAGATATTTTAAACAAGATGGCGGCACTCACTGAAAATCAAACGCAACTTGTCTTTACAGGTTTCCGAAATTTAACAAGATATTCGATGTTAATGTTTAGCATATGGAAAACGTTTTTGACTTTCGAAATATAGTCAATATTTTTCAGAAATTTAACTGCAATCATACATTATATTAGAATATATTAATTTATACTGTCGGGAGAATGACTAAATGTTTATCTTGACCCCATCTTGTGCCACTGGAAAAGTCGACCATTGTGTCCACGTGGATAATCTTACTCCCGAAGTATACTTAAATAGATTATTGATTATACTATGTTTTTATTCTCACTCTTTAGGTAAATCTACTAAGTCAAGACGGCCAAATATAAAAACCCAAAATAACAAGATAAGTAAATAATAATAATTATAATCAGCTAGGCTAATACTCAAGGCACCACCTTAGACGTAAGTCATCAAGCGACTTTTAAAGCCATTAATTCTGGTGGCAGATCATTTTGTTACAGGGTGTCCTAATAATTATTAGGACACCCTAGTATGATTAAATCATGATTAGATTATATTAAAATTAAATCTGTAGCTTAGGCTGTACAAAGATTAAAAATTATTTAATTGTTAATCATGATCATGATTAAAACATTAATCAAGATTTAATCATTTTTAATCTTTGCACAGCCAAAGCTACAGATTTAAATTTAATCTAATCTAATCATGATTTAATCATACGGGGGTGTCCTAATAATCATTGGAGTGAGATGCCCCTCGTTATGCCTAGTCGAAGAGTTAAGAATTATAATTATAGCTAGAGAAATAGATATTATGGATTGTTAAGTTAAGAAATTAATTAATTAAACACCTCAACTTTTATATTAGATTGAGTTTTTATCAATAACCGTTTAATAATCACGTAATTGGCAATTTTGGGAACACATTTTAAGAAAATTTTACAAGATTTTAGGATTTTGGCTTTTTAAGAACTGAAAACGATCTTTGAATGCATCCGAATTTAAATCTCCCTATTACAACATATAGCAAACCTATGGTTGAGTCGAGCATTTCTCCAGTACAAATAAATGGGATGACGAAGCTCTGTCGATTTGATAGAGATGGTGCTCCAAATGATCACGTTGAAATAGGTGGATAAACCACCGATTCTATCGATTGAGAACAAAACAAAAATTGAACTAAAGCCAATTTAACCGTTAGAGTGT